>NW_024412416.1:1209076-1244890 GCF_014898765.1 Herpailurus yagouaroundi | reverse complement strand
TTCTTTTCCCTTTTCTTCTTTCTTTCCTTCCTTCCTTTTCTTTCTTTCTTTCTTTCTTTCTTTCTTTCTTTCTTTCTTTCTTTCTTTTCTTTCTTTCTTTCCTTCTTTCTTTCTTTCTTTCTTTCTTTCTTTCTTTCTTTCTTTCTTTCTCTCTCTCTCCCTCCCTCCCTCCCTGTCTCTCTTTCTCTCTCTCCCTCTCTCTCTCTCCCTCCCTCCTTCCTTCCTGTTGAGTTTTCTCAAACTTCAGATTTAGAAAAGGTGCAGAAATGGAAGAGAGCACTGCCTTGTCCGTCTCACCCAGTTTCTTCTGTTGTTACCATATTTCATCATGGTGGTGTATTTGTCAAAACTTAGGAAGATGCCATTAGTACATTGGGATTAACTGAGCTCCAGACAGACTTTTTTTGAGGTTTCTTATTGTTAAGTTCTGACAATTCTGTGTATATTCTGGATAGAAATCCTTTGTCAGAGAGTGATCTGCAAATCTTTCCATCCCATCTATGGCTTGTGTTTGCATTCTCTATATTTAAAATTTGCTCCTAAAATGTCAGCAAAATTATTTAGAGTGGCGTCATTTTTGTTTTATTCTGCATATCCCTCTCTGGTGAATATAGATGTTTTAAATAAAATAATAGCAAAATACGATTCCAAAATACCATGCTCAGCTTAACTTGAATTAAATGGCTTAGGAACCAATGCGGGTTCTGTTAACGTTGTTTTTGACTTACAAGTTCCAAGTGTTTTCATTTCCTTTTTTGGTTTACGACACAAGCCTTAAAATGTCAAGCTACGAGTGTTATTACCCGAGGGCAACACGCTCTGTGGTGATGACATCCAATTGCTTTCATACCTGAGATTGCAAAATCAAGTTTCACCGTGGCTGCACCATCGCAGCCTGGCTCTCAGTGCGTGTGACTTACGCCCCTTTGCAGGTTTGAAGCTGTGAATCTTTCATTATTCCGGGTGGAAATCGTCTGTCTTCCCCGCTGTCCCTTTTGATGCCGGTGTGATGTCACTGCCGTGGTTCTGAGTCTGTTCCTGAACCCAGAGACCTGATACCACATGTGACAGAGCCTGGGTAACGAGGGAGACTCCGGAACCCTCCGGCCACATGACCGGCCACAGCTGTCACGTAGCTCGGCCGAGGCCGGCCTGGAGCAGGTGTGATTGGCGCCTCCCTTTCTGCCCCGGCGCCCCGCCCCTGAGTCCTGCTTCCCCCCACCCCCACCCCCCACCCCCGTCCCTGACGTCTGCCCAGGTTCCGGCGGCTTCTGTGATTCTGATAAGTTAGCAACAGCAGAAGGCTGTCAACCCTCTGTGACTCTTTGGAGAGGGAGCGGCACAGCATGCCGAGGAAACCCAGAGAGACGGGGGCACTGAAGCTTGGCGAGGGAGGCGTCCACCGTAGATGCTGGCCACTCAGCACCCGTTGCTGTTGACAGTGTTGGGACGGGCGCTACACAGGGGGTCAGCCTGGAGCTTCTGCCCACGGTGGCCTTGGCTCACCGTGTGCCTGCGGCAGGAGTAAAGGGGTCGGCGGGTGGGTGGGAGAGGCTCTCTCCCTCCCTCTCTCTCTCTGGGCTGTTTCCTCGTCTGTGGCGGTGTCCTGGTGGTGTGGAGGGGTGGACTGCTTGATCCGCAAGGTCGCCAAGCCCTGATGGCGTAGGACAGGGGTCTTCACCCGTTCTGGCTCATGTACTTCTCAACAACTTTCTGGAAAACTATGACTTAGCACATTAGATGATTGATATCTAAAGTTTTGAATCCTCTATTTAATAATTGCAAAGGCGATGATTTCCAACATGCTGTAAGAATTGTAAGGAGAGAACTGACGTGTTTAAAGTTGTGTCGGGGCCCCCGAGTGGCTCAGTCAGTTAAGCGTCCGACTTCGGCTCAGGTCATGATCTCACGGTTTGTGAGTTCGAGCCCCGCGTCGGGCTCTGGGCTGACAGCTCGGAGCCTGGAGCCTCATGCAGATTCTGTGCCTCCCTCTCTCTCTCTCTGCCCCTCCGCAGCTCACATCTGTCTCCCTCTCTCTCTCTCAGAAATAAAACAACATTAAAAAAAAATAATAAAGTTGTGTCTAATTGAATCTAAATGACATGAGACCCCTTCATCCACTGCTATAAACAACTCCTTTTCCCCCCCAGCTGTTCGAAGTTGTGTTTTCCTTTTACCCATGGATTCACGCCTTCAGTCCAGTTCTCCCACAAAATCTTACCTTAATGCACATGTTTTATTCTTGGAAGTTCTTTTTTTTTTTTTTTTTTTTTTTAATTTTAATTCCCGTTAGTTAACAGACAGTGTAATATTAGTTTCAGGTGCACAGCAGCAGAGTGCCCCGACACTTCCATGCATCCCTGGGTTCTCATCACAACAGGTGCCCTCCTAAATCCCCCCCCCCGGCTTCGGCCCCCCCCCCCCCGCACCTGCCCTCTGCCGACCAGCAGCGTGTTCTCTGTAATGAAGAGTCTGCTTTTTTATGTGTCTTTTTCCTTTTGTTTCATACCTGAAAGTTTTTTATTGTTCATTCTGTCATATTAACCACAATAAGATTATGCCTTAGAAATTAAAAACTTTAAGTTTGTTTTATTTCCTGTGACTATAAGGTTTTCAGTATTTAAACGTCCTCTGTATCGAGTTATAGCCATGAGTAGTACATGATCAAAAGTGAGAACATATATGGAATTTTTACTGATAATTATTAAATAGAAATTATTTTATTGGAACCATGTTTATTAATGAGACGCACAGGAATCTTTCCCAATCATTTCCCATCTCTGTGTGAACGTGGAAAGTGGAGCGCGGTTTTGTCCCTGCTCTGCCTTTCGTAGACGTAAATGCCGAGAAAACCCCCACGTCAAAGTGCACGGGAAGAGAACCTCGCTCCGTTACTGTCTCTGGGTCCCAACTTCCTAACCTTTCGAGTTAGAGGCCAGAAATCCCACTGGTTGATCACCAAGTTTATTTTCAGTTTTGTTAAAGGCAAACAGTCGTTCACTTTTCGTCTTACTGAGCAGTATTTTCGCAGGATCCTCGAGTGTCTCTTAATGAGCCTTCCACTTTTGCTGAGACCATCTTTTTTGAGATAATCCTTTGTAATTATCATGTGCTTTGGGTGTATTTTCATCGAAACCTTGGAGCCATGTTTTGTTTATCAAGTACATGTAAATCGTCTGCTCTACAATCTCTTCGGCGAACACAGTCCACACCATAAAACCAGTCGGCTAAATCATTGTTACTCTCTGTGAAGATAAACATCTGATTTTTTTTTTCAATTCAATCAAACATGATGCTAATAAGCATCTCAGGGACTATTATAAGTTTCCTTGGAAAAAAATTAGGGCCCCGTCTTGGCGGAAAGATAATAAAAGCAGTCAAGTCAGGATTAAAATGATGAGAACTAATGTAATTAATTTATCCATTTTTATAATGTTATCAGAACAAAGTCATAAATCAACAGGCAGTTTCTCTTGACTGGATCTGTAACAGGGCGACACTGTGTGCGCGCAAGAGGACGTTTACAAAATAAATCTGGTGAGGGTGGGTGGACGTGGGTATCAGGTGTGGGTTTTCTGCTTTGGGGAATAATTAAACCAGCGTCAAATACGACGATGAGAAACTGCCCCATTAGTTTTCCGAGACAGCACAATCAAACTCGCCCTGGCCGTCGGGGGTAGAGGGAGACATCCAGCACTAAGTGCCCGTCAGTCTGGAGCTTAGGATACAGTCTTCTGTTCTGGTCGGAGGTGGAAAATTCTGAACACGTCTTATGCGAGGATGTGACGGCCGTGGACCCGGCTCTGGTGCCCCGTGGGCTGAGGGGCCTGTTGCCGAGCGCGTGGGCAGTGTGTCCGAGCCGCTCTGGGTGGGTGACAGCGCCTCTGTGTCTACGGGCTGGGGGCGGCGCATGCGGGACGGGGACCCCCCCCCCCCCCGAATCCCTGCAGCCTTTCTCTCTGCAGGATTTTCTCTCTGGCTCCCTGATGGTCTTCTCAGCGTTTTCTTACCAATCTCTCGAATTGGTTAGTCAACCCTCGTCCCTCCCTGGTCACCACCTACTGGATGTCCTCCGTCCAGGGGGGGTTAGCCCGCTGGTCTGTGGCCCCAGTGCTCGGCCCCCCCGCAAGTGAACTGGGCCCAGACCTGGAACCCGCTCCTCCTCTTAGTTCCAGAGAGGGACTTGTCCCTGTCCCCAGCTCTCCCGGGGTCAGCACAACCGTGTGTGCTGGGGGGGCCCCGGGTCAGCTCTCCCTGCAGTAACCGGCAGGGGGGAAGGGGGGCTGCTGGCTCTACTGATGCAAACACTCACCCCCCTCTGGCACGGCGCCCCCGGTGGTGTGGCTGAGGGATTCAGGGGCTGTCACGTGCCTACGCAGCCGACCTCCCGAGCCCCTGCTGGTTTGTAAAGTGTGAGGCTGTTGCAGTCCTGTTGGCGACGTTGAGGGGGTTCCGAGTGACCTGTGACCCGTGGAGGAGGGGGTGACACCCCTCCCCCCACCGGCCGCGTCCCCTGTCAGACAGTGCAGCCCCCTGGTCACTGATTCTCCTGCCCACCCCCTGGGTCCAGCCTGCCCAGTTCCTGGCCCTCCTGCCGACAGCCCTTCCCTCCCAAGCGTCCTGAGTCCCGTCCCCAGGGCTGTCCAGTTGGCCCTACCTGCGTCTCCAAAAGGCCATAACTACAGCCTGCCAGGGCCATGGGGTCCCTTGGGGCCACCACCTCTTTGCACGGGGGTCTCAGCGAGTTCCAGGATGTCTAATGGCGTGGGCCACGGAGCTTGACTGGGGAAGTTACCCCACGCAGAGGCATGTGGGACGGCGGCCCCCTTCCCCTGATGGCTGCTGGCCTGCTCGCATCCCAGACAGAGTGACCCAGAGGCCAGGAGATTCTTCCGCATGACCGCCGTGTGCCCAGGCGCTCTCCTCCCTGCTGACCTTGGCCTTGAGAGTTTCTCCTCTGGAAACAAGAGCATCCCTCACCTGCACCAGGGACAGTGCGCAGTCCCTGCAGAACGGGCGGGCGGCCGGAGGCCGAGGGGCAGAGACCTGACTGTAGGGAGGTTGCCCTGTAGACAGGTGGGAAAAGGCAGATTCTCACATCCACTCTCTTTCCCGTTGCGTGAGTATCCCTCCAAGGATGCGACCTGTGGGGTCAGCCTGGGGACCGAGGAGCGGGGGCTCCCTGCCGGCTCTCCGCGCTGTGCCCAAGTCAGAGCTTCTGACCGAGGCCACCTTCCTGAAGCCATTGTGTGCCCCCCTCCCCAGGCTCAGTGGTGCTGGGATGAGCCCTGGCGGGGGGTGCTTTCCTCCTGTGGGGGATGGGGGGCCTTACACTCCGGAGAGTGAGGGTGGGCGAGGCTCTGCCCAGGGACAGAGGGTGGGGACCAAGGGTGGGGCCCAGGAATGGGCTTTGGGGTGAGGCCTGGGTGGAGGCCAAAGGGAGCCCGAGGGTGGGGCCTGGGGGCTGGGGGTTGGGGTGGGGTTGGGGGCGGGCCTATAGTGGGAGCGGAGGGGGGCTGCTGAGAGCCCCAGCAGCCCTGGAACCGAGCACACGGAGTTTAGCACGGAGGGTGGGGGTCGTGGCGCGGCCCGCCGGGGGGAAGGGGGCGGGGGGGAGGGGGGGGGGGGAATGGGAGAGGTGGGGGGGTGGCTCCCTCAGATCCACCCGTGTCCGTGTCCAGAGACCCCTTAGAAAGTCTCCACGTTCCCTCGGAGGTGGACCTTCCCTGAGGCATGTGACACCCCAGGCCCGTCCACAGTCTAGGTGCAGGGACCAGGCCCAAGGCTACAGTCCACAGAGCAGGTGTGGGAGACGGCCGGCTTGTCGGGGGATCCTCTCCTCGCCACCGATCTGGACACACAGCCACTGGGGGAATCACTGTCACCTTTCTAACCCGGGGCTGCTGCCCCCACCGCCAGCCCTGCATCCGGCCCTGGCCACGGTGGCCTTCTCGCCAGCTAAGCCCAGACACGGCCTGCAGCGCTCCTGGCCGAGGCCCGGCTGCTGGTGGCCAGGGGCGTCCTGTGGGCTGGGCAGCGGCTCCTTCCACGGTCCCCCTCCTCTGCGGTCTCAGCCGCCGGCCTCTCTGGGCCCTTGTTCCAGACGTGAGGCAGGGATGTGCTGTTCTGAATTTCTCCTGTGATTTTTCTCATCCCCCCTTTCACCGGGCTGCCCCCAGGCACGGCTCAGAAGGCGTGACCACGGGAAGCGCTCCTCTGTCCTCTGACGGGGGGGGGGGGGGGTTGAGTGGCTCCCTGAGTCCTCTCGCGCTGCTGTGACACGTCCCCAGCGCCCCAAACTCTGACGTCCTGTCTTCCCGCTGGATTTAGGGCACATGCGAGGGAGGGATGTGTCCTGTCCACCTTACGTCCCGGGGTTGGCACACTATGGCCCGTCGGCAAAATCTAGCCTGTGGCCTGTCTGTACGCGGCCCTCAAGCCGAGAACGGATTTTGTGTTTTTCCAGAGCGTGAGAGACCATGTGTGGCCGGCAAAGCCTCACGTGGTGGTTAGCGGGACTCTGACCACGCTAGCCTGGCACCTAGTCAGTATGGGATCAGTGTTCACGGATCAACACTGGAGTCTTAAACCGGCTGCCGCCAGGGCTGTACCCGCAGCTGAGGTTCTGAGCCGCGTGGGGAGCTGGGACATCGTGCTGCTTGTTAGCGACGGTCACGTATCGGCTCCTCTCCCGCCCCACTGTGAGCGCCCCACGGCGCCCCCCCCCCCGAGCCAGCGCTGCCCCTCACAGGAGAGGTCTAAATCTATGTGTCTGCGTGGCCCTGTCCCCATCCGCCTCCTGTGAGCAGCCTCTGTGAGTATGAGAGAGCTGGGGGGTGGGGGGAGGAAAGATCGAGAAACACTGCCCTTTATGAGATGACGTGACCTTGCCCTTGTGCGCCTCTCTGCCCTTAAAGTGCACAACCCTCCCTTTCATCAGCTTGCGGGACTTAACGCCAGCCTGCTTTCTAGTTCTCAGACAGCCGCAGGGCCTTTGCGCTCCCGTATCCTCCGCACGGAGCACTCTTCTTCCGGACCCCTGGGCACCTGCTTGTGTCCAACATTCGGGTCACAGCTCAGTCGTCATCTCTGCAGAGACGCGTCTCCCTCCCTGTCTCATCGCCCTGTGTTATGTCCTTCCCAGCCCAGCTCACCGTCCGGAGCTCTCCTATTTCTTTGTTTACCTCCTCAGGGCCTCTCTCCCCACAAAGAATTCCAGCTTGATGCAAGTGGGCGCACTTCTTCCCTGGTGTACCCGCCCCCACCCCCCCACCCCCCCGTCCTTAGAACTGCGTCTGGCATATGACGGGTTCTCAGAAACAGAGTTGGAGGGAAAGCAGTTAGACAGGGAGTTGAGCGCGTGACGTCTCTGTCAGCTTTGTCCTGAGGCCTGAGGCCTGAGACCTGTCCCTGGGGAAGCAGGTGTCTGAGAAGAGGTCACAGGTGGGGGGAGGCCGTGTCCCCGTGGCAGGAAATGCTGAGGGCCCCGGTGATGGAGCCGCAGGGCCAGGCTGGGGGAGTAATGTGTGCTGTTGTCTGGGGGGCGGGGGTGCTGCTGTGATTATGGACTGAAGGTCCCCCCCCGGGGCTGCCTCAGTGCAAACCCTGTGTCCCCGCCCCCCCCCCTTTAAACTGTTGGAGGAGGGTTCTGCATAATGGCAAGCTTTATTGCCCTCCTGAAACAAATAACCAAGAAAAACGTTTCCAACAGGAAATCTGTGAGGCCGGGTGAGAGTATACAACATCCCGTTCAAGGAGTCTGTCTTCGTTGGGAACACCCACTGACCCTGACTCCTTTCCCGCTCCCGCTTTTTCCCACAATGTTTCTTCTTTGTTTTTAAATTTGTTTAATGTGTATTTATTTTTGAGAGACAGACAGAGACAGAGTGTGAGCAGGGGAGGAGCAGAGAAGGAGGGAGACACAGCATCCAAAGCAGGCTCCAGGCTCCGAGCTGTCAGCACAGAGCCCGACGCGGGGCTTGAACCCATGAACCGCGAGATCATGACCTGAGCTGCAGTGGAGGCTTAACTGACTGAGCCGCCCAGGCGTCCCTCCAGCAGAATTTTAAAAACAGATCGGGATGGAAGGGTACAGTGCAGAGAACCCAAAACGACTAATCGCTAAATAAGCCAGGATGATTGAGGACTGGCATAGACAAGGGTGGAAACCAAACTGCCAACACAGGAGAAGGGCCTGAGCGAAGAAAGAGAAGGATCAAGACGTAAACAATTTAAGAAGGACAGACAGCTATCAACGATCAGTAAAGATGCACCTGCATAAAGTAAACCGTGTGCCAGAAAACAGGGAAGAAATGACACAGAAGCCAAGGACACACAGAAGAGTGGCCAGAGATGTGACTGAAGAAAAATCTCCCCAGAATGAGTAAAACCCTCACAGGCAGCTTGAAAGAACCCGCCACGTTCCAGGGAAAACGGGCACAGAATGATGGCGAATGACAGGACGTCGGTGTAGACGGTGAGAATTGGCTAAGTGCGGGCTGTTGCTCTACAGACGTTTAAAAGAGGACAAGACAGGGGCGCCTGGGTGGCGCAATCGGTTAAGCGTCCGACTTCAGCCAGGTCACGATCTCGCGGTCCGTGAGTTCGAGCCCCGCGTCAGGCTCTGGGCTGATGGCTCAGAGCCTGGAGCCTGTTTCCGATTCTGTGTCTCCCTCTCTCTCTGCCCCTCCCCCGTTCATGCTCTGTCTCTCTCTCTATCCCAAAAATAAATAAACGTTGAAAAAAAAAATTAAAAAATAAATAAATAAATAAAAGAGGACAAGACAGAACCGTCCCTCAGGAGCCTGAGCAAAAACAGCCAGATGCCTGTAAGGGAAGGACGTGGCCGTCCCCAGACATCCTCATGGCCGTGTGCAAGGCCAGCATCGCGTGGAACAATGTCCGAAGTCCAGGGGGAAGTGTCTGACCCGGGAATTTCACGCCAGCGTCAAGTAGGGGGAGCGCGTACGGAAGTACTCAGATGAGGATTGCAGCACGCACGGGCTTTTCTGGGGAAGACGCGGCAGTGAATGCCCAGCTGTGAAGTCCAGGCAGCCCGTTCACAACAGAAGGGTCCACGGTAAAGGACAGGAGCCAACAGCACGAGATCTGTGAAGCTGTGAACAACGGAAAATGTGATCCGGGAGCGTGATCCGCTGCGTAACGGTCAAGCGGTCTCGTGCGCACCTGACCAGGGGTTTCTGGGCCATGCCTGAGTGGGCTGAACAAAATCCCATCTGACGGTGCAGTCCAGCCGACTGAGACGTTTTCAAACGACCCCAGAACACTGAGGAATGCAAAAGACTGTAAGGGGGAAAGGACCGATGGTTCTTGTACTGTGGGAATCACAGCCCAGAAGCAAACACGGGATGTGCAGACCTTGGAAAAGCAACCCCAGTGTCGCCGACCAGACCCGGCTTGCCAGCTGGCTGTGAAGCAGGCAGTGTGCTCATCTCACGTGGCCCAGCGTTGACCAGACTCTGTCCCCGAAGCGAAGGACACAAGAGCAGTTTCCCCGCGCTTGAAGGTTGCGTGCCGACGCCCTTTGCAGAGCTTTGGAGGGAGTGCCCACAAACAGGTGCTCTTGCCCATCACACACCAGCCCCCTGGGGGGTGTACACGTGGGCGTGGGGGGCGGAGGTGGCTGCAGTGCTGTGGCTTTTGCCCCCTCGGGCCTCGGACGTGAGGAGGGGACGGTGCTCTGAGACGCCCCTACCCCCGGTCTAGAGCAGGCTGGCTGGACCCCGGGCCTGGCAGGGGGCTCTGGTTGGTGACCTAGAAGGCAAGCAGAAAGCAGAGCCCGCCTAGGAGGGCTGCCTTGGGGACAGGGTCACCATCCGCAGGGCAGATGCGGTCCCGTGGGAGGGAACCGGCAGGGAATGTGGACTTGGACTCAGGGACTTTGTCTGCGAGAGTCAGCAGGTGGACGGTGGGGGCGGGGGGGGCGCGGGGCTCAGACAGGGAGAATGTACGAGGTCCATCTCCGGATGCCAGGTTTCAGGGGCTGGGGTCATTTCCAGAGGAAAGACATCTTCAGTGGGAGTTTCTCAGTTTCCCAAACTCCAAGAAACCCGGAGGAGCCTCCACGTGCCACAAAAGTACCAGCCAGAGGACTTTAATTCCCTTTTGTCCTGTGCTCGGCTGTGGACAGGCCACGAGGCCGCCGAGCAGGTGTGGGAGAAGGGCTGGGTGGGAGGGAGCAGAGCCGGCCGCTCTTACGTCCTAGGACTGGGCGAAGGAGCTGGCGTCCTTGGCTTTCCGTTGGGGCCACCTGACCGTCGCTCTCCCCTCTCCTGAAACCTTCCAGCTCCTTCCGCAAATACCCCTTAGCCCTCCTTGTAGCACTGAGGACCAGCCTTCATGGTCATTCCCTTCTGACCGTCAGTCATTGGTAGGTTAGCAGTGGTTTACGGGCCGTCCTCCAGTCCACACCGTGTGGACCTCTCGTCCGGGAGCCTCTGTCTCCTCTCCTCTCCTCTCCTCTCCTCTCCTCTCCTCTCCTCTCCTCTCCTCCCAGGGTCTTTTCCTCCGACACACTGCCGCCGGTCGCCAGTAACCACACCACTTCCAAAACCCTCACTCAGTGTCTACCACCACCTCTGGTCTTCCTAGACTCTTCCCCTACTTCTAGAAAGATCTTTGACCCTGGAAGGACCTCTACTCATCAACTCTGCCTCTTTCGTTTACCTGCATCTGGACGTCCCACGGATTCCAAGGTTCAACTTTACAACAGCTAACTTACTTAACCTTGTCCCTTGACAAGGGACAACCTCAGCCGACAGGACAACCTCACCCTGACTCCCTCCGTCATACTCGACTAATCTGGTTATGGGCGGTCATCGGCTCACTTTCCACCGGGGCTAAGCAGCTGAATGCGACCAGGGAGAAGCCCGAGTGTGCTCCAGGGTCTTGTTCTAAATGTAGGACCGCCCGGCCGGCAGCCGTCCCCACTGTTCTGGTCGGTTCCTCTGCCCATGCTCCTGGGTGACTCTATCACCTTTCTTCCCAAACCCCATTCCCAACCCAACCCCGTGGCTTTGTCAATCTAAGCGACTGGTCTTACTTTTCAAAAAGGAAAGACAGTAGAAGTAATCAGGGTAGAGCCTCCTCATTTTCCACTCCCAGGTCTGCGCATCTGCTAACACGTGCCCACAGTACGTTCTCTTCCCTTCTTTCCTAAAGGATAAGCGCTCCCAGTTCCGCCCACGGCCGGCTTTTTTCTTTGCACCCTGGATTCCAAACCCTCTGTCCTACTTGCAAACTTTGCTCCTGTAATTATCATCTCTCTCCTTCCAGAACAATTTTCCCCTCCGCTGAACCATGCCCGTCACCACTTATCCATACCACAGCGTCTCCCAGGTAAAAAATAACTCTTCCTGGACCCCACGCCGCCCTCCGATTGTCGCCTCGTTTATCTGCTCATCTACAGGCGAAAACATCTTTAAGGTGTCTCTACACTTAAGATCTTAATGGTTCTCTTGAGATCTAATGGCCACTCAACCAGAACTCCTGTTGTCAAGGTCAGGGGTGACGTACGCGTTAAACCCAGTGGTCGGCCCAGATCCTCCCCTTACTGGACCCTTTGATCACCCGGTGGTTGTTGACGCCCTCGCTCGCAACACGCGCCCTTGCTTGGATTCCAGACTCTGTGCTCTCTGGTTTCCTCTTCCCCCACCGCCAGCTCTGTCTCCGTCCTCTTAGCGGGTCCTCCTCTTCCCCACCTCTACACGGCACGGTGCCCCCGGTGCCGTCCCGTAGGTTTCTGCCCTCTTCCGTCTGCGTCCACTCCCTCAGCCACCGCGCCGGCTCCTTGGCTCTGAGGCCCTGTCTGTGCCAACGATCCCCGGCCCATTCTGCTCCCATCTCCTAATCTCAGAATACAACTGTCCCCTCTGGGCCCCCAACTCAAGAGTCTACAGATGCCTCATGCACAACGTTTGCCACACAATCTTTATTTACTTCTTCCCCCAAATCTGGTCGCGTCGCTCTCCATCCATTCTCCCCCCCCATCTTCAAAGCGCAACGATTCGCTCTACTCTTCGGGTCAAAACCGAGACGTCTCTCTCAACTCCCCCCCTTTCTTTCACACCCTGCCGTGAGTGAATCGTGCCTTCCTCCCGCCCCTCCTGTTAAAGTCCTACCTCTCAGGACCTCAGAAGACGTAGGAGTCCGTTGGAGTAGAGGCCCCTCATCCCTCTTTTTTTTTTTTTTTATTTTAATTTTTTTTTCAACGTTTATTTATTTTGGGGACAGAGAGAGACAGAGCATGAACGGGGGAGGGGCAGAGAGAGAGGGAGACACAGAATCGGAAACAGGCTCCAGGCTCTGAGCCATCAGCCCAGAGCCCGACGCGGGGTTCGAACTCACGGACCGCGAGATCGTGACCTGGCCGAAGTCGGACGCTCAACCGACTGCGCCACCCAGGCGCCCCAGCCCTCATCCCTCTTAAGAAGACACAGCGTGAAGGCAGACACAGCAGGTGCCATGTGATCACCAAGGCAGGGGCTGCAGTCAGGGGGTGTCGGAACTTCCTGGCAAAGCACCAGAAGCCGGGAACGGCAAGGAAGGACTCCCTGCGGGTTTCAGGGGAGCGTGGCCGGGCCGAGACCCCGCCGACGTTGGACTTCCGGCCTCCCGGAATACATTCCGCTGTGGAGCCACCCAGCCCGTCAGGTCCTGCTTGCTCCCGGGGCCCTCGGGAGCTAACACGAGCCCCACGTTCACCAGCCAGCGGGCCTTCTGGTGCCGCCTTCAGAAGGTGAACCGGCTCTGGCACCTCGCCACCTGCCCCACCTGGCCCACACCCCCGTCCTCTCTCCTCCGGACGACCGCGGCACCCGGCTGACCGGCCTCCCTGCCTCCGCTCCGCCTGAGCCCGACCCAGGCTATCGCCACCTATCAGTCAGAGCAGCCCCCTCCAAGAGGTCGCGTCACCGCTGTGCTCAGGACCTTCCAGGGGCTTCTCTTTTCCTGTGACTACAGTCTGACTGCCTCCCCGGGCTCGGAAGGCTCTGCCGACCTGCAGCTTCCCCCCTCACCCCTCCCGCCGCTCGCTCAGGCCCCCTGCCCTCACTGCGGCTGCTACACTGATCCGGCCCAGCCGTGGGCGTCCGCCCTGCCATCCTCCGCCCGGAACACTCCTCCACCCCTGTTCTCATGGTCACCCCCTCGCCCCGTGCGGGCTCCCTCTCTCGTCCCCAGAGCAGCTCTCCAGGGCGTGTCATCCTCGTTGGCCCCGGCTACGCGTCACCCTGCTTTATTTCCCTGCCCGGCACCGGCTCCCGCTGGCATCGTATTTCGATTTTTCCGTGTCGCGGTGCCGGCGCCTGGACGGTCTCGTGGGTGCTAAGTGCTCAGTGCGTGAGCAAATGGGTTCCCGTGCTGGGCCAAGACTCAAACGTAGAGTTAAAAACCCGTGACTCCCACCCCTTCCATTTTTAGCTAAAATTTCCCTAATTTCAGTGGGAGCTTTTAGGAATGAAGATCTCTTGTGCTGAAGAAACGTTCACGTGAAGTTCGGGAATTTCTTCGGTTTCTTGCCAATTCCTCTTTGTTCTGTTAAGTACAAGTAAAATTACAGTAAATATCTTTTTTAATGTTTATTTATTTGGGGGGGGCATGAGTGGGGGAGGGGCAGAGAGAGAGGGAGACCCAGAATCCGAAGCAGGCTCCAGGCTCTGAGCTGTCAGCACAGAGCCCGACGTGGAGCTCGAACTCACAGACCGCGAGATCATGATCTGAGCCGAAGTTGGACGCTTAACCCACTGAGCCACCTGGGCGCTCCTAAATATCTTTTTTTTACTTAAGTAACGCAAGAAGCACGATCTCTTCTGTATAAACACCTGACACGAATTGTGACTTTTGCGGGGGGTTGGATTCAGGGGAATGTTTTTTTTTTTTGCTCTTTTTCCCCATACTTTCAGGACCTCGGTATTACCTATTTATACTTCGTGTATGTCATTCCAGTAGGATGATGTCACTGTGTTTCGTAAACAAGGTCTCAGCGACCGTGCCGCACAGACTAAAACGGAACGGTTTGTGCTGGACGCACGCTGGCCTGTGCACCTGCCGTGCTAAGGAGGAAGTCGGGATGGTTTCATTCCATACAACGCAGAATGGGACATCACTTTCTTCGCTCAGACCGCCGTTTCACAGCCAGGCAAACTGGGACCGTTGAGCACACGAATTATGGCACCAGCAAGTGGGAGAATTTCCCAGAACTCTGTGCATTAAACTTTGCGTATTTCTGAAGAGGCTTTAAACTCTGCCTTCTGGAACTCCATTCCCATGGAGATAGGCCGGGCCTGGAGGGAGAGGCCCCCCCGAGGCCCGAGGCCCGGGTGCAGGTGTGGCTGTGGTTGATGCCGGCCTGGGGGTGTCCAGGGAGTGCCAGCGGGAGCTGGGGCTGGAGCGGGGACGGGGGGGGGGGGGGGAGAGGAAGCGGACCCCAGGCAGAGTCGGCAGCGGGGGTGAAGAAGCGACGTGGTCCAGCTCGCCGTGGACTCCAGGGCGGCCGGGTGATCGGTGTGTCTGGGGAGCGGCCAGGGGAGGGGGGACCTGTGACGAGGCCACAGATGGTGGGGCCAAACCATGCGGGGTACTGCCGGCCGGCTGGAGAGTTGGGGTCCTCGCCTGGAGGCTCGAGCGTGTCCCCCGGACAGAATGGTGTGGGGTCTGCGTCTGAGGCTGGCTCTGCAGCCTTCCCCCTACTCCCGGCGCTTGGGGGACCCGGAGAAAAGCCCCCGAGCTGCCAGCTCCCCCAGCAAGGGCGCCCGCAGACAAAATGGCTTTCCTCTTCCAGAGAGAGGCCTTCGGGGGGAAGGTGGCCGAGCTCTGCAGGGAGGCGAAAGGACAACAGGATTGTTTTAACACGGTCTGTTTGTGCAGAACTCTCTTGTCAGCTTCTCAGCCTTGAGGAAGAGCGTTCCTCTCCTCTGGTGTGGGGACGGGGGACATTCTCCCCGTGGGGACGTCACCTCCTGCTTCCAGGAATAAAAAGGAGGCTCAAGGGCCCTTCCCGCATCTGGCTGTTTCTCGAATGCCTTTAGCTCCAAATAATCCATACGCCGAAGCTGTGTATTTTGGGGTGCCGTCCCTGGACTCCTTCAACCGCGTGGGGAGGGATGAGGCCTGACGGGCTGGCCAGGCGGTTGCTGCAGCGGTGCAGGGAAGGGGGGATGAGGTCAAGCGCAGGTGGCGGCAGTGAGAAAAGTGAAGACGATGCAGGTGCAAGGCTGCAGAGGTAGCAATGACTGAGGCTTGTGACGAATGCGCGCGGCAGGGACGCAGGGACCAGGAGATTAAACAGGGAGGAATCAGAGGGTCCGCCTGAGATGTGCGGCTTGAATGATATGTCAGCAGGGCCGACCTCAGACGTTTATAAAATGGCCCCAACAGTTACTCTATAGGGAATGAGTTTCCGGCTCATAAAATCCGTAAATGTTCTCTTACTGCACGAAAAGTCTCACATCTTTTGAGACCTGTTACTCCTCACGTAACAGGACTGGAGGAAACCTTTGTGGCAGCAGCAGGAAACCAGCGTGAGGTCCTGGTTGGCTTTTCTCAGGGGCTGGTCTCACTCAGCCCCGCCTCGGAGATACTTCAGGACACATCCACAGAGGGCAGCGGTCAGTACAGAGGCCTCTGGGACCTTCAAAGAACCTTGCAAGTGGCAGGTGTCCTTTGTAAACCTCCCTGGCGACAGCACCGAGAGCAGGCTAGACCCCGCAGCGCCCTCACGTTTGTAAGTCAAGGTGTGGAGCGTAAGCCATCGGCCTCTATTCCCCAGGAAGAAACCGTTATCAGCAAAAACGGATACGGTGGCTGCAATACTTAGATGAAATATTGATGTCTTCTGGAAGCCGCCTGGTGGTCACTGTTCTCTCTGATTCTAGAAGGACATGCCAGGGGTCAGGCTGTGCTGTGATTTCTCAGGGACTGTGGCAGGGGGTGTCAGTCCTCCATATGCAGGAGCTTTAAGAACGTCCCAGCTCCCGGACTCCTACGTCCCCAGCTCACCTTCCATGACAAGAAGCCAGCCCATGCTCCACACCGACATTTACCCTATTTAAGTCCCGTCTGGCCAGTCCTTGCCTGATTTTTTTTTTTTTTTTAATCAAAGTGATGAAAGGTTTGCCAGTGAAGCACATGCTTGAGGTTTATCCGGACAGACAGTGGTTCCTAAATAACTTCACGTCCAAGAATTCTAGTGTTCAGAGAGTCATTTCAGGGTGCTTGGTCTTTCCATAATCCTCTCCATCTGGAATGTTGCCTCTGCCCTCTCCTGCCTGTTTAGACCCTCCTCAAGCTCAAAACCCAGCTCGTAAGCTGCACTTCTTGTAAAAACTTCTCCATTTAGAATTTATCCGTCTCCCCTCCGTGCTTATTAGAATTCTGTGTGTATGCCCAAGATAGCATTTACTCGTGTGCTCTGCTGAAGAGAATAGGTCCCCGCTGGACGTGAAGCATTTAAGGGAGGGGCTATGAATCCGCTTTTGTTTGGGAACTTCTGCTCCCGCTCCCTCCGGGGCCCAGCACAGCGCCTGCCTTCTAAAACAACAGCGATTTGTCAATCTTTTAGTACGATTTAGGCACAAAAGCTGCAATCCTAAAACCACTCGAGGAAGTAGATGCTATTTTTAACTTCGTTTTAAATACTCCTTCCCCAGCACCTCCATTTATAACAAGTTGTCCTCTAAATGTATTTGCACGTGAAACTGAGCCTTGTACGAGGTTATTTATTCGGCACGGACCGTAACAAAGAGTAGACACCTAACTGAGGACCCGTTCAACAAATGAGGTGCATACAAGGGAATCCTCCCATAGATCCCCAGGGAGGGCAGCTCGGCACCACGTGGTGTGGAAGGTCTCTAAGATAGATAGATAGATAGATAGATAGATAGATAGATAGATAGTTTTTAATTTTTATTTACTTTTGAGAGAGAGAGAGAGAGAGAGAGAGAGACAGAGTGCAAGCAGGGGAGGGGCAGAGAGAGAGGGAGACACAGAATCCGAAACAGGCTCCAGGCTCCGAGCTGTCGGCACAGAGCCTGACGCGGGGCTCGAACCCACGGACCGCGAGATCATGTCCTGAGCTGAAGTTGGACACTCAACCGACTGAGCCCCCCAGGCGCCCCTCCTAAGATAGACTTGTAAGTGAAAACAAAAAGTTGTATGGATGGCATATACATTACTGTCTGTAAAAAATGTAGATTTGTGCACGTACTTGCCTAAACGCACATGGATGATCTCTGGGGCGATATGCAACAAGTCGGCAGCATTCGTTATCTCTGGGAGGGGGACTCGTGTCAGGCTCCCTTCGGTCACATGTGGCCCGCACACCTCCACCCCGGGGTTCCTTCATCCACGGCCCCTTGCACTGGCACAGGCCACCACTGACAGTGGCTTCAGTGCCCTATTTCTCAATCTGATAGAGGGGGAGCTGGAGACATTTGCGTGAGAGAACCGTTCTGTTAGTTAGCAAGGTGCTAGATTTCCTTCTTTTTAACTAAAAGCCCAAACACAGAGACTACGCAGCAGCATAGTAAAACCGCGAGGCAGTGGTACATTCTGTATTCATAGAAATTTCTGAAGGTAATCCTGGGGGAATGTTTAATTATGATCTACAGAGGCCATGGACCTCCCAGATGTCTGTGGAGACAGAGAGGAGACCTGTGAGCACCCAGGGGACCCTTCCTTCCTGCCCCACGGTGCCTCGCTGCCCCGAGGGGCTGCAGTCCACAGCTTTCCTGGAAAGCCTCCAGCTGGGCTCGCACCCTCCTGGGGCTTTAACGCATGGTGATCGCTCCTATTTTTGTCACATCACATCTCTTTGATGCTGTTCCATTGTCCCTCCTGCGGGTTGCCCTTTTTCGTTCTTTAGAATTTTAATTAATGTTCTTTAATTATCCCTGGCCTCCTGAGGCTTTTAAAGGGGCGAATTCGGTGGAGGGACGCAATGAGTGAATTCCCAAGTCTTCTGCTCACCTGTTATTAACAGCTTTGCTCCAAGGGGTACAGCTAACCATTTCCAACGCATTAATAACACCAGAAGAAGGGACTTTTAAGGAGACAAAGACCAACAAATGACCTGCCTTCCTGCCGTGGCTTCTGCCTTTAGATTGAGGTTATTATATGATTGGTATTAAACTTAATTCAGTTGTGTCTTGTTAGTGATGTCCGTGGGACAGAGAGCGACAAAACGCAGCCCGCGGGGCAGGTAACACCTTCCAGGGAGGTCACATTCAGCTGCGTCGGTCGGTGGCCTTGCCCTTGTCCCTTAAAGAACACAGACGTGACACAGCAGCCAACGCCGTGCGGCCCTGCTCGCCCCTCGCACCCTTTCCGTGGTGAGGAGTCGCTCTTCTACACCTGTGACTCAGCTCTCCTCCCAGAGCTGCCTGTCCTGCCCTCCCGTGGTCGCAGTCTGGTCTCCTCAGCCCAATGGGGCTTGATCTCATGGTGTCCCCTGGGACCCCTCCCCTCCCTCAGCCTCAGTGGCCTCTCACCCTCTCCTTTGATTCCACCGCGTATCTGGTATTTCTCTTCTCTGGACTGTGCCTATGCCTGTCCCTCCACCTCAGCCCGGGCCTGAGCGGTTCCCTACTGGACCGCTGCAGTCTGGTGTCCTTATCAAGCCCCTCTCTGAACGTCCCCCGGCCAGACGTCCGTACTCCTCCCACTACCCGGAAGGTAAATGCTGGCCGAACACCAGCGCTACGGTGAGGAGTACCGCCACGGGAAACCACCGATTCTGTG
Source organism: Herpailurus yagouaroundi (assembly GCF_014898765.1). Lineage (NCBI taxonomy): Eukaryota > Metazoa > Chordata > Mammalia > Carnivora > Felidae > Herpailurus > Herpailurus yagouaroundi. The sequence goes on along the minus strand of NW_024412416.1, from coordinate 1,226,134 downwards.
GCACAAAGAGGGCCTGAGTGGGACCAGGCTGAGGCTGTTTACTCTGAACTTGCCACGGGAAGGAGGCCGCTACTGTCACTTGCTTTTGGCCAAGACTGAAGGCTGACGGAGGAGGGGAAAGCTTCACAGCGGGCAAGAGGGAAGGCTGCAGGTGCCCCCGATCGGAGGCTGTCGGTGCCAGGAAACCGGAAGTAGGCATCCCGGGTGGTTGGTAGCGGTCGTATTGGCCCTCCCCAGTTGGTCCTGAGTCGGAAGCAGGCACAGAAGTTAGGGAAGTCGTCAGTTCTCGGTCAAGTTTGGGGCACCTAGGGTGCATCGTGACGGAGGCTGTGGTCAGATATCTCGGACCGGTCGCTGCAGGCTGTAGGTGAGCGTTAGCACGGACTCTGGCCACCGTCAGTTTGTATACTCAGTCTTTAGTTCCGAAAGGCACATGTTTTAACATGTCCGATATTAGATTAGGTCTCAGGTTCTACAACATGTCGGGGGGGGGGGGGGGGCCGGCCCGGGCGGGCGGCCCAGGAAGGTGCCACTTTGGCATGTGGATCACCCCCCGGCCGAAGACAATCGAGGCCACACAGACTCCAGAGGAGCCTTTTGCCCCCCCCCCCTTGGCTGCCAGACGGATAGATGGGGGCCTCCGCCAGGGAAAGAGCTATGACTGGCGCCGACCCTTTCATGTCAGAGAGACAGATCCGCCCGACACGGCGCTCTTCCTGTCTACTGAACACCCGCTCTTGTGTCCTCCTGGGAGTGGTCCTCCTCCCCTTGAAGTCCTGGGCGCCCCCCTCCTCCTCCCCAGCTCAGGATGAGCCTCAGTTGCCTGACTGTGGTAGGGCCTCTCATGTCCTTGTGGAGCTCGCATACAGACAAAATTAAATTTGTTTTTCTCCTGCTAATCCGTCACGTCAATGTAATTATTCGGCCAGGAAAAGAACCAACAAGGGAGGAAGGGAAAAGGTTTCCTCCCCTACCGCGTCATCAGCTAGTTGGCAAAGTCTTTCTTTCTTTCTTTCTTTCTTTCTTTCTTTCTTTCTTTCTTTTCTTTTCTTTCTTTCTTTCTCTTTTTCTTTCTTTCTTTGTAGTTCATAAAATGACACATTAAAAAAAATTTTTGTTATGTTTATTATTTCTGAGACAGAGAGAGACAGAGCATGAGTGGGGGAGGAGCAGAGAGAGAGGAAGACACAGAATGGGAAGCAGGCTTCAGGCTCCAAGCTGTCAGCACAGAGCCCGACACGGGGCTCGAACTCACAAACTGTGAGATCGTGACCTGAGCCGAAGTCGGTAGCTCAACCGACTGGGCCACCCAGGAGCCCCAATAATGATGCATTTAAAAATTGGTATCTTAAGTCTGATGAAACACAGTACTGTGGGGAGAAAGCTGTGAGAGATTCTCCTCTCAAGAGTTCATACTCTAGTAAAGGAGAGAAGACACCCCAAAGAGGCGGTATTCGGGACACGTTTTAGGCAGCCTTATGCGATCCATTACTCACGTGCTGACTCAGACACAACCACAGGAGCTGTGGAGGTGGAGGGGAAGCCGGATCAGAGTCTCAAGGACAAGGAATTGCAGAGTGGGAAGAGCAGCGACTTCGAGCGTGTGTACTGAGGGCCAGACGTTACCTTAGATGCAGTATATAAATCAGCTTCCCTGCAACAAGATGAATTTGGAAAGCCAGAGCAGGGGGAGGAGGGAGGAGGCATTCTTTCAGGGACAAATAACAGATCCACCAACAGTACCTTAGGCGATAAAAGTGATTAATTTTCTCCCATTACAAGGAGTCCACAGAGAGGCTGTCCCAGGATGGTTTCAGGGCTTGGTGATGCATCGAGGCTCTATCCCCACTCTGTTCTTGTTGCTTGATTGCTCTGCTGTCTGTGGGATGATAGCGTGTCCCTGTACAGCTACCAGATGGCTCTTAGAGCTCCAGGCATCCCAGCTACGTTCAAGGTGGGGAGCGCACGGGGGCACAGCACCGTCTGCAGCTACCCAGTTAATCAGGAAAACCAAGGCTTCCCCAGGGCTTCTAGCAGCCTTCCTTGAATTGCATTGTCTGGATCTGGGAGACATGGCAACCTCTTCCCTTTACGGACGCCGGGAATGGATGCGAAGTCACATGCTTGGCAAAACGTGACAGGAGAGAAATGCCAGGATGCAACCAAACTACTGCTCATCACCAGGGCGGGGGCACCGCTGTTGCAAACAGAAGGGGTGCTGGGTCAGGGAGCCTGGAAAATGGGGCGGATGCCTGTTGTGCGGACAACGAAGAGCAGCCTGCCCCGTGCCTTTTGGGGGAGCACGTGGTGCCTGCGGAAGGCCTGGGACGCTAGTTTAGCAGGAAGGAAAGCGGGATGAGTGAATAGCACTGATGGGGAGTAGGTCCGGGAAAGCAGGCTCTCCTGCGGCATTTTGAGGAGAGGGGGAGAGAAGAGAGGAGGCTGGGGGAGGAGCCACTTATCTCCTCCAATGGCACACATTCAGCAAGGCCGGGTTTGGTCTTCGTTTTTTCCTTCTTTTTCCCCCTTCACTTAAATTATATATTTGAGGCTGGAGGTTCCGCCCCAGGGTGGGTATGTGCCTTTGCGTCTCCCACACAGACCTTGGTGATGGGGCCTCGTAGGGTCGACCTGGTGACATTTGACTGGGCAGGAGGAGCATCTAGTCTGTTTATAGCTCTGACAGGTAATACTCTCCACTTGGTAAAGGTCATGAGATTCCTGACAAATTCTGCAGAAGACCCCAGGTAGCCAAAGCAATCTTGAGCCGAACAAAGCTGGAGGCCTCACACTCCCTGATTGCAAACAATATGACAAAGCCAAAGTAATCAAAACGGTATGGCCTTGACATAAAACCAGACACTACATCATGTAATAGATTAGAGAGCCCAGAAATACGCCCATGCACGTACAGTTAATTCCTCTTTGACAAAGGAGGCGGGAATATGCAACGGGGAAAAGACCGTCTCTTCCGTAAATGGTGCTGGGAAAACGGGACAACCACATGCAAAAGAATGAAACTGGACCCTTGTCTTCCACCAGACACAGAAATAAATTGAAAATGAATCAAAGACCTAACTGTGAGTCCTGAGCCCCTAAAACTCCTAGAAGAAAACATGGGCGGTGAGCTCCTTGATGCTGGTCCTGGAGATGACTTTTTGGACCTGACTCCAAAAGCAAAGGCAGCAAAAGCAAAGATAAGCTTTTGGGACGACATCAAACTAAAAAGCTTCTGCACAGCAAAGGAAAGAATGTACCAAATGAAAAGGCACCTACTGAACGGGATAAAATAGTTACCAATCATATATCTGCTAAGGGGTTAATGTCCAAAATATATAAAAAGCTCATACAAGTCAATAGCAAAAGACAAACAGTGCGATTAAAGATTCAGAGGATGTGAAGAGACATTTTTCCAAAGAAGACATACAGATGGCTAACAGGTACTTGAAAAGGTACTAAACATCACTTATTCTCAGGGAGGTGAAAATTAAAACCACAACGAGGCGTCCCCTCACACCTGTCAGAATGCTAGAATGAAAAAGACAAGGAAGGGACGCCTGGGTGGGCGGCTCAGTTGGTTAAGTGTCCGACTCTTGGTTTTGGCTCAAGTCATGATCTCGTGGTTCATGAGTTTGAGCCCCGTGTTCAGCTCCGTGCCGACAGCATGCAGCCTGCTTGGGATTCTGTCTCCCTCTCTCTCAGTCCCTCCCCCCTTGCTCGCTCTCTCTCTCTTGCTCTCTCTCTCTCTCTCAAGAAGAAACAAACATTTTTAAAACATTTTTAAAAAGACAAGGAGTAACAAACATTGGTGAGGATGTGGAGAAAAAGGAACCCTCATGCACTGTTAGTCTGAAGATAGACGTGCAGCCACTCTGGAGAATGGTACAGAGGCTCCTCAAAAAATTAAAAATAGAAATACCATAGTTTCCGAGAACCACTGCTGGATATTTATCTGAGAAAAACAGAAACACTAATTCTAAAAGATATATGCACCCCCATGCTTATCAAAACATTTTGCAACACCCAAGACATGGAAAGAACTCAAGTGTCCACCGATGAATGAATGAAGAAGATGTGATACATAATATGTAACAGTATGTATATAACGGAATACTATTCAGCCATGAAAAAGAAAGACATCTTGCCATTTGCATCTAATGGACTTGAGCGCATCATCCTACGTGAAACAAGCCAGACGGATAAAGACAAATGCCGTGTGATGTCGCTTATATGTAAAATTTAAAACAAACAGACAAATAGAAAGACCAAGTTCATAGATCCTGAGAACGGATGGGCGGTTGCCAGAAGCAGGGGGTGGCGGGTGGGCACAATGGGTGAATGCAGTCAAAGGGCACAGAGTGCCAGTTATAAAATAATATGTCATAGGGCTGTACAGTGTGCTGATGCGCTTAGATATCTGTAACTTCGATAGTTACCTGTAGGGCCATGCAGTCGTAACTATTGTCATGCGCATTTCAAAGCCGCTAAGAGAGTAGATCTAAAATTCTTCATCACAAGAAAAAAATTATAACCACGTATCGGGACAGGTGTTGGCTAAACTTACTGGGGTGATCATTTTGCAATATGTACAAAGGCCAGATCATTATGTTGCACATCTGAAACTGATACAGTGTTAGATGTCAGTTACAGCTCAACAGAAAGGTAAGTGGATTTTTAAAAGATCAAAAGGTAAATAAGAAATCCAGAGTGGCTACAATAATATTAGATAAGTTAGACACCAGGACAAAAAGTATTACGTCAATAAAGGGGCCAATACGTAACCACAAAACGATCAATTCATCGGGAAGACAAAACCACCATAAACATAGGTTTGCTGACTAACAAGGCCTCAAAATATATGAAACAAAAATTGACAAAATAGGAAATACGTGATATTAACGCCCCGCTCTAAGTACGCGATAAAATATCTAGAAAAAAATATCACTAAAGACATAGATGGCTTACTTGATCTTTATAGAGCACTGTGCTCAACAATTGAAGAAAAAATGCACTTTTGAGAGACAGAGCGTGAATGGGGGAGGGGCAGAGAGAGAGGGAGGCACAGAATCGGAAGCAGGTTCCAGGCTCCGAGCCGTCAGCACGGAGCCTGACGTGGGGCTCAGACCCACGAACTGTGAGATCGTGACCTGAGCTGAAGTCGGACGCTTAACCGACTGAGCCACCCAGGCGCCCCAATGAGTTAAATTTTTAAAAATGGCTGAGTGACACCAACAGGAAGTCGGTTTGGGGAGGCAGCCTGCGACTAGGACACGAGGTCCCAGAACTCGGAACTGGGACGGAGGTCTGAAGTTAACGGGAAGCTCTGGAAACCGTTGATTGGAGGCTCTGAAGGGGCACATTTCCTAGCTGGGAGGGACCCGGGAGTCCATCTACTCCACTCGGAGCTCTCAGACGAGGCGGGCTTCTGTTCTAGACCAGCTGTGGCACAGAATGGGCTCCACTGGGCGTCTCCTGGGTTTGCATCCTGGGCTTTCTCCTCCACCTCCCCGCCGCTCTGTTTCCACTGCAAGACAGGGCAGGTGGCAACCTCCCGTTGGGTTCGTCTGACACTGAACGTGCCCTGCAGATTGGGCACTTGGCGGGAGGGGAAGGCGAGGGGTCACAGGGTAATGCAGCGTCACAGACAAATACCCTCCCAGAGGCCAGCCAGCAAAGCCGATGGGTCAGGTGGACAGGATCTAAGTCACAGACTTCAGCCGGCATTAGTCTCGCTGCCGGGGGGTGTGGGGAGCAGCACACAGGGCGAGGGGGGGGGGGGGTGGTGCACGCTGAGCTACTCAGCTCCCCCTGGGCGGCAGCACGTAAAAACCTGCCTTCACGTTGTGACTCTTCCCATTTCTTGAACAACACGTCAGGAGCCCAGATTTTTATGTGAAATTTTGGATTTTAAAGTGTGGCACTGGATTTTAATATAAATCACTAGATGGGAAATAGAAGGACAGACAAAGGAGCACGCAAGTCAGCAGCCTTGCTCCCCGCGGGCTCCCTGCCTGGCACTGTCCCCAGAGGGAAGTCTCCGGCTCTGGATTCGGGGGCCCTCTCGGCCCCCACAGCCCACTTTGCCCACCTGGAGCCCCCTGCAGGGTAGCTCTCTATGCAGCGGCCACCACTGGGTCTGGGGGCTATAACTCAGTCTCCCCCATCAGGACGGAGAACTGGCTGGGTGTCTGGGGCCTGTTTCCCGTTTCCGGCCCAAGGTCACCTGGTCCCCCAGTGACAAGCCGGGCACAGGATTGCTTCCCTGTCATGACAGGGAGAGCAGAGCCCCGCCTCACCCGCACCCCAGCTTAGAGCTGAAAGCCCCCCGTGGACTTTCCCCGCAGACTCTTATTCTGAGGCTGTCACCCACAGACCGTCACACCCAGGACCGCCAACCCGCCGCCGTGCAGAGAGCCCAGCGCTTGTCCCTTCTCAGCAGTGCTTGGGATGTTGACGGCCCCCCCACTGTACTTCGGCCCCCGCTTCTGCATAGCTGGAGCCCCCAGGCTGTTCTCTTAGGAGTGATAATGAAAACACAGCCTTTTCTTTCTGGGTTTTCCACTGGCCATTAAGGGATCTGTATCTGCCACAGGGAAATCCGCTAATGCACAGTTACAAGTGTTTGTAAACGGCTCTTCCGCGGTCCTTAATAGAACGGGTAGCCCATATTGCTGTGGGAGGGACGGCATGTCCCGTGTGGCCTGTCTTCCCCAGGGAAGGGGAGAGAGGGAGGAGGAGAGGGGAGTTTATTGCTCGAGGACACAGCGACCCTGACGGGGCCGCAGCCTGACGCTGAACACACCCGCCAAAGGGGAGCAGCTGGGATCAGCAGGGCGGGTGAGGGTCATACAGGGATGGGGCAGGACGTATCCACAGAGACGGAGACGCAGAGACCCAGCCTCGTATTTGCACCAGATGAGCAAGGGGGCCGAGCCCGCCAGGCAGCAGTTGGCGGCCTAAACAGGGCCGGCAAAGCACGTCCAGGTCAAGAGCAAGGGCTTCTCTGAGTCTTCCGAAGGCCGGCTGGGTCCTGCCTTCTGCTGAGTCTGCAGGGCGTCTGTGGATGCGAGCGGACAGTGGCCTGGGACCAGGGAGCCCGGGGTTCTGTTTCTAGTCCGGCTTTGATCCTGAAACTCTTGTCAGCCACACTGCCGATCAGATTTGTCCCTTGGAAGCTTCTGTTTTGTTCCAGAAAACACGAAGCTTCTGGCGGATGGCGGTACACGCTAGTCTGCGGGGGAAGGCGGCGGGGCGTCTGTCCTGCCTCTTCCCTGACACTCGGCCCCCAGGACTCTGACCCAACTCCTTGGGAAGTAATGGCCTTTCCGGGGACTCTTCTCTCACGGCACTTCCTCGAACCTCTCCGCGTCCTCGTCTTTCCCGCCCGGCCCCTCTTCCGGACCAGCTCAGTTGTGGGCGGGTTCGTAAGACGGCAGAGGAAGCGTGGCCGCGTGAGGGTGGCAGGGCAGGGGTGCGGCCGCTGTACCGGTGACCCCACGGGTCACCCCTTGGCAGACTGTAGTCTGGGGCCAACCCGGCTCCGCCTGCCCGCGAGAGTACAGTTTCGCTGGAACACAGCCACACCCGTGAGTTCTCCGATTGTCCGTGGCTGCTTTTGTCTCACGCGGGCAGAGTCGAGTAGTCGTAAAAACGACCGTATGGCCCTCAAAGCCTGAACTACTACCTGGCGTTTTACACAGAACGTTTGCTGAACCCACATTATTGCACAGTTTGCACACCTGGCCTCAAATCCCGGCTCCGGAGCGTTCTAGCTGCGGTGTGGAGGGAACCACTCTGGACCTCAGTTTCCTCTTCTGTGGATGGGGGACAGTGTCCCCTCCGTACCCGGCTTCTCAAGTTCGCGGTGGGTAATGAGCACGGAGCCCTTTGCAACCTGCAGACTGCTGTGTAGACGGCAAGGGTTGCTGTTCCTCCCTTTCCTTCGAGCCTTAAGGATTGCCCCAGTTCCTTAGCTTTATCCTCTTTGGTTATTTCCGGGACTGGAGCTGTTAAAACCTACAATTTGCAGGCAGTGCTAATGCTAATTTCCTAGTCAGCCTGCCTTTCTGCAGACTGTCAAATGGCAAGGATGTATTTAAATAAGCATGAATTATGTAGAGGAATTGGTTCATGAATGAAGCCCGCAGTCACATATTGTGCTCCAAGAGTTAAAGAAAATCCCGATTTATACCTTCCCTATTCAGTGGAGAAATTGCAGCTGAATGATAACTATATTTAGACCCCCGTGTCACCTTCTTTGGTCAAATATTCTCTTTGGTTGTAGCAGCAGTTTTGTGCACGCTTCCAGAAAGAGAGGCTCTGAGGACTCACAGGAGGGCGTGTGGACCTGGGTCATTACCCGGGCTCCGGGCACGCTGTCCGCTCGGCTGAGCTGGCGAATATACGAACTAGGAAATCCGCTACGGTGGCGGGCCGCCCCCATGCCTCCACAGGGCTCGGAGGGAGCACACGGGCCAGAGTTGGGGACGCAAAGACCATCATGCACGTGCAATTCGTGCAGGGCTCGGCGAGAAATCTGCAGAGGCAGCAGGCTGTGGCCTGTGGGGCCAGATAAAGCCTGAAGACTTGCTTTGTTTGGCTCACGTAGTGGGGTGTGTGCGTTTTTGATAGAATCTGTATGTCTCTGGTTGAAGATGTTTGCTGCAGCCCAGCTCCTGCCCTTCCACCTCCCTGATGTGCTGGGCTTCGCCGCCCGACCTAATAATTCAGGCACTGCCCCACTTCGCTAAGCAGTGGTGGTCTCTGTTAGGTCCGTTACAGCACCAAAGCCTCTTCGGTTCCGGCGAACCCCCCATTCTGGGGGAGAGGGCTTGCTAAAGCCAGATGAGGAGTCTGGACTCCAGACAAGTGGAGGGGGAGGTTCAGGGCAGGGCGGTAACATCTACAAGGGAACCAGAGCGTGTCGGGAAGTCCGAGGGGGCCCAAACAGCCGGAAGCAGCAACAGAAGTATAAGAGTAAACGTTGGCACCTCTGTGGCGGACCCACAACTGGCCCCTGAGACACACGGGGCACTGGACTGGGGCAGGACCCCCCCGTTTCTACGTCCCGCCACTGTCGGAGCTGGCCCGCTGCCTCCTGTGAGGCCTGGCCACGACTGGCTTGGAAACTCAGCAGGGCTGATGCTGTGCCCTCCGTCGGGAGGGTTGGAGGTCTGCGGATGTCGGAGACACAGGTGATGCTTCGTGTGGTGTGCAGTCTTCGTCTTCCGGCACGTGCCTGTCACTCGGCGAGGAGCCAGTGCTCAGGGTATGTGCATGGGTGTAAGGGAAGAGCTCACAGCGGGTGGCGATCGGCTTGATTATCGTTTGTAGGCTTGCTACATTTACGTCTGTAAAATCCCTTGCGTCGTTGGAGGTAGTGGACATCCTTGTTTTGTTCCTGATTTTTTTTTTTTTTGGACAAACACAGGAGTTCATAAGCCTGTTTTCATGCCCAGACCTCTTTTCTGAAGTAAGATTTAAAAAAAAATTTTTTTTTCAACGTTTACTTATTTTGGGGACAGAGAATGAACGGGGGAGGGGCAGAGAGAGAGGGAGACACAGAATCAGAAGCAGGCTCCAGGCTCCGAGCCATCGGCCCAGAGCCCGACGCGGGGCTCGAACCCACGGACCGCGAGATCGTGACCTGGCTGAAGTCGGACGCTTAACCGACTGCGCCACCCAGGCGCCCCTCTGAAGTAAGATTTTAAATGCACAAAGTACATACGATTGCAAAGGAGACCAGGTACATAAGTAGTCGCTGAAATATTATCGCTGTATTAAATAGCAAGATATCATGGCAGGTCTGATAAATACCATAGTTTCGAAGCAATGACAGGCATAAATAATATTCTGAGATACTGTGACAACTGTAATATGATATAAAAATATTGGTGGTTTCTATTGGCAACAAAATCATAGGTAATTTCCTGCAGTTTGCTACTTAACATTCCCAATTGGAGGAAAAGCTACATTTCTGCCGGAGGTCAGTGAAAATAACTCTGTAATCTTTTTATGCATCTAACACGTAGGTTAAGAAACATGATGAAAAATCCTTGCTAGTGATTCCTCAGTAAGTGAGATGCCAGCTGTAGGCTGAGGTCTGTGTATTCTTTCGTGTTCGGGAAATACCCACCAATTTTCATTTTATTGAGGGTTTTAGAGATGGGTATGGAATTTCCTTTTCAGAATCGATGAAAATGACATGGTTTTCCTCACTTGGGCTGTCAGTGTGATGAGTTACATTGATGGGTTTCCTAGTACTCAACTCTCCTTCCTGAGTTCCATCTTCCCTGGTAACATCCGAAACGTCCTCTCCTCTAGCCCAAGCACTTCTGTCCCGTTGCGCTCAGCTGGCCCCACGGGCGCGGGGCTCTGTCCGCCTCCTGGGATTGCTGCCTCTGCCCCTCCAGACAGTCTGTCATAATTTGTGGACAACTTGCCCACACACTAACCTCCTCCACTTCGGACTATTGTTCCTATACTGGCCAGTCAAGTCTTCAAGTCTGAAGGAGTTCCGTCCTTTATGGGGGAGAGTCCTGATAGGTGATCTCCGGATTTCTTATTTCTTAGTCCGTTCGTGTTGCCCCTGGGATGCCCTTGCCGCTCTGGTGAGACCTGTTGCTGGTGGTTGGTTCACGCCTGCCCATGGTCTGAGAGGTTTGGGGGAATATTTTGTCAGGTAGTTTTGTTTAACATCTTGTCTATAGGCGTTTTCTTTTGTTTTTGCAGAGGGATTAGGGAAAATCTACACCCAAGCCACAGCTCTCTGCAAGAGAGATTTTCAGTTACCACTTTAAATCCTTTCATCCCCATTGGTGTAGCTAAGCTTTCTATTTCTTCTTGTGTCAACTTTGGCATTAAAAAAATTTTTTTTAACGTTTATTTATTTTTGAGAGACAGAGAGAGACAGAACACAAGCAGGGGAGGGGCAGAGAGAGAGGGAGACACAGAATCCGCAGCAGGCTCCAGGCTCCGAGCCGTCAGCACGGAGCCCGACGAGGGGCTCGAACTCACGGACCGCGAGCTCACCACCCGAGCCGAAGTCGGACGCTGAACCGACTAAACCACCCAGGCACCCTTAAAACATTGTTTTTAATAGAAATGTGTTTGTCTCATCTTGGTTTTAAAGTTATTTATCTCTCATTGTATTTTAAAATCTTGTTTTGTGTGTAATTATTCATACCAGCGGGTTTTCCATCTGGGAGCTTCATCCGGTAGGACAGTTAGTTAATCCCCTCTATTGCTCTCTAGCTCTCCATTTAATTGTCTGCACTTATCTTTGTTATTTCCTTCTGCTTCCTTTGTTTGTTCTTTTTCTAGCTTCTCGAGTTGCATGATCTGTCCGTTATTTCAAATGGTTGTATAAACAGACTTACAACTGAAAATGTCCCCTTGCTTTAGGTGTAGCTCACCAATTTGGACACAATTTTGTTCATTCAACAATATCTCCTATGCCTTCCTTTGGCTTAATAGTAGGCTTCCAAAAACAAAATAGTATGCTCCCAAACTTTTAGATATGTACGCTTTAAAAAAAATAGGGGCGCCTGGGTGGCGCAGTCGGTTAAGCGTCCGACTTCAGCCAGGTCACGATCTCGCAGTCCGTGAGTTCGAGCCCCGCGTCGGGCTCTGGGCTGATGGCTCGGAGCCTGGAGCCTGTTTCCGATTCTGTGTCTCCCTCTCTCTCTGCCCCTCCCCCATTCATGCTCTGTCTCTCTCTGTCCCAAAAATAAATAAACGTTGAAAAAAAAATAAATAAATAAAAAATAAAAAAAAATAAAACTTTTGTTCTTTAGTACCATTTTTTATTACATTGTAGTCAGAGAATATCCTTGATGTGATGTTAATTCTCTGGAATTTGTTGGACTTTCCTGTGCAGTGTATATATATTATCTCCAAAATTCTATGTGGGTTCCAAAGAATGCTGCACTCCCATTGGCCATAAACTTCCTCCACTTTAAGAGTGTTGAACATATTCCTTATGTTATTCAAATAGTCTGTATCTTTGCTTACTTTTTAAAATCTGTGGCTCAAGCAGTTTCTGAGACAGAAGTGTCCTAGTGTCCTCTCAGACTTGTTGATTTTCTTTTATTTCTCCTTGTATTTCTGTCAATTGTCGCATTGCTTTACGTATTTTTAGGATATCTTGTTACATACACGTATCTTCTTCTGTTTTTCCTTTTATCAGCGTATCATATAAAGCTTTGTTTCCTATCATGCTTTCCCTCTAAATTCTATTTTGTCTGATGTCAAACTTGTTTTCTTGGTTTGGCTCATCTTTGGTCTATCTTTTCTCCATTCCTTTTGGCATCGCTTTGTTAAAATTATGTCTCTTAGAGACAATGTATTGCCAAGTGTTGTTAATTTTTACTTGTCTTCTTTCTCTTTGCCTTTCTGAAATTCAGTATGAGCTCATCTTCTTTGGGTCGGTTCGCTGCATTTGCATTTATTGCAATTAGTGTAACAGTAAAACTTTTCTGCGATCTTCTTTCTTCTATTTATTTATGTATTTATCTATACTACTGAATATTTTATTCTACTGTCTTCGAAGTTGCACGTTCTCCTTTTATTCTTCTCCAGGCTACCCCTGGAGTATGAATTTCCGTACCAGTATTTATTTTTCTCTAGTACTTTCTCACACTTATCTGTAGTTAGGTCACTACCCAAACTTGACAGATGCTTCAGTGGGTCATAAGCTTCCAGTCTTCCTTTTCTCTATCCCCTGCACCCCACCCCGATATTTCGGTACCGTTTAAAGTTTTAGTTCTGCATTGTAATGGGCACACTTTTTTTTTTTTTCATTTGTTTTCCTTTGCTTATGTAGTCAATACTAAATTTTACTAAGTTATTTCCTTTCTGGATATAATTGGTTTTTCTCGGATTAACAACAATAACAACAACAACAAAACTGTTGGGGAACTCCAAGGATGATTAAAAAACATTTTTTTAATGTTTATTTATTTTTGAGAGAGAGAGAGAGAGAGAGAGAGAGAAAGCATGAGCAGGGGAGGAGCAGAGAGAGAGGGAGACCCAGAATCCAAACCAGGCTCCAGGCTTTGAGTTGTCAGCACAGAGCCCAGCTTGGGGCTCAAACCCACGAGCCGTGAGATCGTGACCTGAGCTGAAGTCGGATGCTCAACCGGCTGAGCCACCCAGGCGCCCCTCCAAGGATGATTTTGAAGATGATCCTAGTATGATAATACTTTCTGAGATTTTGTAAGTGTAAGAGCTTGCTTATTTATTTATTTATTTATTTATTTATTTATTTATTTTGAGTTAAAATCCTAGGTTTACTTTTGGGGGGCGTGACTACGTTACCTATTGGTTCTTGTCATTCTGATGCTTTTTTTTTTCCTTTCGGGAGGCTTCCCGAAAAGCCTTTGGAAGCTCCCGCACACTGTGGGTGTGTCCCTTGTTTTTACCACACTACATCTCACTGTTGTCTCCCCTTCTTTTTGGTGCCATTAGGCACTCTAAGAGCCATTTAAATTGAGAATTTACCTGGCTCTTGAATTCTGGGGAATTTTTGGCCATTACGTTTTCAAATACGCCCCGTGCTCCGTCTCTCTCCCGCTTTAGGGTGCTATTACGGGATTGCCGACACTTGTGTCATCCTCTGAGCCTGTGGTGGCTTTAAGGAAGTAGCTCCAAAACTCTTTGACACCGAGAGGTGGGGTCTGTGCCTCTCTGCTGGAACCTGCTCGACCAGTAGAACACGGCGCGAGGGGTGTGTGTGCCAGTTTCCAGATTCACGCCCGAGAAAACTGGCTCGAGCCCTTTTGTGTCTTTGTTGCCCTTCTGGGGGGATTGAGAGAATTGAGGCTGGTCGAGTGTTCTCTCTGCTACGTTTAGTTAGAAGTCTCTCTTCCTGGTTGATTGTCCTTTTATTGTTGTAAAACTTTTCATTTTTATTTTGAAGTTTTATTTTTCATTTTGTCTCTATTAGGTTTTAAATATGTCTATTTTTATCAGTACGTAGCTGGTGTAGAAAGCCCATTTGATAGTCTCTGATTTAAATACAGGAGTTTAGGGGCGCCTGGGTGGCTCCGTCGGTTGGGCGTCCGACTTCGGCTCAGGTCATGATCTTGTGGTCCTTGGGTTCGAGCCCCGCGTCGGGCTCCGTGCTGACAGCTCGGAGCCTGGAGTCTGCTTCGGATTCTGTGTCTCCCTCTCTCTCTGCCCCTCCCCTGCTCGTGCTCTGTCTCTTTCTCAAAAATAAGTAAACATTAAAAAAAATTAAAAAATTTTTAAATATAGGAGTTTGATTCTTCTACATTTACTTTGGGTTTTACACATTATACTTATTCCTTCTCTTATTTTTCTATTTCCTAGATCCATGATTTATTTGTTCTCCTTTCTTATGTTTTCTTGGCTTGGTAAACTTTTCTTCGTCTACCATCTCCTTTCTCTGCCTTCTGCTAATGTGTAAATTATGCCTTATATTTCTTTTTCTTTTCATTGACCTTTTAACTTACATACAAAAGTTGATTTTTCTCAAAGTTTAAAATATATGACTTTAGACTTTCCATTATCTTTTTGATAATATTGGCCATACTTTCCTTAGAGTCTTTTTAAAAATATTTTATTTATTTTTAAAAATGTTTTTAATGGTTTGTTTTTGTTTTTTTTTATAGAGAAAGAGACAGAGTGCAAGCAGGGGAGGGGCAGAGAGAGAGGGAGACACAGGATCCGAAGCAGGCTCCAGGCTCCGAGCCGTCAGCACGGAGCCCGACGAGGGGCTTGAACCCACGAACCGGGAGATCCTGACCAGAGCTGAAGTCGGACGCCCAACCGACCGGGCCACCCAGGTGCCATGTCTTTTCTCTTTAGAAGATTGCTTTATTATCCTAAATTACGGGGGGCTGAATTATTCTGTAAGTTGTGCTAATTGTCTCTCAGAGCATCTGCTGTCCTCATCTGCCTTGCACATTTGGTGTGTGACTCACGGGGAGGGGCCGTCCTTGGTCCTTTCTGTCCTCGTCGTTCCACTGCTGCTTCTTTATGCCTGGTCGTGGCGACCTCCACCTGGCCCACTCAGCTCCGCGGTTCGAAACCAGGTCTTAAGTTTGGAAACTTGAGGCTCTTGTCCGCAGGAACGTTTTGGATCCAGATCCTGAGCCGGCGGGTAGTGTGGCCCAGGCCCTGCCTGTGTAGACATCCCTAATCCCTTCTGCTGCTTTGGGCCACAGCTTAATGTAGGACGCAGCCAGGAGGTGGGCCAGCCTCCCTGAGCCTCGGCTGGCAGGTGAGGGAGCCCGCCTCAGCTCCGTTCGAGCTCCTCACTGCACAAGCCGGCCCGGAGTGGGTGCCCGCCGAAGGTGAGCACGGGCGCTCGGTCCGGCCGCGGCCCCGGAGCCCAGAGGCCCACCGCTGTGGCTCGCTGAGGTGTCTGCCGTCCTCGTTGGAATATGACTTAAGTTTAAGATAAGCCATCACTTTGGTTTGGAGCAGAAGGTTGTGTTTTTGTCTTAAAATGCGAACTCGGAGCCCCAGGTGAAACAGAGCTGAAGCTTGTACATTTTCACGCTCTGACCGAGCAGTTCACGTTTAGGAATTTACCCTAAGGACGCAATTGGATAACATGTGTGTAATGATGTTCAGTGTGGTATTTTGTAATCAGAGTGAAAAGCTGGAAGCGACTCAGATGGCCGTCAATAAGGGATTCAATAATTTATGGCACATCAATAAATTATGACACAGCCACGCCTCTGTGGCTGGGAGTGACCCCCCAGCTCTGAGAGGCTCTAATTTGGTAGCTTTGTAAAGCTTTGGCTCTTGTCTTTTTTTAAAAAATAAAATATCCACAGACGATTCTGCTTTGCCTACAGGATTAGGAATCACTGCTATGAGAGTGTCTAATATTCTGGAAAGTAGATTAATTTTAATTCCAGGATCACATTTTGTACCAGAACGTTCTAAACTGGGGGTTGTCCAACCGCAGCCCGTGGGCTGCTGCCTGATTTGATGGCCCTTATATTTTGCAGTGGTTAGAAAGAAAAAAAGCAAAAAAGAATCATATTTCATGATATGTGAGAGTCACATGAAGTTCCAATGTGGGGACTGAGCTGTCGAGGGACAGGAGCAGGATCGGGTGGCTGTGACAGGGACCGTATGGCCCACAAATCTTCAGGTGTTGACTAGCCGGACCCTCACAGAAAGTGTGCGGACCCTGCTGGAGACCATCTCTCACTCTTGCTGCAGACCGGACGGCAGCTGTTCGATCGCCGGTGCAGGTGTGTGTGCGCGTGTGTGTGTGCTGTGTCTGCGTGCACGTGCGTGTGTGTGCACGTGCGCGTGCAGGGACAGGCTCCTTCTCCTCCGTCTGTAGCTGGAAAGCAGCCGTCCCGCTGTCAACCGTAAAGTCTGGGTGCCTGTCTTCTCACTCCACCAAACACAACGAAGGCCGAGCCGCCGCGGGTCCCTGGGGACAGGGCTCGATCGGCCCGAGGTTGCCCAGCAACGACAGCTCTGGAACGACTGGCTTCCAACGGCTCTCGTCCCTCACTCGGGACTCGGGCTCTGCCATTTTGCTTTGTGTCGGTGACGCTGGTCTCGGGACGCGGGCACCCTTGCCTGCCGCCGTCACCGGGTCCACTGGCTTCTCTTGCCCAGGCCGCGCGGTTCGGGCCCTGCCTATTTCCACCCCTCCCCGCCCTGCCGCAGCGGCGCTCCCCCCGCACCCCCAGTATCAGCCCCCCACCCCGGCCCCAGCGTCCCGGAGCAGGAGCCTGAACGCTGGGGGCCGACAGACATCGTCAGACACAAGGGGGCCACAGGGGGGCCGTGATCGATGCTGCCGCGGGACAGGACAGCCCCAGGAGCACAGGCGCGTCCGTGCATTTCCAAGCGCTAATGGGATGTCAGCAGGGCCCCTGGCACCGTCGCGGACAGCCTGCTACTGACACACCCGAGACACAGAGTCTGGGCTCAGGGCGGGAGGCTGGGGGTGGGGGGAAGGCTGGCTCCGAAACATGACGCCTCCGGGAGGCAGCGGTGGAGTCTGGGGTCTGATGTGCCCAAGCCCCGGTCTCCCTCACCCCCGCCTTGCTATCTGTGCCC
>NW_024412416.1:1188861-1209066 GCF_014898765.1 Herpailurus yagouaroundi | reverse complement strand
CGCGCCACCGCTAACCGCAGACCTCGTCGCCCGTTGCCGCCCTGCGTGCTTCCAGGATTCAGAGGTGCGGACGCAGCCGCCTCTTTACTGTGGCGTGCAAAGGCCGCGGGTGCCCACACAGTATTACTGCTGGGGTGTCTCACCAGGCCTGCATGTGGAGAACATTCCGGACAGGCTCGCTTCCCAGCAGGGGCTTCTCTCCCGTGCGAACGTCTCCTGCCCTTGCCACGCTCTGTGGCCAGCTCCAGGCTGCCTCTGCCGTCCCAGCGCAGCCTCGTCTGGGCCCGCGGACCCTCGGAGCTGTCACAGCCGCTGGGCCCGGGCGTTGGCGGTCGGTCACCCTTCTTTGTGTTTCTGTCTTCCGCTAGTTTCTGAGTCCTTGAGAACAGGACCGTGCCTTGTTTTCGCATCCCGCACAGTGGGGGCCGTCAGTCCCCGAGTGTGAGCTCAGCCATCTGGGCTGGGGCGGACGGGCTGTGTTTCTCACGAGCTCCCAAGTGACCCCCGAGCCGCCAGCCCAGGGACCCCACCCTGGTAGCAAAGCCTCAGGGCCTAACCTCCCATCTCCTTCAGTGCTTGTCAAAAGCACAGATGTTCTGGAATCAAGTATTACATATAAAAACACTTGGAGAACCGTAGAACGTTTGCGAACACATCAGGACCAGATGTGACTACTGATTATTACATTTTAAAAATAAATAGACGTGTGATTTTGGCTGCTACAACAGCCAGCTGAAAAGTGGTTGCTACAGCCAGTACACGGATTAAAAAAAATAATAATGAAAAACAGAACAAAAAGTGGCTGACTCTCCATTTTTGTATTTTTTCATTAGCCGATTGAATCAGCTTTCTCCTTTGGCAGTCGGAGGGTGTAATTTATTTAGATATATTGGCACACATTCGGAGACTGGCATTTCATCTCTGTTCAATTTAAAAAATGCTGTCTCCTCTAAAGTCACTTCAAAGTTAATCCACTTGAAGAAACAAGGGAAAGCGAGGTGAGCCTCTGTTTACAGTGACGGGAACGTCCTCAGTCATACTGAGCCCCCGGCTCATCCATCCGGGAGTGTGAAATCCGCACGCGGGTCCCTGCCGGTGGCTGGGGCTACTGACGGCCAGGTCACACAGCACGAGGCTCTGAATAGACGCCTTCAGCAATTGCCTTCCTCAGGGCCCCCCAGAGCCTCCGTGCACCGGCCTCCGAGGCTGCGGGAAGCCCGGCCGAAGGCTCCCGGCCCCACCGTCCCGTGTCAGCGGGAAGCTGGCATTTTCGCCCTGGGGTGATGCTCCCGGGATGGGTTGGTGCCTCGGCTGGTGGAGTCCACAAGATCGTGCCTGATGGTCCAGATGTGGGAGGAGGGTCATTTGGACACGAATGGGCTCCAGCGGGCTCCGTTCACCTCGGTGGCCGATACCGTGAGCTCGGGGGTCCGATGCCTCGGATGTATGTCCCGGCTCTGGTGCTCGCTCTGAGTTCTTCCAGTGTTCTCTTCCTCAGTGTCCCCATCTGTCGGCAAGGACCCCAGGCGTTTCCTGAGAGAAGGGTGGTGGGCAGCACTCGACGGCTCCAGCGTAAACCAGTGGGCACGGCGCCCGCGGAGCCCGCCTCGGAAGCGTTAACTGCTTTGCTCGGCCCTGTTGGGGCTGCCGCTGCTGACTGCCAGGGGCTGGGGTCGTCAGGATGCTCTCGGCCAGTAGCGGGAAGCCTGAGCCGCGGCGGCTCACGCGGCGAGGACGTTGATTCTGTCGCCTCACGAGAAGTGAATCGTAGGTGGGTTGGCTCAGCGTCCCGGTGCCGGAGGGCGGGACCCAGGCCCTGTCCAGCAGCCCCGATGGGTGACCTGGTGTCCAGGCCGGTTCCCCTCGTGGGAACAAGACGGCAGCGGCCGCTCAGGCTGGCAGTGTTCACATCTGGCTGCAGACTTGGAGAGGCTCTCCCTGGACCGTGGGGAGTTCATGCCTCCCATCAGCGTGAGTAGACTCGCCGAGGTCCGATGTCACCCTGAGCCGGGAACAACGGCGAAGGGGTTGACACATTCCTTACCAGACTCACAGGCAGAAATCGTAACACTCAAGGGGCGCCTGGGAGCTCAGTCCGTTGAGCATCCAACTCGGTTTAGGCTCAGGTCACGATCTCGCCGTCTGGTGGGTTCGAGCCCCATCCCGCTGTGCATTGATGGTGCAGAGCCTACTTGGGATTCTCTCTCTCCCCCCCTCCCTCTCTCTCTGCCTCTCTCCTGCTCACAATCCCTCTGCCTCTCTCAAAACAAATTAAACTTAAAACAAGGGGTGGGGGTGCCCGGGTGGCTCAGTCGGTTAAGCCTCCAACTTTGGCTCACGTCATGATCTCCCGGTCCGTGAGTTCGAGCCCCGCGTCGGGCTCTGTGCTGACAGCTCGGAGCCTGGAGCCTGCTTCGGATTCTGTGTCTCCCTCTCTCTCTCTCTGCCCCTCCCCCACTCATGCTCGCTCGCTCTCTCTCTCTCTCACAAGTAAATAAACATAAAAAAACAAAAAAAAAAAAAGAAAGAAGTCATAACACTCAGATTCCTGGGCAGGCCCCCCGAAGTCCGATTCACTGGGGGCGGGGCCCAGGCATGTGCATTTCAGAGGGAAATACTGAGCGTGCATAGATGGGGAGCCCCGCACCAGACTGATGCAGAGGTGGGCACGGGCGTGAAACCACGTGGAGGCAAGCTGGTGGCAACAACCACACCCTCTGGGGTCTGGGGCCTAGACACTGGGGCCTGCCGGCCAGCGGGGATCTCAGCAGTCCCAGAGGCCCTTCGTTCACCCAGTATCTCTTGCTGGACCCCTGCTCAGTCCACGGCCTTGCGGGCAGTGAATAAGCTACGTCAGCCGCACACGGGCTGGGGGCAGACATGTAGCAACCAGAGGGGAGGGGTGCGCCCGCCGGTTCCGGGACGCCAGGACGAGCACGCGTGGCAGGGGGAGGCCGGAGGGAGGCCGGAGGGGGACGTACCTGGACACTCGCTGTCCTCGGGCTGACAGAGAGCCTCCCAGGGCAGGGACTCCAACGTCCTGCCCTTTGCTTTCAAAAGACGGACCGTCTCAGAGGGAGCGGCAGCCCAGGGTTCCCGCGTCCGCGAGGCTGAAGCAGAAAGGCCGGCAGCGGCCGGGCGATGGCGGGGAGGTGACAGGTGGCCGTGAGCTGCGGTGCACGCCGGGCTGGGGGTCAGCGCGTGCGCAGCGTCGTCCCCAGTCTCACAGTCGGACTCGTGTGCGGGGTTGACGGATGCGGAGACCACAGCCCAGATGTGTATGGAGGACGTTTCTCATTCACCTGCAGCCACCGACACAGACGGCCAGCGCCACCGATTAGGTAACGGTGCAGCAAGAGTTATGATGCCGTGCGGCTGCGGAACGCCGCGTCCCCTCCCCGTCCGGCCGTCCCCGCACACGGCGGCCCACCTCTTCCTCATTGTCGCTGTTCTGTTTCAAAACAGCTTCCGCAAGCTGTCGGCCAGACGGCCTGTTTCTACCATTGTCTCCTGGACGGATTTCCCTTGACGACCTCGATACCATGTCAGATTCATCCCGGGCTGGAAGTATATGAACCGGGGGGACATTTAATGGGAAGAGAGGCTCTGCATGTAAGACACCTGCTTGCGCTAAAAGTCGGAGTTTGGCAAATGATGTTTGACGAGAGACAAGAGGAGAAACGTCCGCCTTGCATCCTTTAAACCTCGCCTTCAGAGGCTCCCGGGCGCCCCCTCGACACGGGAAGGGACGCGCCTCCCTGTGTCTTTTAGAGCCACCGCTGCCCGTCCCCGGCCCGTCTGGCTCCGTTTCCCTGCGGGAACCAGGGCACAGACTCTGCAGACTGCAGGGACGAGACCTCCCTCCACTCTGTCGGCATCTGTTAAATGCCATCTGGGCCGTTCGTCGGGTGGCCAAGCAGGTCCAGAGGCCACTGCCCCAGGAAGCCAGGGGATTTGAGAGGCAGAAGCTGGGCATTCCTGGCTTAAAGTCCCAGCCCTCTGCCAATGAGCTGTGTGACTTTAGGTACCTCGCGCAACCTCTCTGAGCCCCCATGTGAAATTCTGCCCGTGTCGACTCTCTCTTCCGGATCACAGGTCCCCAATGGCTGGGTGCTTGTAGGGTCAGGAGAGCAATTAGCAACAAGCATGCACACGGCTTCTGGACCAGACCCGGCACACAGGGTGTGACGGAGGCCCAGCGCAGCTATCTTCTGCCCCTCGGCTGTTTCTGGGTATGATGCCGCCTGATGAACAGGCGGACGCCGTGGCCGTGTGCCCACCGGTTACCCACAATGCATCTGCAGCACCCAGAAGTTCTGGGTGTCTCTGGGTCGGCATCTGTATGCAAGGACACAACTTGCTTTTTTTTTTTTTTTTTTAATGTTTATTCTCGAGAGAGAGAGAGACAGAGCATGAGCAGGGAAGGGGCAGAGAGAGAGGGAAACCCAGAATCCGAAGCAGGCTCCAGGCTCCGAGCTGTCGGCACGGAGCCCGACGCGGGGCTCGAACTCACGAACCGCGAGATCACGACCTGAGCCGAAGTCGGATGCCCAACCGACCGAGCCCCCCAGGCGCCCCGACAGAAGTGTTACGTGTATTCAGACAGGAAACAGGAAAGGTTTTCGGACGAGCAAGAGGCATCAGGCTTGCTTCGGGCCGTTCGTGTTTGGCGCCGGGCCGCAGATGGTGCAGGGCCTACCGAGGAGGACCCGGATTCCGCTGTGTGCCAGCACTCGTGGTGTGGGAAGGTGACGCTGAGGCACCAGGACGGCCACCTCTGAGAGCGTGTGCCCGTCCAGGCCCAAGTAACGCGGGGAGATTACAGGCTACACGAGGTGAACGTATTTCTGTCCCAGAGCACTGCTCAGAACTTGAATGTGATCACATGCGTGTGAGTTCTAAAGCAGTCACGCTTTTCCCAAGCGTATTTGATGAGACGATCCTTTTTTCAGAGCCCTCACCTACTGATGTCTGCCAAAGAGTTCTCCGTGGAATGTGGCTTAGAACAGGGCGCTTTAAACTCGTCTCTTTCAGAATTCGCAAATATTTCCCTATCTGTGTGGTTCTGTCGAACGCCTGCAATTATCCGAACGCTATTCCAAAAGCATTCAGAACAACTAAGTCGGAAATTTAATGTTGCCACAGAAACACAAAATATTGAGTCGATTGGAACAAGAAGTATTTATATTTTCTTTGAGAAGACATTGTTATTGAGTCCGTGAAAAGTGACTCCTGTTGAAGATGTTGTCAAAATATGTATTCAGTTTAAAGGGTTCTTTTCCTTCCTTTCACCCTCAAATTTTCAGCACGAACCCTACAACTCAGAAGCTGGTCACTGTACTTAGGGTAGAAATTCAGATTTCTCTGAGTCAAAGGGAGGCTCATATTTCACTTTTAGACATTACTTTTAAGGCCGCAATAATTAAATCAGCTTAATGATAGAGAAAAAGTATGGACACAGACTAATTACGTGAAATTTCACATATGCTAAAAAGATAGCATTTAAAATTGGTAGGATAAAAATTGAAAACCTTTTAATATACATGGTTAACTATTTTAGGGGAAAAAATCAAATTAGAATCCTCATGTACTAGATGAAAATACATGGATTAACGTTTTAAGACAAAACAGGTATTAGTTTCCCCTTTTACTACCTCCTAAGCCATCCAGGATTTGCTGCAAGATTTGCTTCATAAAACTGACGGCAGGGGCCTGGGGGGCTCAGGCAGTTAAGCGTCCGACTCTTGATCTCGGCTCAGGCCATGATCTCCCGGTTCGTGGGATCGAGCTCTGGGCTGTGGGGCTCTGAGTTGATAGTGTGGATCCTACTTGGGATTCTCTCTCTCTCCCTCTGCCCCTCCCCTGCTCCTGTGCTCTGTCTCTCTCTCTCTCTCTCTCAAAATAAATAAGTCAACTTTAAAAACAGAAAACAAGGGGCGCCTGGGTGGCTCAGTCGGTTACGCGTCCGACTTCGGCTCAGGTCATGATCTCGCGGTTCGTGGGTTCGAGCCCCGCGTCGGGCTCTGTGCTGACAGCTCAGAGCCTGGGGCCTGTTTCGGATTCCGTGTCTCCCTCTCCCTCAGCCCCTCCCCCGCTCACACTCTGTCTCTCTCTCCTTCAAAAATAAACATTAAAAAAATTGTTTTAAATAATAAAAAATAAAAGCACAAAACAAAATGACAGCAGATTTCTCCCCTTTTGCAAACTCCCTCCCGGCCCTGAGCGCTGAGCTGCGGGTCCTGTCACTTGGCTCCTGTGAGCGGAGGTGCGGCACCTACACCCCCAGCCAGGTGCAACAGGCATGTGGACCCGACTGCACAGGATTTGCTTCCCTCCTGCAGCG
Source organism: Herpailurus yagouaroundi (assembly GCF_014898765.1). Classification (NCBI taxonomy): domain Eukaryota; kingdom Metazoa; phylum Chordata; class Mammalia; order Carnivora; family Felidae; genus Herpailurus; species Herpailurus yagouaroundi. The sequence continues at coordinate 1,202,723 of NW_024412416.1, read as the reverse complement.
GCCCTTCCTGTAGGCAGGACAGCATCAGGACCCGCTCCGCGATCAGAGTGGTGTCACATGTCAGCGCGAGGGTGGTGGGGGGCGGGGGGACTGCGAAATGTGAGATTGGGTTATTCTTACACCCGGGGGCTTGCGACGGTCTCCCCCACTGCCACCCCGCCCCCGCCCTCCTGCTTCGTCCTCCCGTCCTCCACCCACTCCCGGCTGTGCTCCGTCCTCCCCGCCCCGCTCCTCCCATCCTGGCTGTGCCCCGTCCTCCCCGTCCCTACGCCTCCTGTCCCAGTTGTGCTCTGTAGTGAGGCTCACCCCGCCTGCCCTTCTCTCAGCCCCGCCGACCGACCTCTGCCTCCTGGGCTGCACCGGCTTCTCCAACCCCCCTTCCACCTGCTGTCCCGGGTCGAGTCCCTCTGCTGGTGCCGCTCTGGGTCATGAGGGTGAACTTCCCGATTATCACAAACCCAAACACTTTACCCTCCTACTCAAGTATGTGGATGATCCTGGGAGCGACAGAGCAGGGTTGGAGCCCCTCACGGGACTCAAAGCTGTACCTTTGAGTTGCGTCTTTGGAGTTTCTCAGCACCGGCTTGGGGGCTAACACGCCTTGAGGCAGGGTGGTGGGGGGCAGGGGGGCGGACACGCGCAGACACTCGTGTTTTAACTAACACAATGCCAAGGACCGGTACAATCACGACGACTTTGAAACGCATCTGTGCCAGAAGAGATCTCACTTTAACTCCTCTCCGTTCGAAGCAGATTCCACGTGTGGACAACAACTGCTGACTGATTGCTCAGCACCGGGCTCCCACCCAGGCACGTCCAACCCGCCCGCCATCCTCTGGAGCATCTAGAGGGGAGAAGAAAACCGTGACAACTGTGCACAAAGACACGCGTGTCTGTGCACATGTGAGCACCGAGCACCCAAGCTTGTGCATTCTGTCTTTCGTTTCATCCATGTCCTTGTTCCCTTCTTTATGTCTTTGTCTGGTCCTGTTCCCCTGCGCGGCTGGAGGGGCCGACTGCAGCCACGGGCACGGCCTTGATGGGAAGGCTCACCATCGATTTGCCCTCAGACGCCCCGACTGGTCACAGGGAGCAGGAGCCAAGGCTGAGTGCAGGGCGCACGCGCTCCAGCGAAGCGATGCCCTGTCTGCTGGCAGGAAGTGCATTTTGCACAGCCCGCACTTGACCTCTTCTGGCCATATTTTTATGAGATCTGTAAAAAAACTCCCCGGCGCTGAGATAACTCTTTCCCCGATTCACAGTAAAGGGTGCTAAGTAGACGGACGGGAGAAGCCCGGACGGACGGGGTGACGGAACGGTATTCATGATTGCTCATCCGCCTGCAGTCAGCCGGCCTCGTGGCTCACTTCCCCTGTGCTAGGACACCTCCTCCAGGAAGCTGAGAAATACCCTCGTTTCCACTTCGAACGTGAGGAGGTGTGTGAAGAGTGGGTGAACCCCTGGCCGGGGCTGACGTGGAGTGTGCCACTCTCCTCGGAGACGCGGGGGCACACGCGTCCTCCCTGTGAGCTGCAGACCGGAATCTCGGGGGAGGGAACGTTAGCAGAGGACTTGCTTTTTAACTTTGGATGAGCACATCTGGAAGATGATCTTTAGTGAACTAGACTTGCCTTTGGTGCCTGACCATCAGCTTCCAGACACGATCGGGCAATGAATCAACTGTTTACTTACCAGCAGCCGCTATGCTGAACACAGAAGCCGCATGATCCACGGGCTCTCGAGCACACCCGTTAGCTCCAGCTCGGAGCTGGCGACCTCCCCGCGCATGCGCTGTCACTCCCCCACTCCCATGCCCCAGACGGACTCCCTAATCCACCCCAGCCACCTCCCAGCTCTGCCAGGCGGACACTATCAGTCAAGTGAAGGGGACGCCCGATGGACCACATTCGCTATCCTGGATGGAATTATTAATGAATTCACCAGACAGGAAAATGTGGTCCCCTCTGTGCCAGGCCCTGGGGGACAGTGGAGGTCGACACGGGTGTGGCTCCAGCCCTCACAGAGCTGAGCCCCTCGGGGAAAGAGTGGGTGGTCAGCAGATGACGACAGTGATGTATTTAACCGCGATGGTGATAAGGGCTGTGAGGGAGCCGTAGAGGTGCCCTAGAGCCTAGGCTTGTCGTTGGTTAAGATGGGCATGACGGCCACCCTCACCTCAGAGGTATCTGGGGGGGCACACGAGGCAGTGGGTGTGCAGTCAACGCCCACAGAGCACCGCGGACACCGCCATGGGTCGCGCATCACCATCTGTGACATACGGTTACGTGTCCGGTAAGCTCTTCCTGTTCCCTAAACCAACGCAATGATAGAAGCTCAACATTGACTGCAAAAAGCATCCTAATGTTAATTCAACATCTGTGCAGGTGACAAGTCTGCTTCCTGCCCCGCTCCCTCCGCCCGCCCCCCGCCCCCCCCCCCCACCTCCCGCCAGCCTGCAGGCTCTCTGCGAGCAGGACTCTCTCTCGAATTTGGGATCTCCGGTGCCCGACAGAGACCCGCCACTGTAACCAGACAGACGTTTTGGAGCGGAAGCGGCTTGACAATTACATTGAGCATCTCACCCCCAGTGGGCTGGCGGGGCACGTATATCGCGTATCTCTAAGAATGCATCGTAATTTCACTTTGAATGAATCATCCGACTCCAGGAATGTGATGCGAAGGAAATCTGCGTTTCATCTTAGAGATGCAGAGGCATCGACCCGGCAGTGGTTGGACGCCGATCAGCCAGGTGTCTCATGATCCTGATTCCTTTTCCCTGAGCCGCTCAGCCTGGCACACAAACTAACAGGGAACGGTGGAGAATAGTGACAATGAGCCAATGACCATTTCCCAGTGAGACATAGGATGATGGGGATCCCAAGCCGCGTGGCGCGGATGTCTGTCCACACAGCCTGAGACCGACAGTTCTGAGTCTCCGGACAGCAGAGCTCCGAGCCAACGGGACGTACGAGGAAGTCATTGGGTGGGGCTCTTTCAACGGGAGGCAAACTCAGGTGACGTTGTGTTGCTTTTCTCTCCTGCGTATGTCGGACGTGACCAGTGACGCTGCGGCCAGTGTCCAGTGACTATGAGTCGAGTCCCCGAGGCTCCCAGAGATGTCGTCCCTCTTTCCCTGAGCTGCAGATTATCCGTAATTGTTACAGCTGTGTGTGCCTTCCCTATCCCGGAACTTTCTGAACCAAAATAAAACTTGCCAGGTGAGAGACTATTAATAAACCCCATGGAAGTACACAGAAGTTGTCTGAAAGCCGCACGCTGTTCCGTTAAATAATTTTAACTGGTGTCTCAGCAGCGCTGTCTCACGGAACTATACGGGAAGCCACGTATGTAATTTTAAATGCACCAGTATCCACGTTTCGAAGGCACAAGTAAACAGGTGCAGTTAATTTTAATATTTTATTTTACTTAACCCAATACATCCAAGGCGTTACCACATTAGGTGTAATCGATGTGAAAAATATTAGTGGGATGTTCCAGGGGGGAGTCTGAAAACTAACCGGTTAGGAAGCTAATCTGACGGTGACAGAGGCTCCTTGCTCCGTGTACAAGCCAGGTCCCGTCTCTCACCCGAGGAAGTTAGATTCCGGGCCACCGACTCTGTAAGAAATCAGGGACAGTGTTCCTTGGATGCCATCCACACACTCTAAATCCAAACAGCTTCCAGAGTGATCTCTCTCCTAAAGGCTCCCCAGGAACAACGAGGCTGTCCTGTGTGCTCGTGTTTGTTTCGGCTTCTACTGCCCCCACCACCGCCATGTCCCTGTCCCCACCAGCCAAAGCTGGGTCCCCTCGTTTGCCCAGACCCGTCCCTCCTGCGTGTCCCCACCGTGTGGAGCGGTCCCAGTCCGCGTGCCCAGCTGATGCTCTGCCTTTGTCCGTCTCGTCAGCGCTGTGGAGGGATCTGGGTCTCACTTGTCCTTGTCCCCCGTCGCCGCCCGCATCTGGCCCCCCGCCCCACCCTGGGCTGTTCTAGTGGTTGCTTATCAGGCCTCGGTCTGGCCATTCCACTCTTCACGGGGCAGCAACAATGATCTTTTAAGAAACACAAGTCAGGTTATGACAGCCGCAAGCCTGTCTCCCCATCTTCTCCGGGCGCTCTGACCCCTCTGCCCCCCCCATCTGTCTCCTGGACCCGCGGAGTTTGGTCCAGATTGCGCCTTTGACTCAGGCTGCCCCATTACCCCAAACCTCCCCGCTGGCTTCCTCCCAAGGGCACCCTCACTGGGCAGAGGGTTCACTCGGCCCCCCACATTCTCTGAACTGCCAACCGTGCTCTCTCACCTCCTACCTCGTGACCCTGCTTTCATTTTCTTCCAAGCCCTTATCACCTTCTGGAATTTTCTTAATGCACGCGCCTGTCAATTCTCCACGTCCCCTCCCCCTGGGCTGGAGTTGTCTGGTCAGAAGGCAGCAGGCTGGTGTTTGGTGATCTGTATAAGCCCCCAGGGAGGACCGCAGTCCCACCCTGGGGAGCACGGAGATTCGGGGTGTGAGGGGAGGCTGAGAGCAGTCCTCTCAGTGCGAGGATGCAGGGCCCCTCTCCACGTGGCGCCTCTGCCCTCCCTTAGAGCCGCTCCCGCTTGCACCCCCGGGGAGGGAGCCGGGATGCGATCTGCTGCTAGGGGAAAACACCTCACTTCCGCCCCCCCACCTCCAACCCACAAGGTGCAGGGAGGCTGGGGTGCGGCCAGACCTCCAGCAGCTCGAGGGGCCTGCGCTGTGAGCCCGCGGCACTGCGGAGACGCGCGGGTCTGCCTCCTTCCAGCAGGTGGCTGGGGAGGGTCGCCGCTGAGGGTCGTTGCCTCAGCGGCAACCCTCCCCAGCCACCTGCTGGAACACCGTGGATCTGGGGCTCCGATGCGCCTGTGCTCTCAGGACCCCTCTCCGTGGAAGGGATCACTGCGCTGAGTGGGAGCTGAGAGCGGATTCCCCATTTTAGGAAAACAAGGCCCCCCTGGCCGCGCATCCCGGCTCCTCCGCGACCGGACCCGGGAGCCGCTAGAGGGCAGCCGGGGAGGTTCGGGCTCGGCCGCGGCCCCGAGAGGCACACGCGTGAACCTGCGCTCTGGCCGGGCGCGCGGAGTGAGCAGGGAGAGCCAGCGGGGCGAGCGCCGGTGCGGTGGCAGGTGCGGGTGTGCGGTGTGGGGGCGGGGGGGGGGGGGGGGAGGGGAGCGGAGCGGGGCAGGGGCCGATGCGGGCACACTTTCCCCGGAGACGCAGGCCTTGCCGCAGGCTCGTGGGCAGACCGCGGTTTCCCAGGACACAGCGAGGCTTGTGCAGTCAGTGTCCCCCGAACACCCCCCACAGGTTCCCGCCGAGCCCGGCAGGACCGCCAGCCCCACATCTGGTCCTGCGGCCTCCACGGCCCGGCGCATCCCGGGCATCAGCCTCCAGATGGGCCCCGTGGCTCTGCCGGTGACGCTGAGCTGCCGGGCGGCCTGGAGGGAGTTGAGGGGGAGTCGAGAGGAAACTCCCACCCGACGGGGGGCCGCAGGCTTCTGCACACCCGCCTCGGGTGACCGGCCCCGGGGATGGGTGGGTGCACGTGTCCACAGGCCCCGGGGCCATGTGTGAGCTGGGCGGCCACGGTGGGAGGTGTGGGCCGCGGCGGGTGGCGCCTCAGACCAGAAGGCAGGAAATGTCCCGCCCTGATGCACCGACGTGCAGTCGCCCTGCCACCTGTTTTCCTGACCGTTGTCTGCATCCTGGCGAAGTAACATAGCACGAATTGACCATGTGGCCACTTCCGACCGTCCGGTTCAGAGCACACACTTCAGAGCCTGCACTTCAGCGGCGTTAATCGCACCGCAATGTGTAGCCTCGTCCCACGCAGAAACCCCCACCCTGTGAAGCAGGCACCCCCTGCCCCTGCAAACCACTCGTCTGCTTCCTATGTGCAGGCACTTGTCTCTTCTGGACTTTCATATGAACAAGGCCCCACAACCTGTGGTCTCTCTCGGTTTTTGCAAAGCCCACGGTTACAAAGTCTCCACACGCTGGTCTGTGTTGGAGCGGGGCCCCGTGGGGCTGGGCCGGTGGGATGAGACGCAGTGCAGGTGCCCTAGGCTGTGCTCTCGCAGGAGCAGACTCTGAGACGGGTGGGGCGTACAAGCAGTCTGTGGGGGAGATGATCCCAGAAACAGCGGAAGTGAGACAAAGAGGGAAGGAGGCGTGGACGGGCTCTGTCCTGCTGGGGGCTCCCGGGACACAGCAAAAGACCCCGGCCAGGGCACCTCTACCAAGGTGAGGGCAGTGGGGCATTCATCTGCCAGCCCCACCAAGAGTTGGTAAGGCCCCCCAGGAAATATACCTCCTGCACATTTCCCACTGGCCTGGGAAGAAGGGAGCCAGATTTACCCCTCCAAGCCTGCTGCCCAGAGCACGCACAAGAGGGGCCCTGCGGCACACGAGCCCTGCCGTGCCCACCGCCCCCCCCTCCCCCACCCCAGGACAGCCAGGAGGTGGCCTCACCCGGCACCTGGGCGGTGCGGGCGGGCCTGGCGCCCAGCACCGGGAGGTGGATTCAGCCGCCCCTTCCTGACCGCTGAGTGGTCCCCAGTCTGGTTTTCTCAAAGCCAGGTCGTCCAACCTTCCCGCGAATTCTGTGAGTTCCTTACTCTCGTCTTCAGACGTGTATTGAGTCCCAGGTGGTTCTCACTGTTTGTAGTGGGAATCCCGTCCGACGAGGAAGGCACAGCTGGGTGTCACCAGCACCAGTTGACCAATTCAGGCACAAGAGCCAAGAGGTCAGATTCCTAGATTCTAACCGCAGGGAAGAGAAGGAAACCCGGATGTTTTGGGAGAGCTCCAAGACGCCCCAGGTCTTGCGAATTCGGGACGGAAGTAGCCGGTTTGAGCCCGCGGGCTGCTTCATGACATCGGGCGAAGGCAGCGGCCCGGGGGCCCTGTGAAGGCAGAAGTGGGGCCCGGACAGCTGCAGTAGGGAGCCCTGGGTGGACGGAGGGGGTGCAAAGCCCTCAGAACCTCCGGCCCCCCGAGCGGCACCGGTGGTTGGTGCTGTCGTTACGGACCCCAGAGGCATCTGTGGCTCTGAGCATATACTCGGAACACTCAGAATATTAATCACACCGGTTGCTTTGTCTCCCAGCCCTGATGGAGCCGCCCAGAGCGTGCGACCCGCGTGAAGGCTAGTTGCACTGTCTCAGAACTGTCTTGGCCACTGTCGCGGATGAGGGACGCAAGAAACGGAGGACAGTGAGGGGTTCGTTCATTCCGGACAGGGGGGCTGGCCCCGAACAGTCAAGCGGTGCTTGTCCTGCGGGGCCAGTGAGTAACAGTGCAGGTGGCCTTCGGATAAGTTCCCTCGAGTCGGTTTCTGTTGCTCATGAGAGTGGAGCCCGGCGTGAACTGCCTTCGCACTCAGTCCCCCTGGCGCCGGCTCGCCCTTGACCCAGGGAGGTTTCGGGGTCTCTCCAGTCTGGACTTGCTTACGGCGAACCCTTCCCTAGGTCAGGCGCTTTTTTTATATTTTGTTCTCTTCCCATGAATCAAGAACGGTGCCTTTACGGGCACCTGGGTGGCTCAGTGGGTTAAGCATCCGACTTCAGCTCAGGTCCTGATCTCACAGTCTGTGAGTTCGAGCCCCGCGTCGGGCTCTGTGCTGACAGCTCAGAGCCTGGAGCCTGCTTCGGATCCTGTGTCTCCCTTTCTCTCTCTGCCCCTCCCCCACTCGTCCTCTGTCTCTCTCTGTCTCTCAAAGGTAAATAAATGTAGGGGAAAAAAAAAAGAACAGTGTCTTTATTTTTTAATCCATTTGGCTAACACCCATTGAGCTCTTGCCACGTGTCAGATACCGCGAGGGGCTTTGGAGAACAGGGGTCAAATGCTGAGCCCTCAAGACGCCCACAGCTGGAGGCACGCTGACTCATGCACAGAACTCGCCGTATGCAGGGTCGAATGTGCTCACGTCTCAGGGGACACGGATAAACGTGTGCAGGTCAGAGGAGAGGCGTTACTTCTGGTCGCAGGCGGTCCGGCAAAGGTCCCCGGAGAGGCTAGCACGCGCACTGGGTCTCTAAGGAGGCAGCGTGGGGGTGGGGGGGCGGTGGCAGTGATGATGGTGTGAGCCGTGGCGGGAACATGACTTACGTCTTCTGGTGTGGGGTGCGTGGAGGCCACAGCGGGAGACACTGCAGGCCCTGGGAGCCTCGAGAACCAGATTAGGGACCTGCACTTCAACTTCGAGCCTTGAAGGAGGAGCCAGTGCAATTTTCTGAGCAACAGAGTGGCAGAATTGGTTACATGAGTCCCATTAGGTGTAAATTGAGTGAAATCACTGGTCCGTAGACCAATCTGGTGCTTTTCTCATCAGCGATGCTGGCTTCCAGGGAGGTCGGCATTAACGGCGGAGGGAATTTCTGACACCGGGGCTGAGGCGAGCCGTGCAAATGCACCGTGCCGGGCACGTAGCAGGTGCTTGATGGCATTGCATTCCCAAACGCTTCCTTCTGGTCTTTATGGGAAGCGGCTGAGGAAGCACACACGTGTTCTGGACGGGGACAGGACGGCGCGGCGGTTGGGAAGGAGCATCGCTTCGGTTTCCAGCAGATTCCTGGGTTTCGATCCTGCCATATGGCTTACTGCCTAGGTGGCCTCGGGCAGGTGGCTTAACATCTCTGGTGCTTCATCTGGAAAATGGGATTATTTGAGCGTTAGAGACACTGATGCAAAGGGTTCAGCACGTGCCTGCTGCACACACAGCGTCAAATACATAAGACCTGCTACTAAAAATAAGCCTAGGTCTTCCCAGTAGTACCATTCCCTGGCTTTTGTCCGTAGAGCGGCGAGAAGGGGAGACTCTGTCAGCGACCTTGGCTCCCTTAGAGCATTTTCAGATCTCCGTCACTCAGGCACGAAGGGGCCAACGGGAATCCGTGGCACTGGACCCTACCGGAGGCCAGCGTTCCGTGTTCTTGCTGCCCCTGCTGTGTAGACAGTCAAGGTGACCTGGAATCACAAGAGCCGCCCTGACTTTTCCATGCACAGGTGCTGGTGTCTCTCCTGGACCTTAGACAACCCTTCTTGGAAGAGGGAGGAGGTTGGCCTGGATCAGCAGAACCTCAGTTATTGTTACTATTAATTTTGGCAATAGAGGTTGCTTCCTCTCTGCTGGGACGCGGCGGCCCATCTGTACACGAGGGGACAGCGGGGGCTCCGGCCAGGACACTGCCGGGCGCTGGAGCAGGTGCACGGTCCTCCCGCCCACCCGCGGACCCTCAGCCCAGTTATGGCGTCCCTCCCCCACTTATGGCGTCCCTCATGCTCCCCGTTCTCGTCCTCGGTTCCACGGCATAAACTTGAGCCAAGCTGTCGCACACACAGCCCTTGTCACCAATGCGGCCTCTGTGGGGAATTTCAAAAGTCTAGTTTGAACGTCAAAAGCCGAGAACTGGCTTTTCTCCCTCTTTGTGGTTCAGCTTTCATCTGCTTTTCTAGACGTAGCGAGGCCAGACGACTCCACCTGCTGCCCGGGATGGGCGGTGGGGGGGGGGGTACGTCACCGGGGGACAGAGGATGATGAAATCGCCCCCAGCACGTAGCCGCTGGCCAGGGGCTGGCAGAGGTGATGGAAATGTGGATTCTGCACTTGAAAGGTCTCCTTTCGTCAAGCTTCCTGTGCATCAGCCCTTGTCCCAGAAAGGAAGGGTGCTACCCGTGACGGGTTGAACTGTGTCACCCCGAAGAGACTCTGCAGTCCTAACGCCCCAGGGCCTCAGAAGGAGAGCTTCCTTGGAAATCGGGTCATTGCAGATGTACTTGCATAGGACGTGGTCACGCAGAGCAGCGCTGGCCCTTAATCTGGACTGACTCACGTTCTCACGGAAGGGGGAGATTTGGACACCAGGGCACGCGAGGGGGGATGCCCTGGGGTGACAGGTGTGGAGATGAAGCTGGGCTCACCTGGGCTGCCGGTGGCCCCAGAGCCCGAGGGAAAGCGGGGAGCAGCTTGAGTTCAGGTGTCTGGCCTCCAGATCCGCGAGACAAGAGATTCCCCTCATCGTAAACAAACACGCTCCTCTCCCTCCTTCCCTCCCGGCCCTGCTTCCGGCTCAGGATCTCACCTGAGCTCTGGGCCCGGCTCCCGCCCCTTCTCAGAGACCTCCCTTCACCCCATCTCAGGATGGCGCTTCCAGAAGGAGAGGTCTGCACGTGTGGACCTTGCCCCACCCCATTCATCTTGAACCCCCGAGCCCGGCTTTTGTGTCCACTGCTTCGAAATGCTTCTCACGGCAGTCCCCGCTGGTGCCCTGGTTACAAACCCTGTGTCGGCCTTTCTGGACCTGCCTGGATCGTGCTGATCTGTCTCCTTGAAATGCTTTTCTGCTTTGAACGGAACTCTCGTGGTTTCCTTCTTTACCTCTGCGTACTTTCTTTGGTTTTCTTTTACAAGTTGAGGGTTTCTCTTCCTCCGCTCTCAACATCAGTACATTCTGTGATCTCCCTGAACGTCCCCCAAAGTCTAGGCGACACCGCCTCTAAACTTGGATCCTGGGGCTCCAAACCGGAGAAGGCGGCCTCAACAAGATGGCCAGCCGGGGTGGGGTGAGGTTAGCCTCCGTCTTCCAGGTCCTCAGCAGAGTCCAGAGGGCAGGTGCTGGAACTGTCCATCACCAAGGTCACGGTCCAGTGATCCCTCTGTCCACCCAGCCACAGTGCCGTTCACCGACTGTTTGATCAACACATCTTGCTCATTGAACAGCATCAATGGGAAAGAAAGGTGGGTACGCAGTGATGAACAACATGAGGCAGAGATGTCCACGCCTCCCGTTTGGTGGCCATCGGTGTAAGAGAGGCCCAGGCGGCTTGAAAGATGTTCAGAGTGACTATGGCTGGGGTTTTGTCCTCGACCTCCCCCTTGTCCGCACACCGGCACACCTGCAGGAGCACACCTGGGCCAGTCCACACCCTTGTGGCTTCATCCATCGCCTGTGGCCCCCAGCGTCAACATCCAGTTGACATTTGCTCGTCGGACGAAGAGTCTCATGGTCCAACAAGCCTGGGCGCCGAGAGCTTTGGCGGGTCTCTGGTGCGGGACCTCTCGGAGCCGTCGATGCACCATGGTGGTATGGGAGGCTCTCTGACACAGAATACCGTGTTCTCAGATTCGTTTACTCGGAGCGCCTCTCTTTTTAAGGCACAAGGATTCGTGTCTTGTGGAAAACGAATTCCAGCCCAGACTGGTCTTCTGGGACTTGCTCTAAAAAGTCTAATTGTGTAGATTCCCCCCCTAGAATGGTCTCCAGAAACCTCAAAGTAGACGTGTTGGAAACCAGAGTCCCTGTCCTCCAGCGTCCGATGACGGAGCCTGGAGCCGGCACCCCTCCCTCCCCCTCTCCCCTCTCCCCTCCTCCCTGTCTAATCCAGCCACGCAATCTAAGTAATAGTTTCCGACTCTCTCTCCTGGGTTCACACGTTAGCTCAGTTTGTCATCTCTCACCTGGACAATTCCGGTGGCTTCTGAGCGATCTCCCTGCTTCCAGACTCCCCTTTCTCAAGTCTGTCTGCCAGCCCTGCATCATTACGCCCCTTCTAGAAGGCGGAGCAAGTCCTCATCTGCCCGAGACCTTTCCCTTCCAGGAGACGCTGCTGCCTCGGGGCTCATGCCTGTGGCCGTGACCCTCGTCTGTCCCCCGGCACGGGCTGCAACCTGGCCACCTGAAGCGGTCCTCACTCGTGCCTCAGCCGTTCTGAACGCCGTGCCCTTCCCTCCCGCACGAGGGATTTCACCCTTGCCCGTTCACTCACCCGCCTCTCGAGATGCAGCCACAGGGGCCGGGGAGGCTCTGCTGCTGGCATCCTGCCCGGCTCAGGTGCGGGTGCCGCTCCCCATCCTTGCCCTTGGCACCGACCCCGGGCAGGAGCGACCACACAGCATTACTCATGTTCGTCTCCAGATCGACTTTGAGCCCCTGGAAATCAGGGGCCACGTCTCAGGTTTCCTTTGTCGTCTGCAGGCTGGCGCCCGTGAGGGAGTCAGGCAGGGGCGCCGTCACCACTCTGCAGGTGCGACAACTCAGGGTGGACCGCCGCTGCTGACTCTCCCCTTCCAAAACTGTGTCTCCTGAATTGCACATAGAAGGACGGCGTTCCCACTGAGCTTAGGGCATGTGGGTATTTGCCACAACCTGACCCAGCTGAACCCCCTTTAACGGCCCAAGAGAGTCGCCGCTCGCCATTTACTCAGACATGTGCCAGACTCTTGCTTCTGCTGGAGGAGTTCACCGGGGCGGGCGTGGGCTGGCGACACTGTGAAATCGTGTTCGTGCGAAAGAAATCATTCTGATGTATTTGAACCCAGGAGCTGAATCCTCAGGGATCTGAATCGTGATTTATGGCACTCAGTGCAGTTCGACAAACCTTCTATCAGGTGCCCCCTTTGCACCGTGTGCTGACCCTTGGTGGCGGTTGGGTGACCGGAAAGGGCTGGGACGTGGCTCCCTCCCTCGGACGCTCACCATCTAACAGGGCGCAGAAATGACAAGCCAGCACGGACACTAGACGGAAGGGGGCGCGCGGAGAGGAGAGTTCTGGGAACCTGTCTGAAGGTTCTGCGTCGTACGGGGTAACACTTGGGGGAGTCAGGGGTTCAGGAGCCCCCGTGGAACCCATCTCAGGGCACAGCTGGTGGTGGGAGGGCAGGCCAGAGAGAGGGGCCGTTAACGTCCCGCCCCAGGGCCATGCCCCCTCGGGACGTCGGGGTGTGAGGTGCGTCTGAAGACTGGCTCGGGGCCGTCATCGCGTGGACGCTTCCCTGCCTGCGAACACGAGCTTCCCCTCCTGCATCTCCGTTTCCTGCCGACGCATCGTGTCTGTGGTGCTTGGAATGAGGTTCCCCCACAGCCACAGAGCCGGCCACGGGGGCAGCCCACGGCCCCTCCTCGGGGCAGCGTGAAGTGTGGTTGCGTTTGCTAAGACAACGTGTTACCTGTTGTCCCTGACCGCACCCCGAGACGTGCAAACCCGTCCCCAGAGGGCTTAGTTTTCTGTTGAACAAGACAGAAATGAGACGTAGTAAAAGTGGGAAAGGAATCCCTGCTTCCTCTAAATGACTCCGGGAGGTGGTGGTCGGGGAAGCTTTTCCTGCACCCCCAGGAAGAAGCGGGTGCTCCCGGCAGAGGCTCCAGCACAGAGAACCGTTGACACCCCGGTCCCGTCTGGAACTCGGAGGAGACACCACTGAGCCGTGAGACCCGTGTAAGAAAGTCCGGAAAATTCTGACTTTCCCGGTGATGCTAATTCGGTGCTGCTTTTTGGAAACGTCCATGTTCTTCCAAAAACGTTTTCCTCCGTCTGCCCAGGGGCATCTTGGGAGAGCAGGTGGGCTGGAGTGGAGCTTCCTCAGCACCTCGTGCTGGCCCTCGACAGAGGGAGCACTCCCTCCCCTCTCCGCACCAGCCCACCTGCGGGTCCCAGACCAGACGGGGCCCTCATCCAGGCCTGGGACCCAGGTCCTTCCAGAGGCCGGGTGCTGGGTGCAGGTCCCGGCTCGTGGTGAGGGTGGGGGTGTCGTCGAGTGGGCGCAGGGGACACCTCAGCTGCCAAGGCAGCGGAAAGGAAGACGAGTGGGGGCCGTGCGGGACTGGAGCCTAGGAGTGTGTCCCGGGGGGGTGGGGCTGGGAGAGTGTCCCAGCTCGGGGGGACCCTTGGAGGGTGGGAGCGTGTCCTGGGGGGGCTGGGAGCATGTCCCAACTCAGGGGGACCCTCGGAGGCTGGGAGTGTGTCCCAGCTCAGGGGGGAACCCTCGAGGGATGGGAACGTGTCCTGAGGGTGCTCGGAGCGTGTCCCAGCTCAGGGGGACCCTCAGAGGCTGAGAGTGTGTC
>NW_024412416.1:1174966-1188851 GCF_014898765.1 Herpailurus yagouaroundi | reverse complement strand
GTGGGGGCTGGGAGCGTGTCCCAGCTCAGGGGGACCCTCAGAGGCTGGGAGCGTGTCCCAGCTTGGGGGGGACCCTTGGAGGCAGACCAGACAGTGGCTTGGGGCCGAGTTAGCCTGGGCTCTAGCTGGCACCGCGGTCTGTGGAGGGCAGATAGTGCTCTGGGACTCAGATGTGTTATTCGGGTGGGTGCACGGGGCAGAGGAAGTACCAGCATCAGGGCTCAGCACCCTCGCCCCCACCCAGCCTAGCAGGTGCTGGCCAAGAAATCCAGGAGAGGGAACCAGGGAAGCACAGGTGTTGGGCACAGAAAGGAAGCGGGAGGGTCAGGGGAGGACCCTGAGCTAGGGCCCCAGGCGAGCCCAGCGCTTTCCGAAACCTCAGGACAGGAGATGAAATGCAGATCCTTCTCCCGGGTAGGGCTGTGCTTCCTGGGGGTAGCCGAGGGCCCCGCGTGGGCCGGACTGTGAAACTGAGTGCTCAGAGGGACCAGGTTTACGTTCTGCTTCTGGCCCGTGTCTGTTGAGATCGGCTCGGTCCCCGACTGGCGTCCGGCATCCCTGCCGCCAGACTCACTGGCTGTCACAGACACAAGGGGCAAATGTCCGTTGCTCTGCCCGGGAAGGTGTGCAGTCAGGGCCGTGTCTCCTCTGCGCAGGGAGGGCGGGTGATGACGGAAGCGGGGACACTGGTGACAGGGTCCTGGCTCAGGCAGCAGGTCTGGAGCCCAGGGAGCCTTAAGAGTAGCTGTTTGCGGCAGCGGTCGGCAAATGCACATCCTGGACAACAGATCTTGGCGCACGACCCAACGCTGAATGTAGTAAAACGGGAGATGTGGGCTTATTTCTGACGCTTTCACTAATACTCCTTCAGCTTAGGGGGAAAAAAAGCCTCGACCACTGCAGGCCTGAGTCCGTATCATCTGCTGATTCCGCCTCCCAAGCAAAATAACGAGCCCTTCCCGGAGGCTCCAGTGGGGAAAGGAAGCACACGGGCTGCGCGGCCCCTCGGCCCGGCTGGCCTGCCTGCACCCGCTGCCCTGTGCTCCGCGCCCTTCCCGGTAGGTGCAGAGCCTTCCAGAGCCCCCGCTCTGCTGTCCTGCAGCCTGGCTGTGCCTCTGTCCCTGCGTCCCTGTGAGTCACAGCTCCCGAGGAGAGCAGCCACCGACCCAGGCGTCCCTCCTGGCTGTGGGGTGGCCGCGGAGATGCCGCTGCCCGGCCAGGTGTCCTCAAGGTGGTCGTCCTGCGCGGGAGCAGCCTGGTGAGACCTTATCGATCCTAACGCCAGATGAGCTGACAATAATGTCTTTGCAACAAGGTGCCACGCTTCCCATTGTTACGTCAACAGTTTAGATGTCTTCTTTGGAGATAGCGTCGTGTCCCAGGGAATTTATTCTTGCCTTTTTTCTTTCTTTCTTTTTTTTAAAATTGTTTAAATGTTTATTTATTTTTGAGAAACAGAGACAGAGCGTGAGCAGGGGAGGGGCAGAGAGAGAGGGAGACACAGAATCGGAAACAGGCTCCAGGCTCCGAGCTGTCAGCACAGAGCCCGACGCGGGGCTGGAACCCATGAACTGTGAGACCACGACCTGAGCCAAAGGCAGACAGTCCACCGACTGAGCCCCCCAGGTGCCCCATTTTCTTTCTCTTTTTTTGAACCCAGGTTTCAGTTTTCAGTGCGTACCTCTCAGGGATTCCAAGCAGCCATCATTCCAGAGACAGGGGCTGCTGTTCGTATTTTGAATCTGGGAAAGACGAGTATTTCAAATGGCGTATTTGCAGGCAATCAGCGAGTACGGTTTGTTGAGTGTTTGTTTTCCGCATTTTTAAGACGCCGTGTGCCTGTTCCGACTGGTAAGGGCCCTTCCCGACTGCATCTTCAAAAACATTTCTGTGCAATAGCTTCTATCATCTGCGTTCTGCGGGAGACGAAGTCAAGGTTACGTGACTCCCTCTGTCATGCAGCCAGTACGTCTCTCTCGCACGCCCGCACACCACATCTTTTTCATTTCATCTTTTTCATTTCTTCACCCGTTCCTGCTGCCAGCCGCCCTCTCCGAGTGTCTCCCACGTCCCAGCCTCAGCTTACACACTGGGAACATGGAGGCAAAAACACAGTGTTTGCCTTTGAGGACTTTGCTGTCTGGTGGGGAAGTTGGATCGGCAATCAAGAATGTCAAGGCAATATGCTAAGATAATTGAGAGTAGTTTTAAATTTAAAACTTATTCAGTTCACATTCACTGAGCAGTTATGGGCACCTCACTCCGTAAGACACGGCAGAGATACAAAAGTGAGTACGACACAGACCCCTCCAGGGGCCCCCGGGTGGCTCAGTCGGTTAATTGTCCGACTTCGGCTCAGGTCATGATCTCAAAGTCCATGAGTTCAAGCCCCGCGTCGGGCTCTGTGCTGACAGCGCAGAGCCTGGAGCCTGCTTTGGATTCTGTGTCTCCCTCTCTCTCTGCCCCTCCCCTGCTCTTGTTCGCAAAAATAAACAAACATTAGGGGCGTCTGGGTGGCTCAGTCGGTTAAGCGTCCGGCCTCGGCTCAGGTCATGATCTCACAGTCCGTGGGTTCGAGCCCCGCGTCGGGCTCTGTGCTGACAGCTCAAAGCCTGAAGCCTGCTTCGGATTCCGTGTCTCCCTCTGGCTGCTCTCTGCCCCTGTCCCGCTCGCGCGCTCTCGCTGTCTCTCAAGAAATGAATAAACGTTAGAAAACTCGAAGACACAGCCCCCTCTGCAAAGCGTCCCTGCCTTGCAGGTAAGGTGCACAGACAGGCAGTAGGTCTCATCTTGCAGACTCAGGTGTGCGGGAAATGCACCTGCGTGTCCCTGCTTCCACCTGTTTCTATTCTGGCTCCCGTTGCGGGAAAGCAGCAGAAACTCATGTCAGTCAAGGGCCCTGCCAAGGCTCCTGCACGTGGGCGGGTCCTGGGGTGAAGGTTTGAGGAGGGGTCCACACGGGTCAAGGCTGAGATGCTTTATTCTTCCTGTGCTGCCCCCATGTCACACCTGGGGGGCTGGGAACTTTTCCGCTACCCCTGGGCCACAGGTGTGTGTTTATGGAGGGGAGGGAGGTCACCAGGGACGCCTCTGGGAGGCGGGCTAAGGTTCCAGCCACATAGATGCCCCTTCTGGGGACTGGCTGCCTCTCCTAAGAGAGGCGTTATCCATGGCACCTGCTGGAGGTGGTAAGGGACTTCAGTGACAGAGGGACCGCTACGGTGGGGCTTAGCGATGGGGGAGAGGGACTGAGCTCAGCTAGGGGCACAGCAGGGACCAGGGAGCAGGTGGGGGCAGTGGATGGAGATTCCTAAGAGGAAGCATCGGGGGAGGGGGGATTCTGCCAAATGAACTTGAGGACCTGTGCTGAGAGCAGCCCTGCCTGTCCGGTGTCCAGGGTGGGGATGGGCGCTTTGGTCAGATATCAGGGGTGGGGATTTCCTCACACCGTGCGGGACTCGTGCTAAAACACGGCTACGCAAGGGACAAGGACAGAGCGCTAGGCAGGGCCTCCTCGTAGGGAGGATGCAGAGGAACCCGTCTTGGCTCGGGCTGAGTCGGGGAGGGTCTTTGTCCCCCACCCAGCTGCTCTGCCACCTTCTCTGTCCCCCACCCTCACCGCCGCCCCCCCGCCCCCCCTCCTCTCCCATGGGAGCCACAGACCCACCTTCTCCTTCCCTTCCTTCGTTCCTTCCTCTCCAGGTCCCTCGGCTGCTTCCTTAGAAGGCTCTAGCACAGTCTCCTTATCTGACTTAGGAAAGGACAGGACAGGGAGGGGGGAGGGGGAAAGACCAAGATGGGGGAGGGAGACAAGGGCAGGGAGGGGGAGGGGGGGAGACAAGGGCAGGGAGGGGGAGGGGAAAAGACCAGGACGGGGAGGGGGGAGGGGGGAAGACCAGGATGGGGGGGGAGACAAGGCCAGGGAGGGCGCCGGCCCCCCCCCCCCCCCCGGGGCCGGCCCCCCCCCCGCCCCGGGCGGGGGCGGGGGAAGACCAGGACCGGGAGGACAAGCAGGGTGGATGTTGGAAGTGTGCTCCTGTGACCCCCAGACGCAGAGGGGTCGCACCCGCACGCACAGAGCGATGGACGCCCCGCGCAGACACGCGGCCGGAAGGCCTACCAGTGAGCGGCTGCGGCTGCGGCCCCGGCCCCGGCCACGAGGCAGGGGAGCCACGCGGAAAGTCCGGGAGGAGCCGCAGCCGTGGGTCCGGAGAATCGCAAGGCTCCCGTGGCGGCGGGAAGGGGGTGGGGTGGGGGCAGATCGGGGCACGGGCCGGCCGTCGCCGTGGGAGCTCAGAGCCCGAGGGCAGGAGCAAGCACCATCCGGGGATTTGTCCTGGCTCCTCCTTGGCAGCCCCCTCCCTCCGGTGGCTCTGAAGCCACAAAGATGGAGCCTCGCACCACCTGCTGAGACGAAGGCTGACCGAGGGGGGGGGGCCGCCCCCCCCCCGCGGCGCCCCCGGGGGCCGCCCCCCCCCCCCCCCCCCCCACCGTGTGCGAACCCGGGTGGACGTCCACCAACCGCCGGGCAAACGGAGCGGGTTGGCAGAGAGCCCGGCACGTCCTCCCCGAGACGGGGGGCGCGGAGCCGCGATGCCTGGTCACCTGGTCACCGTTCCCTCGGACGCCCAAACGGCCGGTCCCGACAGGCCTCCCTCCTCCAGCCGCCCTGGCTGGCGTGCCGACGCCTCATTTGCCAAGTGACGGGCTCGGTGACAAACGAGCCCGGGAGGGACTCACGCACCGCCGGGAAGCCACGGAGCCTCCGAGGCTGCGTCCCGGCGAGAACCAGGTCTGTGCAGCCAAGCTCAGCGAGACCGATCTGGCCGAGCCCCTCTTCAGGCTCCGGGATCTCACCTCGGGGAGTGGAGGTCACAGGTGTCCTCTCATACGCTCTTCTGCCCTCCTACGTGTTCTTGGACCGGAGTCATTTCCTTGTTAATGAGAAGCCGGCTTCTTCCGTATTTTAATTCAAGAAAGACGCGGCCCCGTGGGCCAGCTCGGATGCTTCTGGAAACAGGACGTCCATGGTCCTGAGCGTGAGGTCTGCGTGGGGAAGGAAACTGAAATACGGGGCATGAAGCCTTGCTGCGTCCCTGTCCCCCTGTTGTGCAGGTGGTTGGAGAGGCGGGCAGGCGTGAGGTGCAGCCCCGGGGAGGGGGGTGGCAGGCGAGCAGGTGAGGCCACTGTGCTCGGGGGCCGGTCCGCAGGCATGGAGGGCTGCTCCTAACCTTGGCTTTGGCTTTGTTTGTGCGGAAGAGCCAGAGGAGAGCGGGTCACAGCGAACACGCTGGAGGCCATGTACAGGCCAGCCACGCTTTGTTAATTGATTTCTCCCTGGAGGGCCTGGCCCGGTGACGGAAGGTGTGCTCAGGATCACGGTACGCTTGGAGAGGCCACATCAGAGCAAGAACCCAGACTCTTCCCCTCCCTCATCCTGGTGCCCCATCTGCCTCTGCCTCCGTCCCCCCATTCGGGACTCAGTGGGCTCTCATCAGGGGCCTGGTCCTTGCCGGACACTGGAACCTGCCCACGATCGTTCTACCGCCGGTGGCTCGCCTAATCTGACGACAGACAACGCACAGCCCCTGTATTCGCGAGGGGGGCTCAGGGCACCGCAGTGGGGACTCACCAAATTAGGGGAGAGCACAGTGCGTGGCCCGTAGCGCCCCGCAAGTATCCGCCACCAGGGAGACGGCATAAGGACCCGCGTGGACAAGAGGCTGGGCCAGCTGTCCACGGGGCAAGTGCTCTGCCAGACGGCGGGGCCTGCAGACAGAGGGCAGGGCTGCGTGTCGTGAGGTTGACAGCGACGGTGGTGCACAGCAAGGACCAGAGAAGTTGCAAGAAGCTGCTGAGGGGAGCGCGAGGTTGTGTGAGTGCAGACAGGGGAGGCCTCGACCGCCAGACGCTGGGACGTCAGAAACTTTCCCGACCGGACCCTGGAGGTGAAGAAGGGGACGGTGGAGGGTTTCTCAGGGTGCCGGGGAGGACGGCGTTTTGCTTACACAGGACAGGTGACACGGGCAGAGGCGTGGGGCCCCGGGCCCGGCCGTGGGGACCGCTGGTGATGTGGTCATTAAGGAAGCAGACAGAGAGACAGAGGACAGGCACAGCTGCACTGAGGCTGGGGCCGAAGAGAGGTCAGAAGGACGGCCAGACGGCAGGCGTGACGGGCTGTGTCGAGCGGCATGCCGTGCAGGTGCAGCGGGGACTCGGATCGGGGACGGTTAGTGTCGGGGCTGCTTCGCGGACAGCCGCGTCCCTGGGCGGACGGATGAGCCTGAGTGGCCTCCCCCGTCACCTTTCCAGACTTCCTTACTAGCCCAGAGTTTCGCTGTGGGTCCCCGCGACCACCTGGCCCCGAAGGGACACCACCGCCACCGACCGTCGGGGCCGTGCGGCCTGCCTGACGGCTCCCCTTCCACCGGGCCGGTTGTTAAGGTTTCAGAGGCTCCCTCATCCATCCATCCAGGAGCTCAGGGATGTTGCTTGAGCTGGATGGTTTCCATGGAAACCGAGCCCATCCATTGGGTAACGGCTTCTCCGGGTGCTCATGTCTGCGGGTGACCGGCTGGGCTGTGCCTGCGCCTGTGGGCGGGGTGGGACCCGCCACCCCGCCTGCGAAGCTGCCTTCCCTCTGCGCTCTCCCTGCGCCACACGGACACCGGCCCCCACGCAGACCCTGTCTAGCAGGGCCTCCACCGGGCAGGTGCAGGGTGCGGCGACGTATTAAACGCTCCCAGCCCCAGCCCACTCCGTCCCCGTCTACAAAGTGGAGACCAGTCCTAACTCAGGGCCAGTGTGGGGGTTAAAGGAAGGGACATATTAAAAGTAGGGCAGCGACCAACAAGTTGGATTATTAAACATTTCGATCGTTTCTGACTGTCGTCGTTAGGGTTCTGGAGACCGTTCACTTTCGAAGGGGGCGAGGAGCTCATTCGGGCTCTCCCTGGACTGTTCCTTGACTCTTTATGGTTTTACTTCAAACCTGGAGGGGGAGGGAAGCCCACGTACATTTGCACGGGGCCCTGATTGGAAAGGCCGCATGTGGACAGTAAGCCTCGGTGGGTTCGAAAGGGAGCACGGAGGCTGGGATCCGGCTTCCCACTCTGGGGAGACATTTGTCACGGCCCCTGCCTGTCACTCCTTCCTCCTCACCCCAGCCCTGGGACAGAGACCAGACACCACCCCTCCCTGCCTCCCTCCTCCTCCTCCTCCTCTCCTCCCTCTTCCTTCTCTCCTCCTCCCTCCCCCTCCCCCCTTCTTCCTTTCTCCCCCTCGCCTCCCGCCTCCTCTTCTCCCTCCTCTCTCTTCTCCCTCCTCCCTCCCCTCCTGCTCTCTCCTCCTCCTGTCTCTCCTCTCCCCTCCTTTCCTCCCGTCCCTCCTCCCTCCTCTCTCCTCCTGCTCCTCCCTCCCTCCTTCTCTCCTTCTTCCCACTAGGGATCAATGATGATGAGTCCAAACAAATCACTGGCCCATCCTGCATTTGGGGTGAAAAGCTCTGGGATTTTTGACTATTTCTTTATAAGACTGACCAATCATACGCTACCAAAACTGAAACAGGAAGAAATAGAACGTTTGAACAGACCATAACCAGGAAAGAAATCAAATTAGTAAGCAAAAATCTCCCCAAAAAACAAGAGTTCAGGGCCAGATGAGTTTCTAGGAGAATGCTACCAAACATTTAAGGAAGAGTTAACACCTATTCTCTTGAAGGTGTTCCAAAAAATAGAAATGGAAAGAAAACTTCCAAACTCATTCTATGAAGCCAGCATTACTTTGATTCCAAAACCAGACAGAGACCCCACTAAAAATGAGAACCACAGACCAATTTCCCTGATGAACATGGATGCAAAAATCCTCAACAAGATATTAGCCAACCAGATCCAACGATACATTCAAAAAATTATTCACCACAACCAAGTGGGATTTCTACTTGGGATGCAGGGCTGGTTCAATATCTATAAAACAATTAATGTGATTCATCACATCAATAAAAGAAAGGACAAGAACCATATGATCCTCTCAATAGATGCAGAGAAAGCATTTGACAAAATACAGCATCGTTTCTTGATAAAAAATCTTCAAGAAAGTAGGGATAGAAGGAGCATACCTCGAGATCACAAAAGCCACATATGAACGACCCAACACTAATATCATCTTCAATGGGGAAAAACTGAGAGCTTTCCCCCTAAGGTCAGGAACACGACAGGGATGTCCACTCTCACCACTGTTATTCAACATGGTATTGGAAGTCTTAGCCTCTGCAATCGGACAACACAAAGAAATAAAAGGCATCCAAATAGGCCAGAAGGAGGTCAAACTTTCCCTCTTCACAGATGACATGATACTCTATATGGAAAACCCAAAAGATGCCACCAAAAAACTGCTAGAACTGATTCATGAATTGAGCAAAGTTGCAGGATATAAAATCAATGCACAGAAATCGGTTGCATTCCTATTCACCAACAATGAAGCAACAGAAAGAGAAATCAAGGAACCGATCCCATTTACAATTGCACCAAAAGCCATAAAATACCTAGGAATAAATCTAACCAAAGAGGTGAAAAATCTATACACTGAAAACAAAAAACAAAAATATTCTATGCTCCTGGATAGGAAGAACAAATATTGTTAAAATGTCGATACTACCCAAAGCAATCTACATATTCAATGCAATCCCTATCAAAGTAACACCAGAATTCTTCACACAGCTACAGCAAACAATCCTACGATGTGTATGGAAGCAGAAAAGACCCAGAATAGTCAAAATATCTTGAAAAAAGAAAACCAAAGCAGGAGGCATCACAACCCCAGACTTCAACCTGTATTACAAAGCTGTAATCATCAAGACAGTATGGTACTGGCACAAGAACAGACACTCGGATCAATGGAACAGAATAGAGAACCCAGAAATGGACCCACAGACGTATGGCCACCTAATCTTTGACAAAGCAGGAAAGAATATCGGATGGAATAAAGACAGTCTCCTCAGCAAATGGTGCTGGGAAAACTCGACAGTGACATGCAGAAGAATGAACCTGGACCACTTTCTTACACCACACACAAAAATAAACTCAAAATGGATGAAAACCTAAATGGAAACCATCAAAATCCTCCAGGAGAAAACAGGCAAAAACCTCTTTGATCTTGGCCGCAGCAACTTCTTACTCAACACATCTCTGGAGGCAAGGGAAGCAAAAGCAAAAATGAACTACTGGGACCTCATCAAAACTTCTGCACAGCAAAGGAAACAATCAGCAAACTAAAAGGCAACCCTCAGAATGGGAGAAGATATTTGCAAGTGACATGTCAGATGAAGGGTTAGTATCCAAAATGTATAAAGAACTTATCAAAGTCAACACCCAAAAAACAAATAATCCAGTGAAGAAATGGGTGAAATACGTGAACAGACACCTCTCCAAAGAAGACATCCAGATGGCCAACTGACACATGAAAAAATGCCCCACATCACTCATCATCAGGGAAATACAAATCAAAACCACAGTGAGATACCACCTGTCAGAATGGCTAACGTTAACAACTCTGGCAACAACAGACGTTGGCGAGGATGCGGAGAAAGAGGATTCCTTTTGCATTGTTGGTGGGAATGCAAGCTGGTGCAGCCACTCTGGAAAACAGTATGGAGGTTCCTCAAAAAACTAAAAATAGAACTTCCCTACGACCCAGCGATCGCACTACTAGTCATTTATCCAAGGGATACAGGTGTGCTGTTTCGAAGGGACCCATGCACCCCCATGTTTATAGCAGCACTATCAACAATAGCCAAAGTATGGAAAGAGCCCAAATGTCCATCGAGGGATGAACGGATAAAGATGTGGTATGTATATACCATGGAGTATTACTCGGCAATCAAAAAGAATGAAATCTTTCCATTTGCAACTACGTGGATGGAACTGGAGGGTATTGTGCTAAGTGAAATTAGTCAGAGAAAGACAAACATCATATGACTTCACTCATATGAAGACTTTAAGACACAGAACAGGTGAACACAAGGGAAGGGAAGCAAAAATCACATAAGAACAGGGAGGGGGACAAAATATAAGAGACTTAAATATGGAGAACAAGCAGAGGGTTACTGGAGGGGGTGTGGGAGGGGGGATGGGCTAAATGGGGAAGGGGCACTAAGAAATCGACTCCTGAAATCATTGTCGCACTATATGCTAACTAACTTGGATGTGAATTTTTAAAAAGTGAATAAATGTTAAAAAAATTATTTAAAAACCTGAACAACTGATGGCTGACCATTCTTCTTTTGGAGTTGTTTGGTCTTCTCATTTGTCCAATTTACTTCCTTTTTAGAGTGCTTTTTTTTTTTCTTGGTAATAGTTTTTTTTGTTGTTGTTTTAGTGCGACTATTTTGACATATTTTTCAAACATTTGCCCCGTTTGCTTTTAGATGGACACTATACATATATGCACAAAGTATAAAACATTCTGATGGGTTCATAGTGCAAAGAAGGCTCCTTCCTTCCCCTCCCCCCATCACCCATTGCCCCTCTCTAGAGGACACTGGGCATCCTTCCTGAGGTTTTGCGTGGGTACACAGATGGTGTATACGTATGTAGGTATACACATGGTGCCTGTGCATGTATACATACATGTACTCTTTCTGTGCATGTGTGTGTGTGTAGGATGTGTATGTATGTCTATCTATAGATCTACGTGAGTGTATGTAGATATGTTATAATATGATAAATATTACAGACTTTGCTCTATATGAAACATATACACGTGTATTTTATATATACCAAATCTTCATCCATTCATCCCTCAACCGACACGGGGGCTGTTTCCATGTCTTAGCTGTTGTGAATAATGCTGCCACGAGCATGAGAAGGCAGATATCTCTCCCAGATACTGCTTGTGTTTCCACTGGTGGTATATCCAGAATCGGGATTGCTGGATCATACGGTAGATGTATTTTTAACTTTTTGAGGAACCTCCACGCTGTTTTCCACAGTGACTCCCAACGTACCTGCACGAGGGGGACCTTTTCTCCACGCCCTCGCCAACACTTGTTACCGCTTGTCCTTTTTGACAAAAGCCATCCTAACAGTTGTGACGTGACACCTCATCTGTATTTCCCTGGTGACTCGTGATGTTGAACGCCTTCTCCTATGCCTGTTGGCCGTGTGTATGTCGTCGGGAAAGTGTCTCTTCAGGTCTTTTGTCCATTTTAGAATCAGGCTACCTGTTCTTTGTTTTGTTTTACCAGTAAGTTCTGTGCGTCCTGTATTTTTCTTGGATGTTAATCCCTTACCACGTATATGTTTTGCAAATATTTTCTCCTATTCCGTAGATGGCTCTTCCGTTTTACTGATTGTTTCTTTCGCTGTGCAGAAGCTGGGTAGGTTGGTGTAGTCCCACTTGTTAGTTTTGCTTTTGTTATCTGCGCTTTGGCGTCGTGGCCAAAAAATCATTGTAAAGACCGGCGTCAGGGACTTTTTCCCTGTGCTTGCTTTCTTCTAGGAGCTTTACGGCTTCTGATCCTCCCTAGAAGTCCTCGATCCATTTCAAGTTAAGTTTTGTGAGTGGTATAAAATGGGAATCCAGTTTCATTCTTTGGCATGTGAATATCCAGTTTCCCCGGCACCATTTGTTGAAGAAACTGTCTTTTTCCCGTGCGTGTTCTGGGCACTCTTGTCGAAAATTAGCTGATCATATATGTGTGGGTTTATTCCTGGGTTCTATATTCTGTTCCATTGGTCTATGTGTCTGTTTTTATGCCGGTACCATACTGTTTTGTTTGCTATTCCTTGTAATAAAGTTTGGAATCAAGAATGCTTGTTTTTTTTCTATTGAAGCATCTCTCTCGTTCATATTGGTTTATACAGACTTTTACATATATTAGTGAATGTAGTCATTTGTAACGTATTTTTTCACAGTTTTATTTCTTTGTCTTTTTTACCAGTATTTTTGTCGCACAGAACTGTCTATACCTAATTAGTTAAATGTACTTTTTATACGTAGGTCACTGATCTATTTAGAATTTGTTTGCTGTCGGGTGGTGAATTATTTTGCAATTCTAATATTCCACCCAGGTGACTAGTCGCTGCCCCAACCATTTGTTGTAGCCTCTTGTCAGATTGACCCTTGTATCATGCAGTTCCCTTCTTTGTCTCTTATTACAGCCTTTGTTTTACAGTCTGTTTTGTCTGATAGAAGTATAGGTACTCCGGCTTTCTTCTGGTTTCCATTTGTATGGAATATCTATCCCAGATGTGGGTAGAAGCTTCTCTCTGGGAGACACCGGTGCCCTGGAGCCCAACAGAAGGGGATACAGAGGTGACACTCGCTGGCTGGAGCGGGGCAGAGGGGACACAGAGGTGGCACCTGCCAACAAAGAAAAAGGAAAAGAAAATAAAAGAAGGAAAAGAGAAAGGAAAGATGGTGCCCCCTGGCTTTACACGGCATGGGGTACAGGCAGAAAGAGGGTGCCCACCAGTTCTGTCCCCTGAGAGGACCCTGGTGGCCCCTGTCCCTCACACCACTGCTTTCAAGTTAGGAAATGAGGCTTTTTCACACAAAGTCTGGGCCCTGGGCGGTGAGCGTGCACCAGCCCATTGAGAGCCATGCCTCAGCTCGCCTATGGGTCTCGCACCAGCCCCGTTGGTCTTTAAAGCCAAATATTCTGGAGGCTTCTCCCTCAGCTGCCATTCTTAAAAGTTGGGGTGGCCAATGTGGGGTGTGAACCCTTCAGTCCTCGGGGCGAAGCTGTGGGTTTTGGGTTCCCTCCCGCTTACGGGCCGCCTCACAGGTGGGTTTTGTGGCGGGATTGGTCTTAGCCTTTCCTGCCCACTTTGAGGAGTTTCCCTCACGTTTGCGCGATATCAGGGGGTCACTCTGCCACTTTATGGTTTTTTTCAGGGGAGATTCGGTGTGTCCAGGGAGGAAGTGGGTTCAGGATCCCCTTAGTCCCCATCTCGAACCAGACGCTGAAATATTCCATCTTGACACTCAGGAAACTGAGCCCTTCCCTCATTCTGAAGTTCTGCAATTCCCTACTTCTATTCATGAGAACCATTGCCAATGTCGTGTGAGCCTTCTCTCCACCCGGTCGGAAAGACACATCCTCGCCTCTGTTCCTGACATTGACCTTTGAGGAAAGGACTGTTAACTACCACCCACCCCACCGATCCGACCGTTGTACTGAAGTGTGTGATCCCAGAGGTGGGTGGGATCTCAGAGCTGACGTTTCTAGCCCTTTCTCTCAGCCCCATTGAGATGAACAGTGTGTTCCCGGCCCTGGCTGGTGATAGGAGACTTCTTGTTTGTCTCTTCGTTTGTTTCCACAACATTTACCGTGGCGCCTTTTGTGTCTATTTCCTTATGGGTCAGTTTTAGTAACTGTTTTCATTGACCATTGGCTTCAAGGTTATGGCCTGGGGACACTTACGATGCGGTATACAGGCCATCAGTGCTGCTGTGGGACAGGAAGTGTCCATGGGGGCTCAGTAGCAGGGGCTTGGGTGCCTCTGGGGGTACAGTTTCAAAGCATTTTTCATCCAAATCAAATCTATCAGGGTACAGTTTAAAGTGATACTGTTTCATTTCCTCCTTATCTGTAACTAGACATCCATCTTTAGCCCTAAATTTGAATAATCACTTGTTTTTCCTAATTAGATGAGTTTTGCCTAATTTATAGGATTAATGAGAAAAGCAGCCTCTGGATGAACTTATTAACTTTGCTTTTTTTTTATTTAAAAAAAATTTTTTTTAACGTTTATTTATTTTTGAGACAGAGAGAGACAGAGCATGAACGGGGGAGGGTCAGAGAGAGGGAGACACAGAATCTGAAACAGGCTCCAGGCTCTGAGCTGTCAGCACAGAGCCCGACGCGGGGCTCGAACTCACGGAC
>NW_024412416.1:1172017-1174956 GCF_014898765.1 Herpailurus yagouaroundi | reverse complement strand
TCTGAGCTGTCAGCACAGAGCCCGACGCGGGGCTCGAACTCACGGACTGTGAGATCATGACCTGAGCCGAAGTCGGCCGCTTAACCAACTGAGCCACCCAGGCGCCCCTAACTTTGCTTTTTTTAAAAAACTGATTATTCATTGTTGTTCATATTATTTTTTCCTTCTCTTATCCTTACTGTGTCCCCTCTGTCTCTTATATGTGGAGTTAAGTACTTAATTCTTTATTTATATCTTTATTCTTTATTTTTTAGTAATTAATACATAGTATGTGATGACTTTGTTTTTATTATTGCTGAAGTATTGACATGTAGCATTCTTTTGTTTTTCTAAGCATTTCATAATCGCTATTTTTAATTTTATTTTAGTTCCTGTATAGTTAACGTATAGCGTTATAATTGCTATTCAGATGTTTTTTTCTTTTACCTGATAGTTAATTAGGATCCTGCTTTCTTAAGATTTTCAAATGATTGGATTTAAATCTTTTTAATGTGTATTTATTTTTGAGAGAGAGGGAGACAGAGTGTGAACAGGGGAGGGGCAGAGAGAGAGGGAGACACAGAATCGGAAACAGGCTCCAGGCTCTGAGCCATCAGCCCAGAGCCGGACGCGGGGCTCAAATTCACGGACCGCGAGATCGTGACCTGGGCCGAAGTCGGACGCTTAACCGACTGAGCCACCCAGGCGCCCCACTCCCAGTGGCATTCTTCTGCTGAGTAGGAGATTGCTCTGGCCTGAATGTTTGTGTCCCCCCCCCCAAGTTGTATGTTGAAATCCTGACTTCCATGTGAGGGTGCTTGGAGGTGAGGCCATTGGGAAGTGGCCAGGTCGTGAGGGAGGAGCCCCACGGATGGGACAAGTGCCCTTACACAGGAGACCCCCTGCCACACAGAGGCCCCCAGCCGTCCTCACGGGAGGACACGGCAAGAAGCTGGCTGTCTGTGAGCCGGAAGGGGGTTCTCTCCAGACACTGGCTCTGCTGGCACCTGGACCATGGATTCCAGCCTCTAGAACCGTGTGAGCTAAACGTCGTCCCCCCGGTTCACGGCATTCTGCTTCGCGAGTGGACTCAGGCAGGGGCTGGGGTCGCGGTCCTGCTCAGACACTCCACGCCACCCGTGACCGGTCTAATGAGAGGCCGAGGGGCCTCTGGGCATCGAGGTTAAGAGTGAGCTCGGTGGCCCGCCCCCGCTCCCCCCCACTCCCGCCTCAGGCCGCCAGCCCCAGACTGGCTCCTTGGCCTCAGCCACCCCGCCCTCGTGTGTGAAATGGGGTGTTGGCAGCTCCCACGTCGTCAGGTTTGCTGTGAAGATGGAGTGTGCTGACGCACGCAGGCTGTTCCCCACACTGTTCCCCGCTGCCCCCCGGCTCTCGCCCGGGACCCCGGAGCCTCACATGCACAGTCATCGCCCTTAACTCAGCTGCGGACAGACGCGTTTCAGCGTAAGTTGAATGTCCCCGGCACCGTGCTGCTTCTTGTAGGAAGCTCAGTACCTATGGGGCGGGGGTGGGGGGGTTGTCAATATAGGAGTCACAGGACATGGTGACTAACAATTTGCTGCAAACTGAAAATAATAGAATAATGGTTACAAAGCAGGGTAGGGGATGCAACAGCCACACTTCGTCCCGGGACCACAGGACAGGGGAGCCCCTGGAGGAGGAGGGCAGGTGCCGTGGACAGATTCCGGGCTGTGTCTGAGCTGGGTCCACACGCGAGGACACAGCACCGGGGAGGTGCGGGCCAGGCTGCCCTGTGCCCCCCCCACAGAGCACCTCCCCAGCCTGCTGTGGCCCTGTGACCGCTCCTGCCCGGCCCAAGCCCCACCTCCCCCAGGAAGCCTGTCCCTCCTGGCTCTGTCCCCGAGCTCGACCCGCAGCATCCCGGGACGGACGCCTCCCAACGCGCCTCCCTGGTGTCACGCGGGGCCCGATGCGTGCTGATGGATGGCGGGTGGATAACGCGATCACATAATGAACACAGGGTCCCACCAGCACGGCTGCGAGCGCCCTTTTCCCGCCAAAACCCCCATTGGTCTTTGAAGATGAGGAGAAACCAGAGTGACTTGTCTTTTGGGGGCTCACAACACACGCTCCTCTTCAGGAATCCAAGGGAGCAGAAGGGACCTGGCGCGTGATGACAAAGCGGGGGGGGGGGGGGCCAAGAAGCAAAGGGCGCAGAGACCCGATGCACACAGCCCTGGCTGCCGAAATGTCAAATCGGCTGGAGTCAAGCCCATTAATCTTGTTTTATTGCAAGGTTCCAAGTCGTCCGGCTGTGGCAGCCACACACTTGATGGATGGCTTTCCCTGCATCCGCCCGGCGCCTCGGCTGCCTGGGAAACCAGATCTCAGATGAACAGGGAGAGGAAATTAAACGCCTTTCGAGGTCTGTCAGTAACCGCTGCCGGAGAGAGAGGGGGCATCGGGGTCTCTGGCTGCCGGGCCGCTTCCGCTTAGTTTTCGCCACATTTTTTACAAGCAGATCAAAGACACTGCGGAGCTGAAGTCGTCACCGTAAATCTTCAGCGACCACCCGCTCCAGCGCGGCCAGAGTGGCCACAGCCACCAGGCTGCGATCCTGTTTGACTTTTTGTTGACGACTAGGAGAGAGCCCGCCCTGCCTGGCTGCTTCAATTTGCCATTCTTTGACCGCTGGGGGGGGCCTAAACCTTTTCCTGAAGGTCGGGCTTCTCATCAGGTTTCTTCTTTCATCAGTCGCCATTTGCCCTGTGCCCCTGATGTAATTAACAGTTCCAGCCAGCCACTCTGCCTCTATCGGGGGGCCTCCTGCCTGGTCAGCACAGGTGTGCAGGTGCGTGTGCACTCTGCTTCCTGTGGGGGAGAGAGAGGGAGGGAGAGCAGGGAAGGGACGGAGAGGGAGGGAGAGGGAGAGAGGGAGAAGGAGAGGGAGAGCAGGGAAGGGAGGGAGAGGGAGGGAG
>NW_024412416.1:1168133-1171617 GCF_014898765.1 Herpailurus yagouaroundi | reverse complement strand
GGAGACCAGGGAAGGGAGGGAGGGGGAGGGAGGTCAAAACCAAAATACTACTCACCGCAAGGTGGCTGATAAGGCGATTTTCCCAGAATATTTTGCCCGGTTTTGCTGTGATTTTTGTTACTTTTGGGGAACATAGAGATAATTCTATTTTTTAATCAATCTTATCCTTCACGGGTTTTTTCCCCCTATCATTTCTTCAATATTTATTTCTGTTTTATTTTCATTTCTTGTGGTCAAATTTTGAAAAGTCTCAAATCCAGCTGAAATTTATCGTGTGATGGATATGCATGAATCACAAGTCTTCTTTCTTTTTCTAAATTACTTTGATTTTGCAACCATGAAACAAAACCACTTTCTCCGTGGTATTTGTAGCTCTTTTGTTTGTTATATAGAAAATTCAGGGGCACCTGAGTGGCTCAGTCGATTGAGCATCTGACTTCGGCTCAGGTCATGCTCTCACGGTTTGTGGGTTCAAGCTCCGCGTTGGGCTCCGTGACAGCTCAGAGCCTGGAATCTGCTTCGGATTCTGTGTCTCCCTCTCTCTCTGCCCCTCCCCTGCTTGTGCTCTGTCTCTCTCTCAAAAATAAGTAAAAATTAAAAAAAGAAACTCACATACCTGCACACACACATCATGTGATGTGTTTTTCTCTTGTGCAAATACTATATACTCTTCTATTATTGTTTATTTAGCATCAATTTCAACAGCCGACAGAACTAATACGTCCTAGAATTTCCTTACAGTTGATGTCACGTATTATTTATTTATTTTTACTTATTTATGAAATGATATTTAGCCTGGACATTGATTTAGACAAACCAATATGTTCATGATATAAGCTGGCTACCACTCGTGAACATAATGTTTTTCCTCCCCAGATTTTCTTCTACTTTGCCCAAAAGTTTTATATTTTCCTTCTAAAGATCACTCTCACAAAAATACTGCTACGTTGAATATAATTTGCGCGTCTCGCTATAATTTAGACGGGGCTCCTTTTTAAACCTGGTTTTTAGTTAGCTGTTGACCACGTGCAAGGAAGTGACTGTTTCATTTTATATATCTTGCCCCTGGTCAACTTAGTACACGTAGAACAGTGAATTCTAAAGGCGTTCAGTTAACACGCTGTGCTTCTGTAGGTCTGCGGTCATAGTTTCCATATTTAACGGCACTTGGTCTCTTTTCTTTCTTATGCCATTTCAAGACTATGTGAGATGCAAATGACCGAGGGCATCCTGTGTCCCTGGCTTGAGAGGGAATCTCTGAACACTGTCACCTTGGAGTGTAATGCTGAGGACGCCGAGATTGGGGCAGTTCTATTGTAACGACACCCACCATTAACTGGTGCTTATCACGTACCGGCCAGTGTTCTGTGAACTTCTCCACAGGCCACTTCGGACACTGCTCACGTCGAAGCTTTCTTCCCCCCGTTTTCAGGGTGGGCTGTGCTGTTCCCGGAGACGGTTAACGCAGAAGGAGGGCCCAGGGCCTGGCACGTGGCTCCGTCCGGCTCTTTGCCGCTTCTGGAGGGCACGCTTGCGTTCCTATCAGGAAGCACATTCCGTCGGGACTGGGCGTTGAACTTGATCAGCCTTGTTTACGATGACCGTGAGATCTTTCCTGCTTGGTCTAACCCCGACTTTGGCACAGATTTACGCTCTCCTCACATTCATAGGATAAGCCTTAGTTTGTCCCTGGAATATTCTATTTATTACTGATTTGATTCGTCGGTACTTTGAGATTTTTTTTTTAATATGCACAACAGTGCTTGCTTTAGTCCAGACTCTTTCTGGTTGTGTGCTTTCCTTTAAAAGTTTCCTCCTTCAGGGCGCCCAGGTGGCTCAGTGGGCTGAGCGTCTGTCTGACTTGGGCTCAGGTCATGATCTCACGGTTCGTGGGTTCGAGCCCCACGTCGGGTTCTGCACTGACAGCTCGGAGCCTGGAGCCTGCTTCGGATTCTGTGTCTCCCTTTCTCTCTGCCCCTCCCCTGCTCACTCTCTGTCTCTCAAAAATAAATAAACGTTAAGAAAAAAATTGGGGGCATCTGGGTGGCTCAGTCGGTTGAGTGTCCGACTTCGGCTCAGGTCATGATCTCATGGCTCATGAGTTCAAGCCCCGCGTCGGGCTCTGTGCGGACAGCTCAGAGCCTGGAGCCTGCTCTGTCTCCCCCTCTCTCTGCCCCTCTCCTGCTCACGCTCTGTCTCTCTCTGTCTCTCAAAATAAATAAACATTAAAGAAATAAAATAAAGAGCCCTTATCTTGCACCCCGAGTGTCATTCCCCTCTGAGGCTCCCAGAGAACAGCATTTGCATGAATTTCCTCCTCTTTCATGTGTGGAGGAGGAGTGCCAAACCCAGGGCCCTGGGGCCTGGACTTGAGACACGACCCCCTCTTCCCAGCTGGGCCCCCGTGTCCTCACGAGGAGGAGGAGGAGGAAGTCAGACCAGGCCTCCTCTGAGCCTCCTGCCTTTCCTGGGCACAGCGCCTCTGGCTACAGGCAAACCACCTCGACCGCTGAGAAGGAGACAGAGTGACTGGGAATTCTAAGAGGACTTGCTCACCCGCAGACGGTGACAGACATGGGCTGGGCCCCCCACGTCCGTCCTCCGAGCGTGAGGGGCTGCGGGGAGGGAGCCAGGCCCCCAGGGGTCAGAGTCCAGGGACAGAGGAGTCCGGAGCCTCGGCCTGCTCTGGAGACAAGAGCGGGGACAAAGCAGGCCTCCCTCCCGTGTCTCTGGGCCCCCGGCTCCCTCCGCTCACGTCCCTGCCCCGTCCAGGCTGAGTCAGTGTCTGCACGGAGACAGAGGTGTGGCCTAGACAAAACGATCTGGCTCAGGAGGAGAAGCACCGTGGACTCTCGAGTCTCTGGGAACCTGGGATAATTAGGTGGTACGACGGCTAATGAATTTAAGGCAGATAATTGCAACTTAATGCACATCGACAAAACAATTTAAAGTACTCGTGCACATGAATGGCTTCTGCTTCTTGGGGAATTCTCCCGAGAGTAAGAGGAGGCTGGCTCTGGGCTCTGACGCAAGAGATCCTGGTTCAGAGCACCAGGGGGTCTCTGAGGCCTGACTTGCCTACAGCTGGGTTCCCCATCCTCCCCATCCTCAGCTTCCCATGGCCTCTCCGCAGATAAGAGAGAGAGCCCACCTGCTGGGAGGACCCACCGCTCCCCAGACAGGTAAAGAAGTCTCCCTGTGATGCAACCCGGAGCCCCCTGGGAAACACAGCGCCTGCAGCCTGTCCTGAGGCCATAGGAGCCCAGGGCTTAGCGCCCACCCGTGAGGACAGATGTTTGGAACCATCCATACCCTTCACAAGTGAGAAAGAGGGTGTAAGGCCCTCAGCACCCGGGCTTCTGAAGCTGGGCCCACTGGAGGAAGCAGGCAGCCGGGGAGCACTGTGCTGGGGGCAGGGTCCCACGACCGGGCCACACTTCAAGTCAGAACAATGGTTGAGCACCTGACGGGGGGGGGGGGGGGG
>NW_024412416.1:1165000-1168033 GCF_014898765.1 Herpailurus yagouaroundi | reverse complement strand
GGGGGGAGGGGGGCTTGTCTCTTAGTCATTTCCAGCCACTGAGCACCTCCTGGGGGGCAGGCGGGATCTGGGCTGCCCATGTGCCCTGTGACCGTGCTGGGGACTGTCAGCTGTGAGTCACAACATCTCTGGGCTCCTGAAAAGTCAGGCCATCCAGCCACGGTGGGACCGGCTTCCTAGGTGCCAACAGTCAGCAGGAGCCTTGGGGCTCTCTTCTCCCGACGGCCAGGGGTTTCCTGCGGTCCGCACCCCCACTCTCCCGTCTTCATCGTGGCGGCCACCTTCCCCGACCCGGCGGACATTTGAGTTTGTCTTCTTTTCTACCCGGGCAGGTGCTGTGTGGGCAGTGAGATCCGCGGGTGAATGGCTCGGGCCACCATTGTGCGGGAGTCTGCTGGGCGCGAGAGCCCTCCTCATTCCCTCAAGAAGCCGCGGGCTGTTCTGGGCTCCGTGCAGATGCCCAGAACCGAACCCCCCGTTGGCATTCGTAAGAGTGCACAGTCTCAACAGGGGCCGCGTGAACAAAGGGTGAAACACGAAGTGTTTCCGGGTGGTGCCGGGTGGGAAACGGAACGACGGGCAAGGGTCCCCTTCGCGGGATTCTGCCACGGTGCCGTTGACTCCCGTTGGTCTCTGACAGGTTGGGGGTTGCCCCCAGCGGGGCTGTGAGTCTGCCCGGGACAGTCCTGGGGGGTTCACCGGGGACGGGGCCCGGGGGCCAACCCTTGAGGAGGAGCTCAGAGTGCAGGTAGATCCTAGTGGGGCAGGTGGGAGCCTACAGAGTGAGCGAGCGGACTTTGAGTCAGGGCTTGGGAGTGAGTGAGGTTTGACCAGGTGAGGGGATAGTCCTCCCTGCGGGGAGGCCGAGCACGGGACACGGCCAACGCCACGGAAGACAGGGAGGTGGGCACGGATGCTTCCAGGGCTCCGCGGACAGAGGTCTGCCTTGGAGATGTTTCCAGGCAGCTCAAGGTGAATTCAAGGACGAGGAGCTGGCAGCCGTGACCTTCAGGTTCCTCCTTCTTCTCCAAGGCCATTGTCTATAATTTAGGGACCAGGGACTCTGGTGGCGGGTGGCTGCCCAAAGCACACGGTAAGGTGTCCCGTGGCTGCTCAGCTAGCCTTGGTCTCGCGCCCTCTCCGCTCCGTGCTCGTGAGGGAGGCGCCAGGCCGGGTCCGGCCAGCTCAGCCGCGGGGACTCTGCGGGACCACAGGCAGCGGCCGCGGGAGGATGCCGCTTCCCGCACCCTGACGTGCGCCCACCCAGATGGTGCCTCGTGTTTTTACAGGCTTGACCTCACTCCCGGGCACGAAAAGTCCGTGCGTGCAACTAACATGTTCCATTATCTCGGTTTCTCCTCCCAGGGTGCGTGCTGGGTGGATAAGTCTCCTCTTTGGGGCAAGATTAGAAACCAGGCAACCTCACACACTGACCGGCAAGGGGACCCCGTGCACCTCTCGTCTCGTTCCGACCGGGCCACCGTCAGGCCGGCCGTGCCACCTTGTTCTTAGCTTCGTGGTCCTGGGCCAGTGCCTGAGACCCGGTGGGCCTTTCCATCTTTAAAGGAGGAGCGTTTGCCCGCATTTCGCTGTCAAGGTCAAGACGGGGTGTTGGTGGGAACTGTGATAAACTGAAGTGCACAGAAGTCAGCGACCGTCACCGTTAATATTGTTAAGACGGCTCCGGCATTCTTGAAAACACGTGGAAGCTCAGACAGAGCCGACACAGTCGGTTTTCCGTAAATTATTTCCAGAAAGTTATGGCATTTTTAGCTAAAAGACACAGGAAGCTCTCAGCCGGCTTCTCAGTGGGAGCAGAGCCGCAGCCATCAAGTGGGTTTTAAAACACGAACTACAAAGAGTGAAGTTAGTTGATTTCTCAGTTCATTGACTTGATTGATTCTCCCTCCAGAGCTGGCACAACCTGGTTTTGCCGCCAATGCGTCTGCTTCGAAGGCAGGCGGGGGTGGGGGTCGGGGGCCAAAGTGGCCGGAGGTGACAACCCTTGTCACGCGGGCAGGTGGGCTGGACAGTGCAAGGCCCCGGTCTGATGGCAGGACAGCAGAGGTACTTAGACCGGTTCCCCCTGCCCGTTCCATGGGGTCCACAGACCCCCAGCCACCCCCCGTGTCTCCTGCCTACAACCAGCGGCTTCCACGTCTGCAGAGAAGGGTCCTCATGCCCCGTGGGACGTGCCGACCCCCTGCACGCCCCAGAGGAAGCAAACGCACTTGAACTGGGTCACTAACGTTCTTCAGCTCCACGTCGATAGATTTTGGCAGGGGGGGAGGATGGAGGGGGCCTGCCCCCTGACCCCTCCCTGCACGGTCATCCCGGGCCCAGCGTAAACTTCCCCACTGGATTTTCGGGATGCACCTGGTCACGGTTGGGCTCTGCAGAAGCAGACTCTGACACGGGGTTTGGGATGCAAGCTGTTTATTGGGGGTCAACACCTGCAGAGGAAAGAGAAGAGACGGACTCAGCAAAGCCCCGGCCGACCCGGTGGGGGCCGCGGACGGACGACGTCCATCAGAGGTGCGCCACGGTGGGCGGAAACGGCCGGGCCTGCCTACCCTCTCGGCGCCGGCCACCAGAAGTGGGTTGCGCTGGGAGGACAAGGAGTCTTGCCGCTGCTGGGGATAATCCTGAATGCTGATGGAGGAGGCTGTCTGATGGAGGAGGCTGTCTGACGGTGGGGGCTCTGACGGCGGAGGCTGACGGTGGAGGCTCTATCTGATGGCGGAGGCTGTCTGATGGCAGAAGCAGTCTGATGGTGGAGGCTCTGTCTGATGGCGGAGGCTGTCTGATGGTGGAGGCTCTGCCTGATGGTGGAGGCTGTCTGACAGTGGAGGCTCTGTCTGATGGTGGAGGCTGTCTGATGGCAGATGCTCTGACAGCGGAGGCTCTGTCTGATAAAAGCTGTCTGACGGTGGAGGCTCTGATGGCAGAGGCTGTCTGATGGCAGAAGCAGTCTGATGGTGGAGACTCTGATGGCGGAGGCTGTCTGACGGTGGAGGCTCTGTCTGATGGCGG
>NW_024412416.1:1151352-1164990 GCF_014898765.1 Herpailurus yagouaroundi | reverse complement strand
CTGTCTGACGGTGGAGGCTCTGTCTGATGGCGGAGGCTGTCTGACGGCGGAGGCTCTGTCTGATGGTGGAGGCTGTCTGATGGTGGAGGCTCTGTCTGATGGCGGAGGCTGTCTGATGGTGGAAGCAGTCTGATGGCAGAGGCTCTGTCTGACAGCAGATGCTGCCTGTCTGACTGCAGAGGCTGTCTGTCTGATGACCTCTGTCCCCACGGTTGGCAGCAGGGCCTTCCTTGAAGGGGCCTGGGCAGGGCATGTCTAGCGTCTACACTCCTCAGTGGCGCTGCTTTGTACTCATGCAGGGGGCAGCTCAGCCAGGATCTGGCGGCCTCTCCTCCTCAGATGCTAGGAGTGGGGCACCAGTGGGGTCAGATGCAGCTGGTCTCCAGGCCACAGCTCATATGCACTGACTCCCTTCTCCACTAAAGTCCCCTGTCTTTTACCTACCCCTGCTGGCCTCCCTGCTTTCCTGGTGAGGGGACCAGACTCCCCCCTCCCCCAAAGGGGCTGAGTCCTTTGTCACCGTGCCTGTCTCAGGCTGGCAGTATTGTAACTCATCTGTTTACTAGCTCAGATGGGCAGGCAGATGTGCAGAGGGACCCAATGAATCAGAGGTTCCACACGTGTCTCCACACCCCCATCGAGACTTATCAGCCTGCCCCACCCCGACAACCGGGGTCATCCTACCCTGCCAAGGGGGTGACTGCCTCTTGCCCGCTGGCCCCTCAGTAAGAAATCAAATTGCCCGGGCAGCAGCCACAACATGTTATCCAGTGGGACTCCTGCCGTGTCCCCTGGAGAAAATGTGTGCCGTCTGGGGACCAGGACCTCCAGCCCGGCGGAGCCCAGGGTGCTGTGGACGGGACGTATAGAGTCCACCTGGGGGTCAGTAGGAGTCCGGGGTACGTGGGGACACCCCCTCTTCTGCCCCTTGCGTCCTGGACCTCTGTGTTCTTGCCCTTGGGGACACAGCTCCACGTAAAGATCTCAGATCTGTGCGTGGACCCCGTGCTGCAGGCTGTTCCCCCATCCTACCTCCGCCCGGCATCTGGCGGAGGCTTCACGGCCGTGTAAGCTCTCGGACTGGCAGCCTCAGGGCGGCCGGGCACACGTGACCAGAGGGTCTCCTGGTCACTGGTCCCCTCCCACGACTCCTGTGCAGAGCTCAACCAGGAGCAGCCCACCGCGCGTGGTACTTCTGTCTTCGTGGTGGGAGGTACAGGTTGCAATGCTTCATCTTTTACTTTGGAAGAAATGTCCCAGCACATGCCCGACCGTGGGGCCCTGCAAACCGTATGGATGTGGCAGGACTTCGCGCTGTTTATCTCCAACGCGCTGGGTGCACGTGTGACCGTCACCTCTTTCTCATCCGAATGGGCAACCTAATGCCATTGATATAATGGCCACCGTGACATGGTGTGGTGTGCTTACGTGCGCTGTGACGTAGGACGTCTGGACGGTCCAGGTCTCTTCCGGTTATATCAGGATGGAGGATAGGAGACTTAGCGCGTGTCTGGGGCAAAGCCATAAGGGTGTATTGTTGCCTTTCCCACGCGGACGCAAGCTGTCTCTGATCCCCTTTTCTGAACGGACAGAAAAGAGCACAGTTACACGTCCCGGAAGCTGGGTTCATCCGTCACAGCGAGAACCTGCGGTCACAGTCGGGTTCTGACCTGGCTGAGCTGGCAGCCGTCCCCGGCCGCCCCTGGTACCGTGTGCTCTCTGCAGGTGCCAGGTGCACGAACCACCTGGGGACACGAGGGGACGGCCACCTCTGCCTGCTTTCCATCTCCGAGGGCAGCGGTTTCTTCCGCCACCTTCCCAGAGGCGTTATGTGAGTTTTGATTTACCGTCTTGTCCGGTGGGGGGGAGTAATCTCAGAGGCCTCCATCTGGCCTGTCCACGCGACGGCCAGTGCCCCACGGGCCAAGGACCCAACGTGCCGGTCACCTGCCCTGCCAAGTGTGTCCGTGAAGTCGGGGAAAGGGATCGCTGTGCGGGTCCGTGGCTGCAGAGGGCCCTCAGGAAGTTGGTCCTGGGCAGGGACCCATCCCCCCACACGGCCCTCACATCTCTGCACCCCAACAGCAGGGTCGCGATGGCATTTGGATCTCGGGAGGGGTGGGTCACTGTCAGCTGTGACAAACAGTTCTGGAAGTATGTGGTCATTCTCCTTGCCTGGCTGTCCGGTCGCCCTCCTGAGTGGCTGACGGTCCTTTTGTGAGAGGGCTGGATGATTATTTGGTGTATGTGTTGGCCAGAAAGACGAGACGGTCCTTCCGTCTGGAGAGACGTCTCCTTCCTCCTGGAGACCCAGCCACCCGTTCCATCAGTGACTCTCCATCTGAAATTTGACTCCGGCACGGAGACAAGACAAGGGTTGGTGACATCGTATTGGGGCAACTTCCATAAGCCTGTTGGTCATCTGACTTCTGCTGCTGCTGCCTGCCGGCCAGTGTCCTCGTCCGCGGCCCATCTGTTCGGCTCTGAGGAGCTCCCTGGCCACGGTCCCTCGCTTCTGTTCCGTCCTTGCCGGTCGTTACAGTAACTGCGAGTCCTTGGTTCTTGGCAGTTAACTGCCTACGCCTGTGTCGCTCCGGGGTCTGGTCACCCCAGGAGCCACGTTGTGTAACAGCCTCTCCGCCATCAGCCTGGCTGGCGGAGGAGACCCCCGTGGGGCGGTGCAGCGGGGCACCTGTCTGACGGGTTTGGTAAACAGTCTGTCTGCTGGATCTTCCAATCAAATTGGGCAGAAGGTGAAGCAAACGTGGAGTGTGGGCTGGACCAAGTTTTTGCCAGGCTCGTGGGGTGCTCTGGGGCAGGAAGTGGCCGCCAGAGCCCAATTCTCTTGCAACTCTCGGTGTCCTGGCCTTTATCCCACCACCTCAGTGTCCAGACAGAACGTGCACAGGGAGGGGGTCTCGGGCATGGTGCCTGCGGGCGCCTGGCTGCCCTCCTGTAGCTGGGCGGGGCCCCTGGAGGCAGTTGGTAACCCATTTCTGTGTCTCCCACAAACCCCTGCGGCCCGTGGCCCTGATGGCGCTTCCTAAGCCTCTCTGAGACGTGGTGGTGACGCCTTTGTTAGCCGTTCCCCTGCGGTAGTCACTGTGCTGGAAATGTGTGCGAGGTCTGGTCTGGGGCCCTAAAGGCTTTGGGCCCCAGTGACACAGCGTGGTAACTGCAGATGTAACAGGGCTTTGAGTTCTGGGAGATAAATCCGGAAGGTTCTCTCCGGCCGGTGGGGCTTTGAGCTCTGGGAGAAAAATCTGGAAGGTTCCCTCCCGCCGGTGGGGCTTTGAGTTCTGGGAGATAAATCTGGAAGGTTCCCTCCGGCCGGTGGGGCTTTGAGCTCTGGGAGATAAATCCGGAAGGTTCCCTCCGGCCGGTGGGGTTTGAGTTCTGGGAGATAAATCCGGAAGGTTCCCTCCAGCCGGTGGGGTTTGAGTTCTGGGAGATAAATCCGGAAGGTTCCCTCCAGCCGGTGGGCCTTTGAGTTCTGGGAGAAAAATCTGGAAGGTTCCCTCCCGCCGGTGGGGCTTTGAGCTCTGGGAGATAAATCTGGAAGGTTCCCTCCGGCCGGTGGGGTTTGAGTTCTGGGAGATAAATCCGGAAGGTTCCCTCCAGCCGGTGGGGCTTTGAGCTCTGGGAGATAAATCTGGAAGGTTCCCTCCGGCCGGTGGGTCCAGGCATGAAGACCAGAGTCTGAAGACAGAGCAGAAAGCAGGCAGTCAGGGGACACTGACATGCTGGGGACTTGGGACCGTGACCTGTGGGCAGGGTGGAGCCATAGAAGGATTCTCTGGGGTGACGTGTCCGGAGGTGTGTTACCAGAAGGTTCCCCGGCAGCCCGAGTGGAGCATGCGGTGGAGGAGACCGGCATCGGGGCCCCGTTCACCTGAGGGGGATGAACTGTGCCGGGACCGGGACGGGGGGGGGGGGGGGGGGTGGGGGACAGCACAGGAACACCCGGGCGGTCAGGACGCACAGCGTGTGGGTAGCGGGAGGGCAGAGGCATTAACTCCACTCTCCAGTTTCTGTGTCTGGAT
Organism: Herpailurus yagouaroundi; assembly: GCF_014898765.1. Taxonomy (NCBI): domain Eukaryota; kingdom Metazoa; phylum Chordata; class Mammalia; order Carnivora; family Felidae; genus Herpailurus; species Herpailurus yagouaroundi. The sequence goes on along the minus strand of NW_024412416.1, from coordinate 1,160,947 downwards.
CCACTGTTCTGACTGGGCCGTTTTCCACAGAGTAGCAGGGAAGTCAGGTCAGGGGAAGGAGGCAGAAGTGGGGGGGGGGGGCATCTCCATCTCAGAGTCACAGGAATCAAAGCTCAGAGGCTGGCAGACGGCTAGAATCTTCCTCGGCTGCTGGTACCATATCTTCCCGTTCTGCTCTCCTGACGACGCTGGGGTCTCCGGCCCCTCAGGCCCCCACATTTCCCCCAACCCCGGGGTGTGAGCAGCCGACGGAGAGGCCAGGGCCAAATACATCCGAGCTCTTCCGACGCTGGGTCTACTTCCCGGCCCGGCCCTGTCCTGCCCTCTCGCGGAGCCGCTCCCCGCAGAACGACAGCAGAGACCCCGCGGCTGCAGAGACCCCGTGGCTGCACGCACACCCGGGCCAGAGCCCAGCCCCCCACCTTGCAGGGCCTTGGTCAGGCTCTCCTCCGGCCGCACTGGCTCTGAGGGGCAGTGAAACTGTCCTAGATCGTGGCTAGCGTTCGGGGCCCAGAATTCCTGCCCAGTGGCCCCAAGTCTGCAACCAGCTCTTCCCCAGACCCAGCTCTTTTCCGCCCCTGATGTGCGCACCTCTAGGTTTTGGGGGTGTGGACAGGGTTCCATCTGCAGCCGGGGGTGTCCATACGTGTGTGTGCAAGGCCTATCTTAGTACGGGAAGAGCCAGACCTTCATTTGCACACTTGTTCTGGACCCTGCAAACGTTAGGGCTGCCGTAGGGCCGGCTTCGTATCTTCGGTAACAATTGACACTTGGGACCGAGTGACGTACAGGACTGCACACTATAGGCTGTTAGCACATTCCGACCTCTACCCACCAGATGCCAGCAACACCGTCCCAATCACAACCATTTAAGGTGTCTCCTGGGCGCCTGGGGGCTCAGGCCGTTAAGCGTCTCTCAATTTCAGGGCAGGTCATGATTGCACGGTTCGTGGGATCAAGCCCGGTGTCGGGCTCTGTGCTGACAGCTCAGAGCCTGGAGCCTGCTTGGGATTCTGTGTCTCCCTCTCTCTCTGCCCCTCCCCTGCTCATGTTCTGTCTGTCTCTCTCTCGAGAATAAATAAACATCGGGGCGCATGGATGGCAGAGTCGGTTAAGCGTCCGACTTCAGCTCAGGTCATGATCTCATAGTCCGTGGGTTCGAGCCCCATGTCGGGCTCTGGGCTGACAGCTCGGAGCCTGGAGCCTGCTTCGGATTCTGTCTCTCCCTCTCTCTGCCCCTCCCCCCACCACTCGTGCTCTGTCTCTCTCTGTCAAAAATAAATATTCACTGAAAAATATGCATTAACTCTGTAAAAGAAAAATATATACTGAACAAAGAAGAAAGTCAGAATCTCCCGCGTAGCCCACACTGAAAGGAGCTTAATCAGGCTCCACCTTTGAGAAGATTTTCAAAGAATTTGTGGACACATGTTAAAGCCTCCTAAAGGGGTGTCAATTTTATTAGTCTTTTTTTTATTTCTTTAATGTTTGTTTATTTTTGAGAGACAGAGAGAGAGAGAGAGAGACAAAGCAGGAGGAGGGGAGAGGCAGACAGCTCCAGGCTCGGAGCTAACAGCACAGAGCCCGACGCGGGCTCGAACCCACGAGCGGTGAGATCACGACCTGAGCCAAAGTCGGATGCGCAACCGACTGAGCCCCCCAGGCGCCCCCGTATTAGTCTGTTCAAAGAACCATTATTCGGCCTGGTCGTCTGCATTATAGACCTGTCCCCTATTTCATTAATTCCCAGTTTCCTTTATTATTCCCTCTGTCCTGTAGTCTCCCGCGTAACCAGTTCCCTGCATCGAATTCATCCCCTTGTGCCCTGATACAGGTCTCCTCCTCCTTCGAATGTTGGGAAAAAAACCAAAGGAAACAAAACTCTGACACACACACCCCATCCTTCACTCGCTCGCTCACACTCACACACACACACTCACACTCAAACTCACACTCACGCTTTACTGACTTGTGGACAGATTCAGGAGAAGTCTAGACTCCCTGTAGCTCCTCACTCATGGGCCTCGACCGCAGACCCCGGCCGCCATGTTGGTATTTTTCCAAAGTGATCATTTGGGGTGCTGAGTCAGCGGCCTTTCCCGCTGTGCCCTGCTAACCAAAGTGTGGAGTGCCGCATCAGCCGGCCCGCGGCGCTGGGACCAGATCATGCCCACTGCATACGGGCACCAGAAGCACAGCCTCCATCCGGAGCTGGGCCCGACCCCCGGAATATTGCCAGATGGTTGCCCCCGATGCTTCAGGTAAAATGTTCCTGGAAAGGGTCATCATTCAAGGTCGGCGTGTACTCGGGGATCGATGCCAGGACTTCATCCAGAAGACTCTCCTGACCACCGTGAACGTGTAGCTCTCGCCCCGTACTGGGACAGACGTTCACCTCGACATCAGACGTCTGCTCTCTTCGGGGCCGATGCAATCCCGCTTCCCCTCTGCTTTCCCATCACTGAGTGCCCGTGGCCACAAAGGTGGTCTTTTGCCCAGATGGTAGCTTGGCCAGAGGAAGTGGTGTTCTTGTGGAACGAAGTCATCCCTCAAAAGTACTGGATTTGCATGGTCTTATTCTCTCTCACTCATACATAAATTTCCTGGCGGCCATCCCACCACCAAAGCTCCAGGCAAGGCAAGCGCACTGGCCCCCCGTAGAAGCACATGGTGCAGGACCTGTGTTCCTCCAATGGCGAGAGGAGGTGGGAATCCTGCCTGCACCCCCAGACCCAGAGAAGTGTGGGAGGAAGAAGACAGTCGGGGCCAAGAAGCAGGTAGAGAGACAGGTGCATCCTGACTCTCTCCCAGCTGCAGCGAGCTTACCTTTACTTCCCCGGAAGGTTCCTCGGCTCCTGGAGGGGAAGGACAGTGGCCGGCATTTTCTGGTCCCCCTACAAGGTCACAGAAGCCGATGGTTCATCTGGGAGGTGTGACCGGGCCACGGGGAGGGCTGTTGCTGTGCGGTCAGGGGTGCCGGGGCTCTGGACTCTGTGACCAACCCCGCCAGGAACTGACTGGGCATCCAAGCCAGACATCAGGGGACACGTGGCCCCAGAGGGGGTTGAGGTGGAGTCAAGGGAGTAGAACTTCTGAACCCAGATGGGACCAAGACGATGGGCTTCCGATGCTGGTGTCAGCAGGGCTCCTGTCCATCAGGGAACAGCAGTGCCACCAGAGAGACCGGAGAGCTGGAAGGGACGACTGGCCGGTGGCCCATACGGACCTGAGGTCTTTCCCTTCACCACTGGGTCACACAAGCCACCTCCTCGCTGTACCCAGACACCATCTTGGGCATGAGCAAGCTGACAGGGATATAAAAGACAGAGCATTTACCCAAAAGGAGCTGAATTCTCTAAAGAGACCGTTTTGAATTATTATATCAGACTGAGTTTCCTTGGATCAGTGATGGTTCATAAAGAAGCTAGGGGCGCCTGGGTGGCTCAGTCGGTTAAGCGAGGTTGCTTAAGGTCGCGATGTCGCGGTCCGCGAGTTCGAGCCCCGCGTCAGGCTCCGTGCCGACGACTCGGCGGAGCCCGGAGCCCGCTTCGGATTCTGTGTCTCCCTCTCTGCCCCTCCCCCGTCCACGCTCTGTCTCTCTCTGTCCCAGCAATAAATAAATGGTAAAAAAAAATTTTTTTTTCTTTAAAAAGAAGCCATGCTTTCTTTGCAAATGTTCACTCAGAAGTTTGCAAACCTGGTACTCTTGTTGCCAGAAGAAAGGCCGGCACGGAGGGGGCGGGGGCGGAGCCAGGCCGTTCTCGCGACGCTTCCCCACGGGCATCGGAGGCAGGGGGCGCCTGCAGAGAGGAGTGTTTCCTTCCAGGGGAAGACAATTGGCCCGGACATTGCTCTCCCCCAGTTCCGCCCCAGGGAAGTTATCACGAAGCACGGAAGACACCTCTTCGAGAACGAACACCCCAGGCCCCTCTTAGACCCTCCTTCCTCCGCAGAGCTTGGGATCTGGGGGACGCTCCCCGCTCAGGCTCCGGCTCCGACGGGGCAAGTCCGGAAGCGTTCCCGGGCTGCTGGTCCGTCAGCGGGGATTGGGACACGCATAGCCCTCGTGGCTGCGGCAGGAGCCGCCGGAGGCGAACAGGACCAGGAAGGTGCGAGTTCCGTGCTCATTCCGAGCCTCCAGACGCCTTCCTGTTCCCGCGGGTGTTAACGATGGACATCGACGGAAAGCCATACTTCCCCCACTTCTCCGTGCCAGGAAGACCCAGGGGAAAGAAAGTAGTTTTTGGAGCATGGCCTGGCAGCTAGGCTTTACAGAACATTCTGGAAACGGTTTACAAAACCAAAGCCTGATGGGAGCCTCCCGTTCCCCCACACTGGGCTGGCATTGCTGGGTCCCGTTAACAGCCGGTTGCAGGGTTGAGGTTAGCCCACGGCACCCATGTTTGATCACAAGGAAGTCACTCTTTCGTGGACACATCGGAAACGGCGCTCCGGGGCACACGAATTAGCAAAAGACAGCCCCCGTGGGCAGAGCAGACACGGAGGGGCAGGCCCTCACGTTCTTCTGTTGATGTCGCCTCCGCCAGGGAGCAAAGCCCGGCGGGTGTCGGGTGCCTGCTTTCTCCCCCAAGTGCCTCGATGCTGGCACAGCCGGGCCGCAGCTGCCTGGTGGGCAGCCGGGTCCTGCTGGCGAAGGACACCCGCAGGCGGTCTGGTCCGACCACCCCCACCCCCGTCTCGCGGCGGGAACACCCGGCCCCAGCGCGGGGCCAGAGGGGAGCCCGCTAGCAGGATGGGCGCTCGGCAGAGCAATAGCTGGGCCCCTCCCCCGCGCCACCCAGGCCGTCCACGCGAGGCGCGACGTCAGCAGGGGCCGGGGGAGCGTCCGAGGGCGCCAGGCTGCCTCCGAACCCCAGCTGTTGACAAAGGGCAGGCTGGCCTCGGGGGATGCACGGGGACAGAATCGTGGCTGCCAGCCGTCCTCCCCCGTGGGAGCACGACGGGCTCCCGTGTCCCCAACCCGGGGGCTGATGCAATCCTTCAGCAGGCCTCTCTGAGCACCGACTGTGTACCTGGGACGCTGGGGGAGGGGGGCAGAGCCTCTGCCACGTGGACTGCCCCGTGCATGAGGATCTGGCACACGGGTAGTCAGGTGCGCGTGGCACGGACCTCCAGGGGACACACAGGTGCGTGGGAGCGGCGAGGAGGTGGCCGCGGTGGCCCCGTGTGACAGCGGTCAGAGGCCAGCTCGAGGGCCAGTCTCTGCAGTAGCGTCACCAGAGGAAACACAAGTGTTGCCGCCTCCTCCGTCTCTGCGGCCCCCTCCCCCCCCCCCCTAAAGCAGAGGAGAGACCACTCACGTCTCGAAATCAAGCTTGCTGAAGCCGTGGTCCACTTGGGCCCTGGGAGATTGGCTAAGCGGTACTTTGTTTTCCTGGTGCATCCGCCTGGACGGCATCCTTCATTCATGTTCAAGCCGCCTTCATTAATATGAAGCCCCCCTCCTCTGCCCACCTGCCCCAGCCCAGGCCACCAAAGCCCAGCCCCTTGTCTGCAGGGACAGAGAGGGTGGTCTTCACGTGCAGGGCAAGGGCCGGTCGGAGGAGAGGGCTCCCGGCAATGCCGGCCCTCAGGACAGCACCGGGGAGGGGGGGAAGCTGGTCCCCCCAAGTCAGGCTCGGCCCGGCAGGGGCCTCGGTGACAGACCGCTGCTTGTTACGCGCCCGCGCTGCACGAGACACGGCTCGGCGCCTCGCCCGAGCCACCACGTCCTGGACTGCTCTGCACAGCGTGCGGAGGGATCGAAAATCCACGGCCCCGTTTACAGATGGGAAAAGTGAGGCTGAACAAGGTCAAAGAACTGCCTGGGGTCACCCGGCTGGTAGACGGCAGAGCCCAGACTCGACTGCGTGCCAGGATGCCACGTGACCTGTTACGGGTGCAGAACGAGAGTAAGCCAGAGAGCCGGGTGCCCGAGCCAGGACGGAGCAAGACAGCCGCGGCCCCACGGACGTGAGGAGGAGGGGGCCGCCCCAGCCCCCACAGCGGAAAACCAGGGGAAACCGGGCCTGTGGCAGGGACTCGTCGGGCTAACAGATGACGTCTGCCCCCCCCCCGACCGGACTGTTGCTCAGGGACAGACTTGTTCTCCCGGGGAGCGTCAGCCACCCCAGATGCCGTGGACTGAATTCTACCTCCCGAATGATGCCGAGGTCCTAGCCCTGGGACCTGTGCCTGTGACCTTATTTGGAAATAGGGTCTCTGCAGATGATTAAGTGAAGATGGGGTCACTGGGGTGGCCTTAATCAAGTGCGGCTGGTGTTCCTATAGAGAGGAGGAAGTTGGACACAAACAGCGAGGCGCCCTGTGCACATGCGGGCAGAGGCGGGACGGATGTACCTGCCGGCCACGGAGCACCACGGACTGTCAGCAAAGCAGCAGAAGGCAGGAGACGGGCAGGAACAGACCCTCCCAGCCCTCAGAAGGCTCCCTGCCTGCAGAGGGGCTGGTGTCGGACCTCCAGCCTCTGAAACGGTGACATTTCTGTTGCGGAAGCCACCTAGTTTGTCGTACTTTGTTATGTGAGCCGGAGAAGCAAACACCCCACCGCTGGGACGTGTGAGCCGCTCGGCCCCTTTCCCCGGGGGAGTCCCAGATTCCAGGAAGTCCTGCTGCCCTCACCGGCCTGAAGGGACCCGACAGCGCTGTCTGGTGCCAGGAAAGGCCAGAAAGCACTTGACCTTGGCCCAGGACTGACCCCTGCCGGGTCAGGTGAGCACAGGTAGTGGGTCCCTGGCTACAGGAAGCCAGGCAGAAGGCGGCTGCACTCAGGGCCGGGTGGCAGGGATGGTGGCTGTGTCCTGTGCTGCTCCGGGGACAATTAGCATCAGAAGATTAGATGCATAGTGGGCCACTCATTTTCTCTGCCCGTCACCGCTGTCTGGCGGAGACTTGGAATTCTTAATCCCCCCCCCCTCCCCGCCCCTGCTCTCAGCGAATGCATATTAAACTGTTTGGACAGCTTGGAAATTTTGTCGCAGATTCTTGATGAGCTCATATGTCAGGACGAATTTGCAGCCTTGTTTTCAGCTCAGTTCTTGAGTCAGGGCTTCAGGGGATCCGGCTTCTCCCGAGTCTACCACTGAGGCGTGGCAGGTGGCGATGGTCCCGGTGAGCCCACGAGTGGGTCTGATGTCCGGACCCACCAGGAGCCCTCTGAATTTTGCTCAAGGAACAAACAGTGAGCTTTCTGCCCGACTAAAAGTGCACGTGTAGCCTTTGCCGGAGACCCCGAGAGGCCGGCGAGAACATCCGTGAAGCTTCCGGCTCGTTCCGGCATGGGACAAAGGCCGCAGGGTGCAGGGGGAGAGGGCGGCGGGTGACACCGTGGGGCGCCCACCCCAGCTCTGCTTGCCGCGGACCGTGCAGCTTGGGCCGGTCGCCCACGCTTTTCTGAGTTTCCTCTTCCTCGCCAGCAGCGTGGGGGCAGTGGGGCAGAAACCTTACGGGGCTGCTGCCAATAGTGAGGAAGTACGTGTATAAGGGTTCTTTCTCCGTGCCCTCGCGTGGTGTCCGTGAAGGAGGGAGGCTCCTCGTGTGAAACGGCCGTGTCTCTTCCTTCACCCTCTTCCTCTCCGTCATCCTCCCTCGTGCCTGGTTCCTGTCGCCGGTCAGAGAAAGTCTGCAGGACTCTCCCACGGAAACGGTGCTGAGCCACAGGCCGTGGTCCAAGCCCCTACAAACGCTACACAGAACACACGGCCGTTTCAACAGGTGGCCGATCTCAGCGTCACTACCGAGACCCTTTACCCTGCGGCCCCCGTGCCGAGCCCCCGGGTGCCGCGTGCCAGTCACGCCGACGGCACGTCCCACGCGCCACGCTTCAGGCGCTCCATCAGCCACGTGAGGCGGGTGCCCGGGCCGTCGCTCAGCCCTGCTCCACACGTCCTCACGATTCCCCAGAACCGCCCCCACTGTGCCCTCTAGTTCCCGGCCTCCTCCTGCCCAGTGTGTCCCCGCTGTGGCCCGGGAGACCCCCACCTGCAGGCACAACGGCTCCAGAAACCAGCCCGAGGACTCACGGAGGGACGCGAGGGATCCTGCCGTGCCGGGAGGGCCCTGGGGTTGAGCCGCCCTCTCCACATCCACAGTCAGGTGGCCTCTGGGCCCCATGCCTGGTCCTCTGGGCCCCACGCCTGGCCTTCCTGGTAGAACCTTCAGGACTGCGTCAGCCGGCCATTCTACTACTGCCTGGCTTCCTCTTCCGTCCCGAGCAGCCTGGGCTCCCAGAGGAGAGGCCAGTGGTGCCCCGGGCCCGATGACGGGGCAGGTCCGCTGGTCAATCAGCGCTTACACTTGCCACACGGCACCGGCCCAGCCCGGCTCACTGCTGCCCCAGGCTCCCGGCCATGTTGGACTCCGGGTCACCAGGTCGCGGTGGGGCTGGAGGGTGGGAAGCTCGTGTTGACTTGGAGCGGCCGCCCGGGCAGGGGGAGCCGCCCCGTCTGCTCACGGCCCACCTCGTGGCTGGGATCTGTGGTGAGGTCTGGGGGCCCGGCCACACGTGGGACCCCGAGCCAGCCGGCTGGCGGTGGGTGGCACGTGTGTGCAACGATTAACTGCCACACGGTGGCGGCTTGTTCTGACCACCGTGGGGCTGGAGAAAGAGGTGGATAAAAGAGCTGAAGGTAGGAAATGTAAATCTTATGTCGAAGGATGGAGATGAGGGCTTTCTTGGTTGCTAGAAACAGGAGCCTTGAGCCAGCTTAAGCCCGAGGGTGGCCACGGAGGTGGCTGTACCGAGGACGCGGGGACTCGGCCGGCAGAGGAAATCCGAAGTCCCGGGCGAGGCCGCGGGCCGGCTTCTGGGGCAGCTCTCACTCCTGTGCTCTGCCCGGCCCTGTCCTCGACGTGGCCCCGGCCCCCGGCCCGGTCCTGTTTGCTGTAGTGTCCGCACAGGATCCCGGGGGTGTCGCCCACGAGCACGGGGCAGCCGGGCTGGCGGCCACTTTCTTAAATTCAAATTCAAAATTTGGGAGAAAGGACTCGACTCAGCTGGAACTCAGCACGGCTCGAGTTAGGTGGCCGGGAGATGGGGCCGCGTGGGACAAGCACAGCTCCCTCTGTGACTGCGTGGACGCGGGAGAGCGGGATCCCCACCCCCACTCAGAGGCCTATTCCCGGAGAGGCGGCACCAGGTTGCAAACCGAGCAGCGGATGTTCGCTACATCCCGCCCTCCGACTGCTCCCGCGGGTGTGCACGTGTGCGCGTGCGTTGCACGAGTGTGTGTGTGAGTGTGCATGCCTGCGTGGGCACTTGTGTGTGCACGCCTGTGTGTGGGTCTGGGTGCATGTGCGGGCGTGTGTGCGCGTGTGTTGCATAAGTGTGTGTGTGTGTGCGCGCGCATGTGTGGGCACTTATGTGTGCACGTGTGTGGGCATGCATGAGCCTGTGGGCACTTGTGTGCCTGCATGAGTATGCACGCCTGTGTGTAGGTGTGCGTGCATGTGTGGGCGTGCACGCGTGCATTGCATGAGTGTGTGCGTGAGCATGCATGCGTGTGTGGGCATTTGTGTGTGCACGTGTGGGCGTGCATGAGCATGTGGGCACTTGTGTGCCTGCATGAGTGTGCAC
>NW_024412416.1:1092725-1151342 GCF_014898765.1 Herpailurus yagouaroundi | reverse complement strand
GTCCCCATTCTCAGCTCCGCTCTGTCCACGTTCAGGGAGGCTCTCTCAGACAGGAGCTGGTCTCTCTCCGGAACCATGGAGGCTGCTGCGGGAAGTAACTGGAATGTGCTGGAATCCTCCGGTAACACTAGCGAGTGGAGCCCCGGGGGGCAGACGGGAGGCTTCCCCGAGCGTCACTTTTGGGTGACGAGGAGCGCGTCTTTCCAGACAGGATAGGAAGCTCCTTGCCAGCCTCCTTCTGCCTGCCTCCCTGCCGGCTCAGAGTCTTCACTCCCGGCAGCAACTTCCACGCTCGTCATGTTTCATTTGGCCCGTGGTGACAGAGGGACTCCGGCTGGCCCAGCTTAGCGAGGACGTTTCCTGCTCGGCAGCTGGGGAAGTCACGGGGTCCACGCCACGACTGAACGGCCAGGCCTCGAGGTGCTCGGGGACCAGGCCGGCCCGGGGCTCTTGGCTGGAGGCCTTCGTGGGCCTTCCCACAGCGGGCGTCCCACCTAGCTGTCCAGTGGCACCCGGGCGCCGTGTCTCAGTCGGAGGGCTGGGTTTCTGGTGGGGACGATCTAATGGCCCAGCTCGAGCCAGAAGCCCACCTGGTGGCCAGGGAAGCAGAGCACACGACACAGACGCGGCTGACGGGGGTCTTTTGGTGACAGCGGGCGGCCACGGGGAATCGGCGATTGTGACGAGCCGGGCGCTCACCCCACGGCGTCTACGCGGACCTGGAGGCAGATGGGCTTTGCCGTCCGCACGGCTGTTCCTCTTTGATTCCTTACAAGGGACCCCCCCGGCTTTTGCCAAATTCCTTCCGCGTCTCTTCCTGCAGCGTATTTAGCAAACCGTAGATGTCACTCACTTTATCGCCATGCGGAAACCCACGCTCCCTCCCAGGCTCTCTCAGCCCCGAGCTTCCCTGCCCTTGTGTGCACTCAACGTGTCCCTCTGTCCACAGGGGAACGTTCGAGAACCGCGTCCGAGTTGGGGGGGGGCGTGCGTTATCTGTGACGTCGTTCTCTGCCTTCTCACGTCAGCATCGTTACTGTGTTTAGATTTCTTCCCCACCAAACACTCTGCAAACACATCATCATCTTCCGGGATTTAGTGCCGTGAAGGCAAAGCCTGAGCCAGCTGACTTTCCTTTTTGTGCGAACCCGGATTTCTCTGCCTGGGCACTGCCTCCACTGTTTTCATTCCCTTTGGAGCGTTTTGTTTGTTTTGTTTTGTTTTCTTGTTTTATTTTGTGGAAGGAGCACTGCAGAAGTGACGACGCGCACAGGCTTCCTCTCCAGTAAGACCCGCGTGAGCAGCGGAAGGACCCAGCAAACACCAGAACCCCCACGACTCAGCCGTGCTCCACGATCCTGGGTGCCGCGGGGTCCAGTGTGACGGCCGCGGCTGTCCCGGCGGGCAGCACGTCCGAATTCGGGCACGTGGGTCCCGGAGGCGGGTGGGGCAGCGCATCTGGGGGGTGTCAGGGGGCTTAACTGAGACAAGACGGAAACGAAAGCTGGTCTGAGAAATAAAGTATCTCCAGGCGATGCCGTGGACCTCGTGGCGCTCAGAGGTCACACGCCGGCAATAATAATGCACGACCGCCTGGTTACGCGGCTCGCTCCGAAGCGCTCAGAGGCCGGGGTGCTGGGTTGCAGGTAGCAGGCCGGTGAGCGGACGGAGGCTCGGGTCCTCAGCAGGTGCGACGAGGACAAAGGGCCGAGGAAAGCGGGGTGTGCGGTGCCTGGTGGGTCCAGACTTCAGGGCAGAAGTGAGGACAGAAGCTGAGGGGGGAGGGGGCCCCGGAGGGTCGGACTCGGGACGAGGTTTGCAAGGAGGCTGAAGAGAATTTCATGTGAGAGGGAAAGTATTTCAGCCGACCGAGTCCTGTACACGAGTAAGTTGACTTTTATTAATTTCCAAATTTCCAGAGTGCCCTTAATTTCTGTCTCTGGTCCTCCAGCCCACCCTCCGGCTGATGTCCTGATCCTTTCAAGAAGACGCAGCCCCTCCTGGGAGTTCAGGTTGACTGAGCCAGAGCCCGGTTTACAGAGGGCGGCTCCCCTCCCTCTTTCTCTGTGGACCCCAGAGCCCTGGCGGGCTTTTCCGGCCACGGTGCATCATCCGTGGCCGGAGCAGGAGTTTGCTGCCCGTGCCCTGGATCAGGCTGGCCGGTGCCCGGTCAGGCGGACCTTCCCTCGGCCCGGCCAGCTGTGTGCACCTGTTTCAAAACCTCCCGCTTTCAGAGACGATGCCCGCCTTTCGGGGAGACTTTGTCTTGACTTCTCTGCTGCAAAGGCAGGAAAATTTTAAGACACCAAAGACAGAGTTTCCAGATGTTTCTCCTGCCCCTCAATGTCCCACTCAAGACCATGGCAAAGCCGCGTCCAGCGGTCACCTGCCCCGTCTTCAGCCTTCTGTGAGAGCTCGGATCGCTCCGTATCTAAGCAGTCCCGGACCCTGGCCTCTGAGTCTCCTGGACGGACGGACAGAAGCAGCTGGCCAGACCCACAGCCCAAATCCCAACTCCGGACGCTGGTGCCGCTGTGACTACTTCCCTCCAACACGGCTGTCCTGCGGCAGAAATGACGGGTCACTGCGGCACATCACACCCACTCTTCCGTCACCAGAGGCGGTTTTAAGGCTCGGGGACAAAACTGACTTTATTTTTGAGAAGTCACTCAAAGCGTGAAGGGCAGATTTATCTCTGTTATGAGGGGACATTTGGGGACGATGAGAGACCTTCTTAGGCAAGACTTCAAATACTCATCCCTTATTGCAGTGAGAAGGAGGACGGAGACCCTGGAGGCACGTTCGCCGTAGAATCTCAGTTCGCGTGTCCCACGTCCCTTCCCTGGGGACAAAGTAAATGCGTTCAACAGACTTAAGGCATCTTCTAAAGCAGGTGTGCGCTGGGGGGGTCACAGGTGCTCCCATGAGCACTGCTGGGACATGGGTCCACACGGGACCCTGTGACCGAGGGCCCCTCAAGGGGACACCACAGCCCTTTCGAGGGAGCCCCCACCCCAGCCACGGACTCCAAGGCAGAAAACTCCCGTGATCCTCCCGCTAGCCCCCGGTCCCCCACTCAGGGCCCTGGGAGCCTCTGGCTGGGTTTCCGTGTCTTCAAGGTCACGCAGAATACGTGTGCGGGCGCTGGGCCCTCCGTTCGCGGTCTAGGCACGTGGCACTCCTGTCTTAATGCCCCTCGTCATGTGGGACTCCCCTGAACTGTTTTCAATTCCAGAAGTAATGGGAGAAGGGGTCAAGCAGATGCCTTCCTGATGACCCATGGACTTGGAGGGAAATTCTCTGTGAGCCCCACCCTTCCTTAGGGACCTCCTGGAAGGTGGAGTGCTGGCCCGGGCCCTCCCTTTGACCATGGGAAGACCCCCCACCCCAAGTCAGTTTCTGTGTCATGTGATGGGGGTGCACGGCTAGGCGCCCTCATTTGCGTGAATCATGTGACCCTGTGCCCTTTGGAGCTACAGTTGTGGGGGAGGGGGCGTCGGTGCACGAAGGGTGACCCTCAGGCTGTCTCCCCACCCCCCGCCCCAGCGCGTCCCCAGCCCAAGGACCTCAGTGGACGTCGGAAGGCACGGGAGATAAAGGCTGTCCCCTCGGTTCATGTGGGGACGAACAGAGGCCTAACGCACCCTCCGTGTCCCCCAGGGGGTCAGGATGCGGCCTGATGCTCCTGATCCCCGCTCCCCCTTAGCGGTTCCTCCTGGGGATGGGCCGACCCACGCATCCCAGTTTGCACAAAACTGTCCCCTCTCTGCCAAGTTCCGTGTCCCCGCAGCTCCCCGATCCCCAGTCCCTCCGCGGGGCCAGCGCTCGCTGAGTAAACTGCGCCGATCTTCGTTTAGGCCCCAGGCCGTCCTCCGGAGCCAGAGCATTTGCCCCCACGGTAAATGCTCCCCAACGACCCAAACACCTCCGGCGCAGCCTTCACATGGGGGAGGGGCAGCGAGGGGCTGGGGGGGCGGGTGGCAGACGCACCGGCTGCCGGTCACCTTGCGAGGACCGCACGCAGGCATCCGAGAGGCGGGCAGAGTCCGGGGCGCTGCGGGGCGGCGGGCGGCCCGAAGGTGAAAGCCGCCGGAGTGGAGTTGAGCCAGGAGGACGGCCAGCACCGAGACCAGGAGGGTCTTCTCCCACGGAGCCCTGGTGGGACAGCAGCCGTTTGGAAAGGGACTCATTTGCTCATCAGGTGAGCCCGTCTGTTGTCCCGAGAATCGGTCTAGTCGAGGAGAAACCCGTGGTTCGAACAAATGAGTGTGTAGGCAGCTCCTGAAAGACACAGCGAAGGCATTTTAACTTTCTCTTCTTGGGTAGACTTTTCTTCTGAAATCCCACGGTCGTGCCAACGTTACTGGTTTCTGAGGGAGCCGCACCATCTGCACCAGGCCAGGGGCTCCCCTGTTTATAGGTGAATCTTGGTCATGAGATGCCACCAACAGCTCAGCGGGGACGCGGAGACCTCACGGAACTGGGGTCCCTCGTCCGTGCAGGGGTGGGGATGGCCATTGCGCAGCGGGAGCGAGGAGCGAAACAGAGGGGACGGGCCTGGGAGTCACCGCTCCCGTGGCCTGGGGGGAGCCATCTGGTCAGACGTCTGCTGGCGGTCCCTCTCCTTGGTCGCTCCGCCCGGGACCCCCGAGTGTTAGCACGGCCTGGCCTCCCTTCCTGCCTGTGGACGCGGGCAGGGGGGAGGGGATGGGAAGAGAGCTGAGCGGCTCCCCGGGGAGTCGGGCTTCTTAGACAGGAGCACACTCACCCCGACGGGTTACGAGGCACAGAGTCCCAAGGGGCACAAGGAGAGCAACGGACACAGGATCGGGGAGAGGCAGCCCGGCAGGGGCGGGTAGGGCTGGGGAGGGCGAGGCTGGGGGCGGGCAGGAGAGCGGGCAAGGACTTCCCGGGTGACCAAGGAGTACAGGACGCACGGGAGGCTGAGGGTTAGCCAGGCTTCCCGGTTTCCCCAGGGCTGGCGCGAGAGGCAGGGGCCGGGCAGCGGGTGACCCCCAGGAGCCTGTCTCCGAGGGGCCCGCAGCCTGAGATGCGGCCACCCCGGCTGGACGCAGGGCCGCGGGCCTCGTTCGGGCGTCAGCTGTGGTCGCGGCTGCTTTTCTAACCACAAGCCTGCGGCCGCCGGGACGTGATCGCACCCGGGGCTCTGGCATATGGCTGCTTATTACCCATAATGTCCCCGCTGCTGTGAGTTTTCCCCTTTTCATCTTTTTTTATGAGTATTTTAATGGGAAGGTAGGGGGAGGGCGCGTCGGGCTGAATCTGCAGATGGTAATTTGAAGGCGCATTCCCCCGGCGGTGGCGAGTTCTGGAAGGAGCACAGCCCACGGGGACCAGAGGAGCTGCCCCCGGCTTGCAGAGCTGGACCCAGAGTCGGGGGGAGGGGCCGGGGCTGGCAGGGAGGCCAGACTGCGACCAGACGGGGCACAGAGAGAAGGTGTCCCTGTTCCGGCGGCAGGCCAGCGGGAGGGGGCTGGACGCTAGGACCCAGGAGCACGGAACCACTCCCAGCCCGTGTGCAGCACCAGGGTGGCCCCGGGGAGCTGACCTGCACAGCGGCAAAGTCACCCTCAGAAGGTCAAAAGGACCCCACATAACGCTCTGCTACTGCCGTCTTGAAATTCATGGTAGTTAAAACAAATTTTTTTTAATGTTTGTTTATTTTTCGAGAGAGAGAGACAGCGCGCGAGCAGGGGAGGGTCAGAGAGAGGGAGACGCAGAATCTGAAACAGGCTCCGGGCTCCGAGCTGTCAGCACAGAGCCCGACGCGGGGCTCGAACCCACGACCCGTGATATTATGACTCGAGCCAAAGTCGGACGCTGAACCGACTGAGCCCCCAGGTGCCCCAGGTAATTTTTTTTACACAGGGTCCCCACGTTCTCCTTTTCTACCGGGCCTTCCCAATCATGCAGCCATTCTTGTACAGACGCCTCGTGGGTGAGTGTGCCGATCACACCCACGTTCCTCCTACACGACTCGGAGCACAGTGCTGCGCACATGCTGCGCCCCAGGGGGGTAGGGTTTTCCCCACACCAAGAAATTCTGCGGCACCAGCCAGGTGTCCTGCAGTGTAAGTCACTTGTGACGCCATCCACCCGGAGACTGTCCCCACCTCAGACACCAGTCACAAGGCCAGGCTGTCTCTTGCGCTTCTGACCTACCTGCTCCGGATGGGAGGCTCCCACGCCCCCCTCTCGAGTTCCATAATTTGCTGGAGGGGCCCACGGAGCTCAGAGCGTCGCTGCTCAC
The DNA here is from genome assembly GCF_014898765.1 of Herpailurus yagouaroundi. NCBI lineage: Eukaryota > Metazoa > Chordata > Mammalia > Carnivora > Felidae > Herpailurus > Herpailurus yagouaroundi. The sequence continues at coordinate 1,145,071 of NW_024412416.1, read as the reverse complement.
CCGTTTGTCATACGAGGACAGGATGAAGGAGGCCGTGAACTCAGATGGGAGGGGCGTAGGGCGAGGTACGGGGAGGGGTGCCGAGCTCCCGCCCCTCCCCAGGGGCACCCCTCTGCCAGCGCCCCCCACGCGCCCGTGTTCACCGGCCTCTGCTTTTGGGACTTTTACGGAGGCTTCACCATGTGGACGTGATCATCATTTGAGGGACCCTTTTCCAGCCCCTCACTCTGGAGAACGGGCTGGGCGAACTGAATGTTCCGGGCTTCTGACGGCAGCTGGGTCTTTCCCGCGTCCAGCCCCCGCCCGGGAGCCACCTAGCATCGCCTCGTTAGAACAAAGGATCTAGGAGCGCGTGTCGGGAACCAGGGTCAAGACCAGGTATCAGAACAGCGGTTCCTGGTGCTCTGATCAGTTGGGAGGTGACGCGGGTTTAAGAGCTGTGTGCCAGGAACAGGGACGAGGACCAAATACAGCTTTCTCATTATGAATCACAATATCGTAACCAGAAAACGTCTTTCTTGGCTCGTATTGTGTCGAAGCCTCCCACGTGCCTGTCGGCCACGCGTCACCCGTCACATGTTTGGTGCCGTTGGCCGTTCTGCCACGAGAGCGCGTTTCGCAAACACATCGATTGTTTTAAAACATGTTAGTGCGCACATATTAAGGGACTGTATGGTAGGGAATTCAGTGTCTAGAAAGCGACAAATAATTGCTTGTCTTCTTGTTGCCGTCTCCCACTCTGTAGTAGCGTTTTCATAGTTCTTATTCAGAGGACAACGTCCTCTCACACTGAAACGATCCTACGTGATTAGTGTAGAAATGACCCTCTTGCGGGCGTGCGTTTTCACTTACTGTTTTAACAGATTGCGGAGCGCCAGCTCTGTGTCAGGCCCGATAGAGACTGCACCGGGGACACGGTAATAAATAAAACACAACCCTGGCCCTTGGAATTCTCTGGTAGGAGTTAGAGCTTGGTGAGCATCTTCATTTTGCCTTATTTTCGTTTGGGTTCCTAAGGAGAAATTCCACGAACAGAGATCGCAGGGTCGGAAAAGCCAAGTGCTTTAGTGGCTGCAAGTGCATATTATCAAGTCGCTTTCTGACCCACCGTCCCCTGGGCCCCCTGCTCGTGTACCTGCTTCCCTGGAACCCCACCGAGGTTGGGTATTATCATAAAAAAGCATCCCCCAACTTAAAGGGTGTGAAATGGAAGAGAACTGCTTCAGCTCGTGGATGGTTCTTCTAAAGCCCACCCCTCCCCAGTCCCAGGAACCGCGTATTTATTTCAGCCTGACTCCACTCCGTCTACAAGGCACAGCCCCTCTTTCCCTCCACTATGGAGCCGAAGGATGTAATTCTCATTGTGCCTTTCTTAGAATATATTGTGTGACCTTGTGAAATTTTTACAGCCTGCAAAACCATTTCCCTAGAGAGGAACCTTTGCTTCCCTAAAAAGTGCATCTCCCTAGAGCACTAGCTCCTTCTTCTCCCTGCCAGGAAGTGGGTGGGGCCGTTCCAAACTGAAGCCGATTTTATACACCCTCAAGCTCCCGGGGGGCCTCAACCCGGAGACCCACCTTTGAGTAGCCTCTCGGGCACACCTAAATGGAGGCCACGTGGGACCAACCTGGGCTGCAGGCGCTGTTGACTCTCAAGCCCCCCAGCGGTCATGTGGGGTATTGCACCTCCTGCAGCCGCAGAGCCCCACCCACCGCTGCCAAGCTGAGCCAATGGCATCCCCCGCTCCTTGAACAGTTGGTCCAATGGGTGGGCAAGCGGTTCAAGGCAGGCCAATCACAGTCCTGCCCTGAGATTTTGTCCCAATCTGAGCTGGAGAAGAGCAGCCCCTTTTTCCCTTAGTCCTCCATCTATGCACAGAGGTGTGAATGTGGACTTCCAGCTGCTAGCTTCCCCCTTTCCCACCCCGTCCCACCAGCCAGCAGGAGAGACAGCCCCGCGGGTGGGTGGAGAGGCTGAGGAGGCTCCATGCGCGACGGCATTGGTCATCAATTCCGGTCTTCCCCACGGGCAGCTCCCAGCCACCTTTTTCCACACCCTTCCTACACTTTCACCATATGATTTAAAAAAACAACTCATGTTTTGTCTTCTTTGCTCATTGATGCCAGTTAGTGTATTTCACGTGCGGTAAGAATTGATATTTATTTAAAGTCATGTGGAGTTTCCCCCTCATCTTGTGGGGTTGGTTGATCTCAGACCATAATCATAAAAATTCAGGTCGAATGGTTTGGCGCAGAAAGTCAGTCATTCCGCATGCACGACGTCCCTCGCCACGAGCGAGACACATTCCAAACACATCTCCTAGACATGGAAACTCGACATTCCCATCCGAGCCGTCAACCGCCCAAGTGGTTTCTTGGGTTCAGAAAGGGTGGGACTGGCAGTGAGCATTAAACTCCGTTTTGCTCCCTTGCCCTCAGATGCCAGAGCTAAGGTGAACAGCAGCAGCAGTAGTGGGGAGGCGGGACTAGAGCAGCATGCAGCTTCTGGAATATTTTGTCGAAAGCAGCCGCTGGGAAATTGAGATGCTCACCGAGGTGGCAGACAGGTGGGCCGGCAGCCCGGGCGAAAGACAGACGTGAAATAACTTCATTATCTGTGTCGTCCTCCCATCAGGAACCAGCACTGGGTGCTGGGGTCTATTTTTAGCAGAGGCATCGGGTTTTACAAAGATAGTACCCAGCTTTGTCGAAGGCCTCATTTCTTTCCTCTCCTGAGTCATCTGGACTGTTGCGACACTCCCGCCCTCGCACGGGACTCAGACGTGTAAATAACAGCTGCCGGCTTGGACCGGCTTCTTTCTGTACCCCCCCCCCCCGCAGTGGGAGGAGGGAACTCTGTCACCCGCCGGGGCCCCTCCACAGTTACTGACCGAAGCACCTGCCTGCCATCACCCGGCTCCTCGCCTCCTGATGGCCAGGCCGTGGCGGAGAGTCAGAGCCCGGGGCTGAGGCCTCCAGGAAGGACGAGGGAGCAAGGAGACCAAAGTACTCACCACGGCAGTAGCCTTGTGCCCAGCGGCTGCTCCCTTCTCTGCGGCTGGGCCTTCTCATGCTGCGACAGGTCAGGCTCCACCACGGGGCCCTGGGGCCTACGGCGACGAGGCTGGGGGCCGACCTGGAGGCCCTCGGACAGCAGGCCGTTTGGGTCTCTTGTCGCGTTGGCTTTACGAACATCCGGGCCGACTGGCTAGAGGAAGGGGTTGGCGTGAGAACACGAGAGGGCCCCCACCTGGGACCCAGAGAGCCCGGGGGGCAAAGACCCTGAGGACTTTGTGCAAAGCCAAGCACTTCGTCTTCCTCGCAAGCCACTCTTTGGCCACTGCCTCGTAGCCCCTCAATGAGATGTATGAAGGGAGGGGGTCCGGGTGCTGTTGTGGAGGGGGGCAGGCAGGGAGGGTCGTGGGGAGAGTCCCTGCCATCCTCCCCGGAGGGTCCCATGATGAGGATGATTGAGTGACAGGTGGCATCTAGCTGGGTCCACCTGGGCCGTGCTGGCCAGTGCTGAGAAGAGTCAAGCCATAAAGTGATTGGAACCGTATGGAAAGGAAGGGTCGTGAATGGTGTATTTGAGGAACAACGTAAGTGTCTATTCATTTCTGTTTGTTTTAGTCTGTTTCCCATATGGCCCCCTTCCTGTTTGCCAGCCCCGAGGACGCGTTCCTCTCACTTCCCACAATGCCCTTCCCCGAGGGCTGTGTGGCTGGCTCCTCCCACGTCACCTCACATGGCCCTCCAGGACCCCTAGCTGATACCTGTTCCCACACCCCCTCCACAGAGGCACCTTCAGCTAAAACACACACACACACACACACACACACACACACACACACACCACCCCAGAAATTCTGATTCAAATTCATTGTAAAATAGGAGTTTGGGAGACGAAACGTTCACTTCCGGATGGTTTTTCTCCTTTGGGGTGATTGAAATCAAGTTTTGCAATTCTAGAACTTCATGTGATTATTTCCCAGACGATTTATTAATTCTCATAATTTCACAATCTGCCATTGTCTGGGCTACCTTACTGACTTGTGTCGTCATGGGAAACAGGAAGCGGGCCCGGCTTTCCAGATGGCCAAAGCCCCGGTGGGGACGAAGGATGAACCCACAACGGACAGAGCTCCATTCGTTCTGTAATTGAGTGTTCATTCTCGAGGAGGTTGTTGATCGGGACAATCTGTCGTACTGAAATTAACTAAGGCCCCAGCATCGCCAGATAAGGCAAGAAGATTGATGGGGCCCCGAGGAGACCAGCAGCAAAACTGTTCTCTGGGCCCCAAGAGGAAGGACATGATGATGTTTGGCCCAGTAGAGGGAAGATTCTGGTAAAGGTTGACATGGGCTCGTAGGAGTCCCGGTCGCCCTGGAAAAGGAGGAAATCCTTTCCATGCTGATGAGAAAGGCACATGCGAGGTGAGGACAGAGTGATGAATGGGGGTGACAGGTGACCTGTCCAGCTCCGTCGGGGGGTGACCCTGGGGGCGCCCCCGCGAGTCAAGTGCTTCGCCTCCGTGTTGCCTCCTGTCCTGGTTTCTGCTGTCACCGCCGGAAAGAGAGGCGAACGGAGGATCCGCGAGCTCCTGCTGGCGGGTAGACGGTGGCTGTTGGGATCGGGTCCTCCCTCGCTTGCTGTTGTCCCAAAGGCTTCCTTCTTCGCAGGGAAGGAGGACGGGAATCCAGCGGGAAGTCGGCATCGACCGTGTGCCGGGACCGTGATGGGGACCGGTCTTCCCAGGTGACCGCAGCCCCTGCCTCCTGGCAGCTCCCAGGCCGGTGGGGGACAGTGCCCCGGCAAGTGCCCTGGGGCGACTTGGGGCAGCAGATGGGGTGATGGAGGGCCTTGCGGGGGCACCCACCAAACTTCAGGGGTAGGGCATCTGAGCCAGGTTCTGAAGGTCAGGCGTGGTTCCGGGGGCTGGAGGAGCCTGCGGCAATGCGGGGAAAGGGGTCAGGTTTGCAGGGCCCAAGACGAAGGAAGATGCATGTGCGTGGGGCCTGGATGTGGCTCCGGAGTGGCCAGAGCAGGATGGACAAGGAGAGAAGGCTGAGAGGAGCCGGGAGACGCTGGCGAGAGCCAGCCGGGGAGGGGACCCACGTCTGCTTCACGATGGGGAGGGGCAGGGGGGAGAGGCTGGGTGACAAAACGCGGGAGCTGTGGTCCAAGGTGGTGGCCACGTGTGCTGAGCCCGTGGGGCTGTAAAAATAAATACATAAATCAAAATAAAAAGATCCGGGTCCAGAGCAGGGGTGCAGGGGTGAGCCTTACACGGGGGGGGGGGGGGGAGAGAAGGTTCTTCATTGTAAGGAGACAGGAAGAGGCTGCGGTTAACCGCGGAAGGGAGGGGGAGTCCGCGAAGCTAACGGCTTCGGCTGCCAGCTCCTTTCTCTGTGAGGCAGGTTATAAGTCACCTATTATGTATCAGGCACTCTCAAAATTTTTGTAATTAGTGTGGAGCACTGATTTCAAGGTTGACAAGGAGCACTGATTCCGCAAGAGCGGCCACGGTATTTCTGACAAAGATCAAAGGGAGAAGAGTGAGCTTTCCAGCTTCCCAAACATCTAAGAGTACAGTAAATAAAAAGCGTGGTCCTGTGCTCCACGTGGACTGACGGAACAGAAGTGGACTCGTGCAGAAACGGGGATTTGAGGACAAAAAAGCAGCTCCTGACTCGTGCTGTCGGCATTTCCAAGAAAGAGAGAACGCCACGAACATCAGGTCTCCCGTAAGGACAGCGACAAATATGGAGTCGCCGGAGTCCCCACGGCCACCGCGGATCTGAGAGCGTGGACAGCGGGGGCGGGAGGGCCGGGGAGACTGGGATGGGAAGTGAGCAGAGGATGTCACCTCCGGAAGGGAAAGGCTGGCCCTAACACGAAGCACGGAACGCGGTTCTGGGTTCGTGTTCACGGCTCCGGCCGCAGGACCGACGCGGGCAGCCCGAGGAAGGCAGCAGCCTCTGGACGAGGTAAACTCCACCGAGAAGGAGCGATGTCCCCGGGGGTCTGGCATCAAAGGGAGGGAGGAAGTCAGAGGCAGAATTCAGAGACCCCTTAGGAGGGAAAGAACAACCCACCTCAACCCCACCAACCTCCCCCGTCAGCATCAGGGGCTACCGTGCATTTGCCTGGGAATCCGACCCATAGAACTCTTGTATAGAATTTCTCCTATAGAAGAAAGGCAGCCAACTCTATCCCAAACTGCCTTGAAAAGAAAATTTAAAATGTGAATCATAACATTTTAGCCTGGGAGCATTCTTTTCGCACAAGACCGCGAGGCCAAGTACGACTGTAAGGTGATGCACTTTAGACCAAATCAGATATCCTCGAACTAGCATTTGGAGTCACTGAACAACACATAGAAATAGAAGTTTAGGGGCACCTGGGTCGCTCGGTCATTTAAGCGTCTGACTCCTGATTTCGGCTCAGGTTGTGATCTCAGGGTCTTGGGTTCAAGCCCTGAGTCAGACTCTGTGCTGGGTGTGGAGCCTGCTTAGGATTCTCTCTCTGCCCCTCTCCCACTCATGCTCTGTCTCTTCTCTTTCTCTGACTCAAAAAAAAAAAAAAAAGAAAAAGAAAGAAACTCGAAGATTAAGAACAGAAATGTAAGGGAGAGGAAGACACAGAAGCAATGCGAATGCAGGAAAGAAATGGCATAAAAAGGCAAAACCACCTCAAAATAAAAGATAAATAAATCATAACATGCCCAAGGGAAAAAGAGCCAAATTAAATTTTAATAAGGGGCCTTGAAGACAAGGCACAAAAGTAGCCAAGAGAATGAAATTGAGTTAAAGAAGGAAGTAAAAACGGAGCAGAGAGCGAGTTATTGAAATGGAAGTCAGTACGAGTCCCAGAAGAAGAAACACAGCGGGACAGCATTAATATTCAAGACCTTAATCCAAGAAAACTTTGCGGATGTGAGAGAAAACGCACACCCGCGCATTGAAAGGCACTACTGCGTGCTCTGGAAATTTTACCCGGAGTGGTCAAGTCCAAGATCACTATTAAATAATAGGATCAAATTAGTATTTAATTAGTATTAAGTTTAGCATTTAATTGGTATTAATATTAAAAAATAGTATTAAATTAAAATAATTTAATTATTATTAAATAAAGAATAATAATATTAACAAAGGTCCAAGACCACGATTAAAACCATTAGGACTTAAAGACGAAGAAAAATAATCCTCGGGGTCTCCAATCAGCAAGATCGGACTATTCACAGGGTAACAAACCAGGCAGGCAAGACACTTCTCGAGGGGAAATGTACAAGAGAGGTAAGCGTGGGGCCATATTTTCAGGAAACTCAAGGAAAAGTAGAAGGAGGCGCAAGTTTTAGACCCGGTCCCGCTGTCAAGGTGTGTAAGAGGACAGATTTGCATATTCAGGAGCTCGGGGGACACTGTGCACCCACATCCTTCCCAGGGAAGCAGCAACTGATGGAAAGATAACCCGGCAAATTTCATCTGAAGGATCAATGAGCCGGGAAGAAAAGGCAACCTAAAACCAAATGGGAAAATTAAAACAATGAGTCTATTTCAAACGAATAAACACACGGAGGCAGGGGAGACCGAACCAACGCAGGTCAACGTTGAAGTCCATGCCGTGGCTGTGGCTGTGGACCCTCGGCCCAGACAAGCAAAGGGACAGTAAGCCTGGACTCCACCAGGATCGTCTCAGAACGCTGGCTGTGGGGGGTCTGAAACCACAGGTCTGTTGCAGCACAGAGCGAGTGAACGCCGTGGGGACTTTGCGGGGACCCAGTTCTCGCCGTGGAAGTAGGGAGATGCAGAACGGGGAAAGAAAGAGATTAATACCCCGTGTAAATAGGTACATATTTCCAAGGTCTGTCCGCGGACAGGACCGGGGAGTATGGTCCCCAGATGTCATTCCCACTAGATGGAAGTAGGTCTCTTGGACGGTGCCTGGCTCTAGGGCAGGAAGAGAATGGGCAACATGGTTCTGAGATACCTTGTGCCGGAAAGTTCCAATGAATAAATGAGTGATATGATGGTGGCCGGTCACTAGGAGGAAGGAACAGGCTTGCAGGGGACCCCACTGGCCAAAGCTGGGATAAGGTGAGCACCAAACTTTGAGCACAAGAGAAGTGGGACCGCTAAATGATGGCCTCCACAGACACGGGGGTCCTAAACCCTACTGCCTATGAACGTCACTTTATATGGTGGAAGGGATTGGCAGATGTGATTAAAGGGCAGAGAGAGATCTGAACACGGAGAAGAAGTAGACCATCTATGGACCGGAGCCGGGTGCCGCCCTGCTGGCTCTGAAGGTCGAGGACGGGGACAGGAGTGGGCGAATGCGAGGAACGGGGCTCTGGAAGCAGGAAAGGGTAAGGAAGGGCCCTCCCCCGGGGGCCTCCAGGTGGCGTGTGGCCCCACCAGCACCTTCATGGGGCTTGGAGAACCGACTGTGGACTTCCGACCTGCGTGAGAGAACAGATGTGGTAGTCGGTTACAGCAGCCACGGGAGACCGATACGGTCAGCGGTGGATTATGAGTCAGCAATGCCACGGGAATCCCTGAATCCATTCGGTAGGTGGATGGGGGAAGAGAGAGGGCGGGGATAGGCAACAAGTGAGCGGAGAAATGGACGCGGGAAGGGAGGAGAGGGCTCTCCGTTCGGGTGGAGAGCTATCTGGCGAGTGTACAAGACGTGTGAGCGTCAGAGTGAAGACAGGTCCGGGCAAGAACCACTAATGAACTAGGGGCTCGTTCTGATGAGGGTCAAGGGAAACGGTGACCATGTTGATCACCCCCTGGTCCAGGGTCAGAATCGCTGTCACCAGAGCATCAGAAGGACATCTTGGGCCTCCAGGCGTGAGGCCCCGGGAAAAACAGAGGGTCACGCAAAACTTGAATCCAGGCGTGAGCAAGCCCCAGACCGAACCCACCAGAGGAACGCGCTATGGAATATCGGGCCCCACGTCTCAGGATTGTCAGTGGACGAAGGAAGGCTGTGGAAGGAACGGGTCCGGGGTGACGGACGCTGGGAACCAGGGCTGTGCTGAAAGTGGGCATCGGCGGCCCCACCCTGACCTCACACGGTCCGGCGCTCCAGCGGGTCTCTGGGCTCAGGTGGGAGACCCCGAGGGCAAGGCACCCCGTGACGGGGACAGAAATGACCCCTCGAGCAATGAGGGCCTCCCCGAGATGGACCCCAGGACAGGGACCCGCCTGACCTTCCCCGCCCACCTGCACGGGCCCCCCACCTTTGCCCACGTCTCCTCCGATAAACCTAGAGGTGGTTCTGCGCTTTGGACACAGTCTTTGAGACGCTGGTCTGCCATCTTCCCGGTGCCGGCCTCCGGAAATAAACCTCTTCCCTGTCTCACCCCCACTCGTCTCTCCGCCTTCGGATTTTGTTGACGGTGAGAGGACGAGCCTGGTGTGTTTGGGGCCCGCGGAGCCCGGTGTTTGTGAAGCCTTGACCCCACGCACTGGAGGGAAACAATACTGGGTGGCTGAGTCGGTTGAGCGTCTGACACTTGATTTCAGCTCAGGTCATGATGTCACTTGGGACCTCACCTGGGGTCAAGCCCTGCATCAGGCTCGACTCTGAGCCCGGAGCCTGCTTGAGATAAGAGACTCTTAAAAACAGAACAAACTGAGGGTTGATGGGGGTGGGAGGGAAGGGAGGGTGGGGGATGGGCATTGAGGAAGGCACCTGTTGGGATGAGCCCTGGGTGTTGTATGGAAACCAATTTGAAAATGAATTTCATATTTAAAAAAAAAAAAAGATTCTCTCTCTCTGCCCCTCCCCTGCTCATTCTCTCTCTCTCTCAAAATTAATTAATTCTTTTTTTTTTTTTTAAAGAACAGTATTGGGACAAGAAAATAATTGGAACGTGGGTGGTAGATTAGGTGAAATTACAGCCTCAGTGTAAAATGTTTTGAATTTAATATCAATATTTTGGTTACATAAAGGGATATCCTTATTCTTTTTTTTTTTTTTAATTTTTTTTTTTCAACGTTTATTTATTTTTGGGACAGAGAGAGACAGAGCACGAACGGGGGAGGGGCAGAGAGAGAGGGAGACACAGAATCGGAAACAGGCTGCAGGCTCTGAGCCATCAGCCCAGAGCCTGACGCGGGGCTCGAACTCACGGACCGCGAGATCGTGACCTGGCTGAAGTCGGACGCTTAACCGACTGCGCCACCCAGGCGCCCCAGGGATATCCTTATTCTTAGGAAAAACACACTAAAATATTAAGGGGTAAAATAAAAAAATACAATATTAAGGGGAAAATGGGATTAATGTCTGCAACCTGGGAGAATACATCTGCAGCAGATATTACGAAACAAAAATGAGTATTCCTAAAAATAATTGAGGAAGAAACCCCACAAATAACCCAATGTAAGAATGATCATGTAATACGCACAGGAGATAAGAGAAAACACGCGTGAAGAGATGCCCGGGTCTCTCCTAACCAAAGAGATACAACTTCAAACAAGGAGATACCGGAAGGGCTGGGAAACACAGAGTGTTGGTACTAAACCCGGAAATCGCGGGACTGTGACATAGTACAGCCGCTTCCGAAGGGCCGTGCGCCCTCGTGGGCACAGACGTTCCCGGGGTCCTGCTCAGAACAGAAAGCTCGGAAGGGATGGGATGGAGGCGGGTCGTTTCACCGAGCGACGCCGAGCTGTAGAAGGAAGCGTCCGTGCAGACGCCAGTGACCGATACAAGGTACCATTTGTGCGTCTGTCGATTCTGCCTGTAGTTACGTGAAAGCAAGAGAAACGGTCCTGGGGGATGTGCAGCCGCGGACCCACGGTGGGGCGAGTCCGCGGGTGCCCTGAGCGGGTCCCGCTCACCTCCCAGAAGGGGAGGGTATCGCGGTATTGCTTGCGTGATGAAGAGGTCCGTGTACAATTGGACATTCGTTCACAAACGCGGGCAGCAGGCTTTACCCTCGCGGGTTACAAATCGGTTTTCTGTGTGTTAGTACGTCAGCTACCACCCCCTGGACGGCGGTCCCCCGCTGGCGCTCTGGCTTCTGCCTTTACTCCTCCTGGCACCTGGGGACCGGCTCTGTACGTCTGCCCTGTGGGGACTTGGAGACCAGACCCCGTGAGCACAAAGAGGTCGCGCGGACGTTCACCTACGCCCTGCCTGGGTGCGCGCACGAGACCCCTCAGTCCGGGGACAGACCTGAGGGCATCGTTGGGTGAGGTCTGCAGAAGTACACATTTTGGGAGCTCTGTTCTTTGGGGACGCTGTAAAATAATGGTGTTTCCCTCCCCGAGCCTGATGACCAGAGCGTAGGAGGCTCACGGGGGACCTCCGAGTCTCCTTAGAGATGTGTGTGATGTCACGTAGAATTCCCGGCCGCCTTAAAATATCTGCAGGAACCCTGTGAAGGCAGTGTGGGACCGAGGGTCAGAGGGGGCTCCCTGATTCTCACGGCAACTCGTCTCGGGCGGGTTATGGTTGCCCTTGTCTGTTTTTTAGTGGAGAAACCGAGGTCCAGCGGAGGAGACTGGTTTTGCAAGGTCACGGCTGAGGGCAGACCCCAGCCCCGAGCATCTCTACAGGATCACCTCTAGATCTGGGGCATGTCCTCTGTTCTTTCCTTGCGTAAAAACAGAGTGACGGGATGGGAGCGGAGGACAGTCCCGTCTTGTTAGTTCATCTGCCTGCACGGGCTCTGACACCGGCCTGAGCCCCGCACGGCGTTCTCCCCGCGAGCGCTGCGCGCTTGGGAGACGGGGGCCGGGGGAGGGTCCGCACCGCCAGTCCCCGTGGTCTGCGTCGGGATGAGCCGATGGCAGGAGGGCCTAGAGAAAACTGCCAAGATGGAGCACCGTTTCCATTGTCAAGGAGAGAACAGAAGTTGAGATTTTCCGGTCATCAGTTACGAACACGGTTTCCCCCAGTGGTTAGGAAGCCGGGTCTCGGCCTCCCTGAAGGGCAGGGGGACCTCGGAGGGACCAGTACTCGTGGCCCTTGCTGTTTGCAGTTGCTGCCGGTGTGATCATTCTGGGTGACGAAGTTGCTAATGACAAAATTATAAAAGCTGGCCCGAGCCTGACCTGCGTATTGCCACCGTATAAAAACACGTGAAGCCCTAAAGCTGGGTCTGCCGTGACAGGTGCACAGTGCAGGTGTGGGAGATGCACGGAGAGGCGGGGCTGACCCTGCAGTGAGTGGGTGGGTGCAGGGTCGGGTCGGGGAGGCCCCGCGGCGCGAGGGTGCACGGCGTGCCGTCTGGGAGCGGACGGTCCCGACATCGTCTGACGCTGACTCACGTGCACATGTGGTCTTCCGGCCTGCAGAACGCCGTTAGCGCAAGGTCATTGCTGACCCTCGCTGGGTTGCGGGAAGGTGGCCGGGGTGGGAGAAGGGCCGTCGTCCATCCCGAGGGGCTCCTGCTGGGACCGGTGGGGCGACTTACCAAAGGACCTGGTGAGTGAGATGTCCAGTATGGGCCAGAGCAGGTGTGGAGTCCTGTGGACGCCCAGGCTTGACGTCCAGCACGTGTCACTCGCACAACAGATGCTCAGAGTTCCATCCGTGTCATTTCCGTTACTGTGTGACGTGGAACCAACTCCTGCCCCCTCTGAGCTTCCTCAGAGACAGTGGGGATCGGGGGGTCGGTCGCACTGTGACCTCAGTAAAGAGGTGCAATTCAGAATAAGGGAAGAGGGACTTGTACCCTCTGCGGGGTCACAGCACCTGAGCCACGTCGGCCACTTCCGACACCCCGCTTTGTGAAGGGCACCGACGGGCAGGTCTGCGGGGAAACCGGGTCGGTCAGGCTCTTCAGAGAAGCAGAACCGACGGGAGAGAGACATTCACGCCCGTGTTTATAATACAAAGACACCTCCCCTACGGGATCAGCTCGTGGGATTAGGGCGGCGAAGGCATCTCAGGGTGTGCAGCCAGCAAGCTGGGGACCCGGCAGTCCTGGGGGGAGACGCTGCCGGGCCCAAGACCCGAGAGGAACCCATGTTTATGCTGGACTCTGAAGGCAGGGCCCCGGAGTCCCGACTCCAGTCAGTCAGGCAAGAAGACTGGGGCCCTGGGGCTGCCGATTCAAATTCTGACCACCCAAAACACCCCCCCGGACACACCCAGCATCACGCCTGACCAAATGTCTGGGCCCCCAGGCCCAGTCCAGGTGACACATTAAGCCAACCATCGCAGGAACCAAAACCGTCGTCCCCGGGGGATAGCCAGGGACGGCTAGCCGCCTCGTTTGTCGGCCGCGGGGTCTGTCCTGGGCCTTTGTGCCGCGTGCACAGTTGTTACGTGCACGGAGTCTGACTCGACGTAAGAGAGAGCTTCCCAGCGTTCCGGGTGGCCGGGGACGTGGCCTCTGTCCCTGCAACCAGCCCGACGCCCCTCAGGCAGGAGGCTGCCACACGGGCAACACGAGATGCCCTCCCCGAATGGTGTGTGTGACCCGAGGTTTCTTCCAAGCACGCGGCTCTTTGGTCCGATGACTGTGGATGAGCTTGAACGTGGGCCATGTTGCCCACAGGACCCAGCTGCATCCACCAGAGTGCTCGGCTGGGGACGCTCTCGCTCAGTAACCGTCAGGGGCTCCCATCACCTAGTGAACAACACTCAAACTCGGTGGCCCAACACAGGCCCTCTCCTGGTACCCGCATGCTGTCCTCACAGCCTGCCCCCACACAGACACTGTGCCACCAGAGGACGTGCTCGGATTCCCCGGGTCTCTCCGTCCTGTTCCTCCTGAAAGGGCAGGATGCTGACTATGACGCCCGGTGAGTGCCCTGGGCTCCGTGCTCTGACCCTCCCACCAGCACCTGCCACAGGACACTGTCTGTTCGCTCGTGTCTGTCGCCCTCGGGAACCGGGCGCACGTCTGCTCCTGCCCCTGAGCCGTGTGCCCCGGTGCGGCACGAGGCGACAGTCTCGGATATCACTCACTGATTCCGACGGACATGTCTGCCCTCGAGCTCCCTTCCAGCCGCGGTCTTTCCCTCTGAAACCCAGAACCTTCTGAAAAGCTCCTTACTCATACCTTGCCTCCATCCCGTTAATCCCTCCAACTGATGCTGCGGGAACGGCTTCCAGGTGCCGAGTCCCGTCCGGGTTTGGGGACAGATCCGGTAGTGGGACCTGATCTTGCCTTTCAGGACATTTGTGTCCCAGCAGGTAATGTAGAAACAGAGCCGATGGCCAGACGCCCCCCTGCAGGCACCCCAGTGCCCTTGCACTGGACTCAGAGCTCCCGGAGGGCAGGGATGTTCCGGACGTTTCACTTCGGCATCTCCAGTGCCCGGCCTGGCGGGGAGGCCACACGTGAGTGACGGGACAAACAAGGACAGGTGTTTCCACATTTACGCCGGTAACGGGTCCATTTCTTCCTGAGCGCCCGTCCACCGGATGCCAGATGCGCCCAGAATCTCGGACCTGAAAAGAACATCAAAGCTGAAGGAGTCCTGTTCCTGGTGGGTCATTCCAGGTCCTTCTGCAACATTCCTACGGTTGGTCTCACGAGGACAAGTAAGCATCCCTGCATCTGGAGTCGTCTTGTGAGAGCAAGGGGACGTCGTTCTGCTGAGTTTGGATGCGGCCCAGGTGGAGAATGGAAAGCGTGGGCTCCAGGGACGCCGCAGCGGGTCCAGAGCGGGCACCTGGTGCCGCGGCCCCTGTTCCTCGCGGAGCAGACGCTGGCACGTGCAGCTCGGGCCCCCTCGCAACCAGCACGCAGAAACGACTGCCACCCTCCAGCCCAAAGCCCGCGAGTTCCACACACCCACCATCCCGACCAAGTCAAACGCGTGGAAATTCACGGAGATCCTATTTGTCTCGGAATTAAAGCCACGTTAATTGGGGACATGTGACGGTTCACTCGGGGGCCTTTGTGTGGGCTTGCCGTGCGCATCTGTCGTGGAAACGCGGGAAGAATTTAGCCCGGTTGGACATGATACACGGAGGCACTCTCCGAGTCCCCTTCAAGCCGCTGTCGAGGACAAGCAGTGACTGTGCTGCAGAGAGATCATCTCATCGATTTTCTTCCAAACACAGCCTGGTTCCAGCTCACGGGGCCACACGATAACATCTTGTCTCCAGGAGCAGTCACGTCACGACAAATTAACCTGCATCGTAGGGGCGAATTTCTTCAAGTTCTAACCGTTGTCTCACTGCCTCCTGTTTGGGGACATGCTGGAGAAGGGCCTCTGAGCTCACAGACTCTGATTTGAACGTGTGATGAGCTGTCACAGTCCCCTTGGTGTGGACAGAGCCCACGACAGGAATTCGGATCTGGGGATTCGGGAAGGACACGGATGGAATCTTTAGGGACCGAGTTACCGCGTCAACTAGGACCCAGAAGATGACAGAGGGCTCCAGGGATGTGGGTTTGGGTTCGTATCACAGCCCCGGTCCCCACGAGCTGTGTCCTCTCTGCCTGCAGACCCCACCTCCCCGCAGCCCACTGACAGCACCTGCAGAGGGAACGAGGCACGTCCCCTGCCCCCCGCCCCCACCGGGTAAGGGAGGGCTGCTGGGAGCTGAGAGCCCCGTGCAGATACTTGCGAACACGACCTTCTTCCTGCTTCTGTTCACACGTGTACACATGCACCGGGGGGGGGCTCCGGGTTCACACCCCTGCACACAGTCTGCAGAGTCGAGGGCACCACAGGAACAGCTGTGGGCGTGATTGATGAACTCTAAGCGCTACAGTTCGTGGTGAAGGCCAGGAGGGAGGGTGTGGCTCTGACAAACCCCTTGCTTTCTTGATTGCCTCTACAAGACCACATTTGTCCGGACGAGAGCAGGACAGGTGCCAGAGAGGACCTCTCACTAATTCAGTCCTGCATGACCTTCTCACTCAGAATGGGATGCGGGGTCCCCTTCCCAGACGGGGCTATGGCCAGGCGGCCTCAGGAGGTGACCCCAGGGGCCCCCCTCCAGCCTCAGACCCTGTTCCCCACCCTCGCACCCACCCGCATCCCAGAGGATCAACGAGCCCAGGGGTTCCTCCTCTAACAACGGCCCAGGGGCGTCACGGTGAAGAGCTCGGGCTCCAGAGTCACAGGTGGATTTAACCCAGAATGAAAGCCAAGTTCAACCTGTGACTCTCTAGATGTACTTCCTGGTCTCCGGTGGCCTCTGTTCCTGCGTCTGCAGACTGGTTAGAATAACACCTGCTTCTTAAAGGTGGGTGAGTATCCGTGGGGACAGACGTCCTCGGCCCCTGTCCCGTGCCACGCAGCCTCTGACTCCACCGTGCCCGTGGGTCTCCTCGCGGAATTGTGCTCAGGGCGGGGAGTTGTGTGTTTTGTGCTCTCAGTGCCCAGAGCCCTGTCTAGGGCACAGCTGGCACATCGTGGGTTAGGTGAGTGACAGCGTGAATGCAGGGTCAGCCCGGTGTCATCGCAGGGCAAGACGCCTTCCAGGAGTCGAGTGAGCGGGGGAGGAGCCTGTGCCTACAGATCTGAGACGCTTCGGGAGGTGGCACAGCGGAGCAGACACGACCACGTGTGCTGCTTCTGGGATGTCTGGGTCCCAATCCCACGTCTCCCTCTGTGTAACCCTGAGGGGGGCGGACACCGGCCCCAGGGGCCCCCGGGGAGGGGCCGAGGCCCCTGCTGCCGCCGCACTGTCCCCCTTCGTCCCTCCTCCAGGCTGCCGACCCGGGCGCTCTCCCCGGGGACCCCAAAAACAAATCTCGTACCATCGTGGGCTCCCGAGCCACCTTCTGACTCTTAGCCCTGCAGACGCGAGGGAAGCCAAACAGCTCTGCGAACGCGTCTCGTAGCCCGTGTCTCTGCTTACGCACAGGCTTATCGCCATCACTACACGTAGCGTTTCTGCAGACCCGCCTAGGCTGCTTCTCGTTACAAATGGAGAACGTCCCGGCTGCGTCACAGGATTTTATCGACGGGCTTCCGTGAGTTCAGTGGGCACTTCAGACCCACATCAATAACGTATTTTCTGTCGCAGGAAACGTCTCCTTTAAACAGCACGTGAGCTCTTTTTCACCTTTAATACAAATATCAGGAAACACTCCGTTCTTCCCACAAATACTCACCAAAGGCCTCTGGGCTCGGCCCTGGTCTGCGGGCTGACACAGCACTTACAGGGATTTCGACACAGTATAAAAAACACAAGTGCCTGGACGCTTTCTAGCATGAAGGGCGGGGGGATTCGGGTGAGGGCGTTGGGGGGAGGGGTCCGGGCCGGTGACACGATCGCTCCTGCCGGGACGTGCTGTAGTCCGGAGCGGGAACAGGCGTGCCGTGCTTGGGACACAAAGGCAGCCGGGGCTCGGTGAGAGGGGAGCGAGGCCGGGGGGGGAGGCCAGAGACCCTGCGGCTTTAGTCCGCATGTGGCAGGAGCCAGGGAAGGGGACACGACCGGATCTCATCCAGTTGGTGGGAGCCTTTGGCTCTTATGGAGAATGGAGTCGGGTTGGAGGACAAGCAGAGAGGCAGGCCAGCGGGTCGGACCCCGAGCTAATCCGCGGCCAGGCGGTGCGGACCTCGGGTGTGCAGGAGGGGCGCGTGCCGAGTGTGTGTGTGTGCCCGAATCAGCGCGGGGGGGGGGGGGGGGGGGGAGGGCAGTGGGGAGGGGTGAGCGAGCCCACCCCCTCCAGGTGCACGAAGTGCGCCTGTCACGTACCCACCGCGATGGCCATCTAGGCTGGAGCTCAGAGAAGGGATCGGCCAGAGAAGGGGTCAGAGAAGGGATGTGAACCGGGCTCATCCGTATCCGGACGGTGTCCAATCCCAGGAACCGTGGACGCAAGGAGGAGGGCTCGGAAGGGAGAGGCAGAGGAGGAAGCAGAGAAGGGGAGGCCGGTAAGGAGGAGGGAGGCCCAGAGAGGAAAGGGTTTGAAGGGGGTGGGGAACGCGTCCTGCTGTGCAGCCGGTTACACGGACGGACGGACGGAAGGAAGCAGAGAAAGGCCCGCAGGACGTCGCGGGACGGAGGTCTCCGCCGCCTCGAGGGGGCAGTTTCCGAAGCTTCCGTCAGGAGAGGCGGGGCTGGGGGGCGGGGCTGCTCCCCCGCAGCCCAGAACGTTCTTCTAGGCAGAGGCCTGGGCCCACCTTCTCCCCCACCTCACGGTCCTGGGTGCCTCATGAATAACGCCTGGAAACAGGGCTTTCGTGTCTGGTTGTCCACGGACAGAGAGCAAGTCCAGGGCCTGTGTCTCCGCCCGTGTCTCGTTGGTAGCAGGAAGTCGCCGACTTGATGGGTGGCAGCCGTGCTTATTATTATTCCCCGGTCACCAGAGTTAACGCCCAGCGGGTGCTCAGTGGACGTAGGGCCGAGTGAGGGTCCCGACAGCTGCCCACCCCTCTGCCCTGGGTCAGCACACCCCAGGGAAGGCCTTCACCGTGGTGGCCCCGGCCCTCGCGTGCTTTCCTGCCTCCTGGTGACAGCGTCCCCACGTCAGGACCCCCTTGCGATAGGGCTGCTGACGCTAACGCCGGGTCCCCGGGAGCCTCTTTAGAGCTTCTGGAAAACCTGGCCACTTCTTTGTTCCCTGCTCTCCCACTCTTACTGAACGTGTCTCCTGGCTCCCACCCCTCCTTCCCTTCAGCCCCTTCTCTGCGTTGCAGCCGGGGTGATCTCGTAAGCATGTGACTCGGATCATGGATTACGTCGTAACCCTCTGCTTGCCACCATCCCCAGGCTTCACATCGTACCAAAAATAAAACCTAACCTGTTTACTGTGTCTAACGGCCCCTGCCGCTTCACGGATGTCCTTCCCACCGCGCTCACTACATTCAAGCCACACTAGCCTTCTGCCCAGACTTCATTGCCACCGCAGGACCTTTGCACTGCCAGCTCCTTCCGCCAGGGGCGCTCATCCTGGGCCGTCCACACACCACATTCTCCAGGTCTTCCCGCTGCCCTAACTCAGGCAATACCTCTGCTCCCCTCTGAGGGGAAAAGCTTCCTTCAGGAAACCTCTTGCTGTTCAAAATTGTTTTCCTTATTTGCTTACTTCCTTTTACCTGTACGTTTGTTGGAATGGACGTTCCGAGACACCCGATCTCAGACTGCATGCATTTGTTTCCTCCCTCGTTCGTTCAACAAGTATTCATTAAGCACCTACTACGTTCGAGACATTGTTGCTCTGGGGACAATACTTCAGCCCCAAGCCAGTGCCCTGCACATTCAAGTTGCTTAACAAATGTCCGTTGAATAAATAAAGGAATAAGTAAATAGAGCAAAGAACAGGAAGAAATAGGTCACATACCCATCGCTAGTGGTAAAACCGTGGTTCAATAATAAAACTACTTAGTAATAAAATGCTAACGTAGGCTGGCGGAGACATCCAAGTCGAACAGCATTGGTCCCGGAGAAAATGAGCCGGGAAGGCCTTCCTGGCCAGGACTTCGGAAATTATACAAGAATCATCACACCGTGGAACGTGCCTCTGAGCAGCCCGCGTGAACTTTTCCGTGTACATTTCTTCTCTTCACGGGGTGACAACTCACTTACTGATTTGGCCTCATTTATTAAGTGTTTTCCTTGCAAAGGAAAGGAAACTGTATCTGCAACTAACCACACGTGCGCTGCTGAACTCCAACAATAATATTCTGTCCAGGACTTAATGAATCTTTCAGGAATCTTCCAAAACTGCTGAGTTGGGGGTCAGATTTGAGACCGCAAAGAAGCAGTGTGTGCAGGGGGTGGGGTGCGGTACCCGGTCCGGCCCGAAACGCCCGTGTTCCTTCGGCCCCTGTTTTCAGACGCTGGTGTCGTTTTCTCATAACATCGCTTCTGTCTAAACTCGGGTGCACCTCCTCCCTCTCCTTTCCGTTACGAGGACTCGTCCAGATTGAATCCAAACCCAGGAACGGCCGAATCCCAGTGACTTGGCTGGTGGGACTTTCGGAAAGCCCGAAATCTAGAGAGAGCGCTGGGCGATGTGCTTTTTAAAAAGTGCATTCAATGGTGTGAAGTTAAGTTGACTCTTGCTGGCACTTGGGGGGAGGAATCTAAATAACAGATTAAAATGCCTTACGATAGCACGTTGCGCATACATTTGTCCTCGTGAGGAAAATGAACATTTCCCTACAAGATTACATACATGCTGTTTTCTCAATTCACTTGCTCAGAGCACTCAGGCGAAATGCAATCCAGTCGATCCGTGTGCAAACCTCAGGTTTACGTCTGAACGAGTATTTACTGTAAAAGTGAGAAGCGTTTTTAAGCCTGCTGTGGTATCGTTGCGCTGACATGATCCAGACCCTCATCAGAGACTTCTTTTGGTGTCCAGACATCAAAATATTAATCGCCTTCTGCGATGTGCTCAGAACTGTGTTTTGTCACTTTTCTTTAATGACTCGAGCGGGAGCTCGGTGACATTTGCGAATGGCAGGATGAACATTAAAGAAGCTGGATAAATTCTCTCTCCGGCATCCTCCCTGATACGATTTCATGGGCAAGAAATGTGCTGCGGCCTCTTTCCCTTTGGCTATGATTCACTTCACAGTGAGTGATGTCTTCGTCTCTCTGGGGTGGAGAAAACTATGTTGATGTTGTGCTCACACAAGCACAGAGGAGCAGACAGGGCTGGATAGAAAGTCCAGGAAGCCATATATACGTTAAATAGACTTGTGTTAAAGGGGTAGGGATGGTCTTTCTTTATTTTTTTTAATTTAAAAAAATATTTTTAACGTTTATTCATTTGAGAGACAGAGAGAGACAGAGAGTGAGCGGGGGAAGGGCAGAGAGAGAAGGAAACAAGGAACCCGAAGCAGGTTCCAGGCTCTGAACCAACACCAAAGAGCCCAATGCAGGGCTTGAACCCACGAACCATGAGATCATGACCTGAGCCGAAGTTGGACGTTTAACCAACTGAGCCACCCAGGTGCCCCATCTTTCTTTCTTTTTTCAATGTTTATTTATTTATTTTGAGAGACAGAGAGAGAAAGTGTGAGCAGGGGAGGGGCAGAGAGAGAGAATCCCAAGCAGGCTCCACACTGTCACTACAGAGCCCGATACAGGGATTGTCACGAACTATGAGATCAGGACTTGAGCTGAGATCAAGAGTCCGCTTAACCAGCTGAGCCACCCAGGTGTCCCCAGGATGATCTTTCTAATTAGTGGTGCTAATCAATGGATACCCACATGGGAGAACCCCCACCTGACACCAGTGTAATGTCAACTCCAGAAGACATGCAGCTCCAACCAAGAAAAGTAAAACAGTAAAGCTTCAAGAAGAAAACAGAGCATCTCCGTGACCTTGGAGTCTGTACGAATCGTCTCCAACAGGACTCAAACTGCCAATCATAATGAAGAAACCGATACATTTCTATATCAAAATAAAGAACCCCTATTGATCAGGTACCAACGAGAGAATAAAAGCGCAGCTCACAGAATGGAAAACAGTGTCTGTAATGTGTATCCGACAAATAACTCGTTTTCAGAACGTCTAGAGAATTTCTACAAATTGCTAAGGAAAAGACAACCAGGCTAATGGAAAATGGGCAGAGCCATGAACAGGCACTTTGCAGATCAGGACATCCAAAGGGCCAACACACACATGAAAGGGTGCAAATCTCCTTCATCATCAGGAAGACGCAAATTAAATGCATGAGACACCAGCGCACACCCACCAGACGGGCTAAGACGGAACATGCCCGAGAGCAGCATCTAGAGCAACTGGAGCCCCACGCGCACCGCGAAGGGGAGCCTCGGGGCCGCGTCACCCGCCACGGCAGCATGGGAGCTCACCTGGGGACCAGCAGCTTTACTGCCAGAAATGCACGCATGCATTCACCAAAACCACGGATAAGCGTGTTCATAGCCCCAAACCGGGAGCTCCCCAGACGCCCACCAGTGGGTAGAGAAATCGTGCCACATTCTCCAGCAGATAACGCTGTGAAAATGGGGAGGCCACCACCATACACGGCGGCACAGATGTTTTCCATGGCGTCATGTGGAGCGAAAGAAACCAGACACAAAGGATACAAAGTATACGCTCATTTGTTTCTTACCTTCCGCCTGCCTGCACGTGAAATCACACGGTTTCTGTGACTTCTCTCTCTTCACGCGCAAACAGAAAGCAGAATCAGGTCCACAAACACAGAGAACAAACTGGTGGTTTCCAGAGGGAGTGAGAGGAGGCCCAGGCTGCCAGTTACGGGATGAGGAAGCCACGGACGGAAGGCACAGCACATGGAATACAGCCAGTGGTGCCATAACAATGCTGTGTGGTGACAGACGGTGGCTGTGCTTGCGGGGCCCAGCATAACATACAGACGTGAGACTAATGTAACACTGTGTGTCAACTACACTAAAAAAAAAAAAAAAGTGCAAGGTACATGAATGTGTTTACATAAAGTTTAAAAAAAAAAAAAACAGGCAAAACGAATGTGTGCCCTTAAAACAGGAGGGCCACTTTTCTTCGCCAGGTTTTAACTGGGAGGGGCATGAGGGAGGTTCTGGGAGGCTTCTGGGTGTCTGAGTGTGCTGTTTTGTTTTTTTTTTTTAATCTGGGTGCTCATTACGTGGACGGTTTCAATTTATGAAAAATCACCAAGTTGGACACTTCTGATATGTGCATAAAACTGAACACTTACAATTTACACATCAAATGAAATCTCACCACAAGATATCTTATAATTTTTCAGTTTATTTTTGATTATATTTGGAGAGGCAGATTTTCTATGATAGCTTCCAACCAACCATTGTACATTAACCAAATTTTACACAAGCCATTTGAAAAAAGATCTAAAAATGTGCTTAGTTATTGGTATTATATAACGTTGATCAAGCACCAAGAGTGTGCTAACAGCTGTACAGAGCAAACATAGAAAAGGTTGACAGTCCCCGCCTTCAAAAATACCCACTGCTCCCCGAGTCTCGCACATAGAACTTAAAAGTCACACCCTTTTATTCATAAGGCATAAATAAGGAAGTCTGTCGCAGTTTTCATTGTTCATCAATAAATATCTAATACCCTTTCCCCAATTATCCCAATAATTACTAATATCTTTGCCTTTAAATACAAATCTCTGTAGTACAATATACAGTATATACTGATTTGGTATTCACACAATGGACCATGATGTTCTTGCAAGTTGGTTATAATATGAAGCATGTTGAATTTCAACATTCACAAATTGCTACACCTCTTAACAGAATCATTTACTGTTGGCAGCACTTTTCCGTTGTTTAAAAAAACGAGGTGCCGTCGCTCGTACACTGATAAACTGTAAACAAAAACAGCACTGCCTCGATTCCGATAAGGGCATCGGGACTCACGGCACATCAGAGCAGCGAGCGTCGGCACATCTACTAAAGTGGCCTGGCAGGTAGCAATCGCGTAGCCCCATGCCCTAAAATACTAAAGCGCGACGGTCAGCTAGTAATGGTGATACAGAGGAACTTGCTTCGACCGTATCTGCAGTTTAAAGAAGGGGGTGGTGGCGTAAAATATCCGAAAACCAAGCTGGGAGACGTTTTTTTGCTTTTCTGCAAGGCTGTGTTCGAAGCAAATTCAGACTAGAAGAGAGGAATACGATTATTCTGAATTTAATGACTGGCTGAGGGTATCTGATTTCAGGACAATCCCTTAAGTGAGAACATCTGATTGTTCACTTTTCAAAAGCAAGAGAAACGAAGTGAATTTTGATAGTGTATGATTCTAGGCGCCAGGCATGGGAAATCGTACTTCCTGTGAATGCGCCGGAGACGATGGTACAAGGTGACGGCCACTACGGGAGTCAGGCCAGTCCACACGGGATGAGGAGAAGTCTCCTTCCCAGCCAGACTCTGGTCTTGCCCCGCTCTGCAAGTACAGGGAGGGGGGAGGGGGGACGGCTAGAGTGAGGGGTTCCGGGGAAAGAAGGCTGTCACAAGCATGGGGTCAGGAGAGAGAAAAGACCCAGCCGTGAACTCCACCTTCTCTAGATCCCAAGGCTCCGAGCATCTGTCAGCTTCAAGCTGTGGCAAAGATCCCTAACTTGGTACCACACTCCAAGCGATAAAGCTGGGGACAACCCGTCCCCACTGGGGCCATCGGGTTCCCCAGGGCATCACCAGCCCTGGGTGTTTCTTCTCCGTCATGTGGCGATGATGTCGAGTTGAATTTTAAAGCCACACTAGACGGAGGGCCAAACGAGATTTCTCTGCTACCTCCTCAGACAGGAAGAGGGGAGAAGAAAGTTCTACAGAGTCCCTTCTCTTCTGCACATGGGGTGGGGCTTACGGTCACACGCCCTGCCTCGGTAGCTAGACGCGTGGCTCAAGCAGGGCCCATTAGGAAGAGGCGATGGCAGTTTGGTCCATCCGCCATGGTCCTACCTGGCAAGGACAGCAGGGGTTGGGCTTGGACAAGGTTTTTCTCATCCCAGGTTGGTGCATCTCCACTTCTCTGCAAATCATGGAGCAAGAGGTTGGGAGCTACCTATCTCTGGTGCTCTTGTGGCTTAATCTGTGATAAGGGGACCGTGTGTCATGGAGCCGTCCTGGACGGCAGGAGAGCGGATAGGGTAGCTCCCAACTCTTACAGGTGGGAACCCACTATCCCCTTTGAGGGTGAAAGAAACAACCTTATTTAATGTACCCAACCCAGAACAGAGCACCAGAAGACGAAAATTCTGACAATAGACAGTAACGTATGTATATATATATATTTTTTTTCATTTTCAGTGATAAATCCTCAGTTCTGCATACTAAGGCTTAAGTTTCAGTCACCTAGTTGAAAGTCCACAGATAAACAGGAGAATAAAAACAGTGACATAAAGGCCTCTAAACACGAAGGCTCACTACAGACAAAAGCATCCGTCCCTCAGTTCACAGCGTGAAATGTTCCGACTGCCCCGTGTGGGGAAACATAGACCTCGACAGAGCAAGCTGAGAGTCATTCGAAGGTCTTGGGAACGGATGCTGGATCCTACTGCCTTCAAATCTGAGATGCTCCCCAAACCCCTCTTTCAGGCATTTATTGTCCCATCCAGAGTGCTTTTTCCTACTCTCAACATTTGTCCATAACCCACCTTGTTCTCAGAAGAATTAAGGTAGCGAGTTTCTGCCAATCATTGTTCTTTGACCCTGTACCAAGACATTAGAGTCAAACGCTGAAAAGGATTCTCTCCGTGCAATTATGTCAAAGCACCATTCAACAGGTGGAAACCGGGATCAAATTCTGATCAAATTACAACAGCTTCCTGTACGCTGGAGAAACCTTGCTCTCAAGTTATTTAACAAAGAAGGACAGTAAACCAAAACTGGTGTTCAGATAGACATACACAGATAGATACGTAAATGGTTAAATAGAGATTTTTTTTTTTTTTTTGCGCTGCTGACAAGTATTTGGAACTCTGGAGTTGGTGCTGCATTGTGGAGAACACCTCCGCGCCTTTATCGTATGACTGACAAGCTTTCAAGATCCTGTGAAAGCCACCGGAAGTGGTTTTGTGGCACATAGAAACCACGGTCCGCAGTTAGAATGTCAAAGTTTCTACCTCATCTCTACTCCTCAAGGCACAAGGACACGTTCTAAACTCTCCGAGTCACGTGTGAGAAGCAGAGTGCCCGGTACCACCAGGAGACAGAAGACCAAGGAGCACATGGGAGACCGCGTGGGTGGCCGTGATTTTCCATTACTGACCTTACGGTGTTGGTGAGCAGCTCTCCCCACACCCCGGGGTGCAGACAGGAAGATCTCCCAGCCCAGGTCCCTCAGCCTCGTACGCAGAGGGAGCACACTCCATGCTATGCCTGACTCGGCAGGTGAGCTCCTCCCTACGCTGTGCACAGAAGATCCAGAATGTTCCATGAAGATCTGCAACGAGGATCATAATGGTGACCGAAGGGCAAGATTGAAAAGTCGTAGTCCTTGCTGCGAGTCAGCAGAGAAGTAGCATCCTCTGGGGACACACAACCTGTGACTTCACCTGCAACGCAACATTAAGGAAAACAGAACTCATCCAGCTCTCTCCCTTCGCAGCCCCAGGCAGGCACGTAGCAAATATCTGCCGCGTAACATATTCCCCACCGCGAGACTTCAATAAAATGGAAAGAATCCAATTAAATTTTTTTTTGCTTGGAATTCAATTTGCATGTTCTGCTCGTCCATTACATTCTTTTGGTAGGAAAAGATATTGCACTTCTAACAACGCATCCGAGCATCATTGAGTCCAAGCCAATAGGAGGGTAGGTCTCTCTAGAACGCACACTTCCTGAAGCGCATCTTGCCCACCGGCAGAAAGCCTCGGCGGCTGCGTCTGTACCCCAGCGAGCGGTCGCCACACGGCCCTGAGACCTCACGCCACAGAGGGAGAGCCGGCGGCCGCCAGCCGTGCACGGCGGGGCGGCCCTGGGCTCAGGATTTCATCGTGCAGATGGGCACGACAACCACGAGGATGACCGTGCACGCGGCAGCGGCGACCAGAGCGGCGATCTTGCAGACCTTGGCTCGTCTGAACTCCGCTTCCTTACGCTTCAGTAACGAGTCGTAGCCCGGGGTATAAACATCCTCCATCCAGTATTCTAAGTTGTTTGGGTTTAAGGACTCCTGCGTCTAGAAGCAACGACAAGACGTTAGGGACACGGGAAGTACTTGAAAGCAGGTCCCAGAGCGCCTGACTCGTCCGCAGCCCGGGACCACCGCGACATCCGCCATGCCAGCCCCGCCTGACAAGGGCCACCGAGGCCTCGGGCTCCTACACACCACGACTACACCTGCCCCGCCCTTGCTGCCTGAGTCCACGGGTCTGACACGGGGAAACCACGGGTCTTCTCGCTGTGAGCAAGCAATCAGGGCCGAGACAAACGGGGCTCAACGCCAGGGGTCTGCGGCCACGAGCGGGCCAGCCCGGCCTTGGGACAACCAGGGAACCTCACTGACAGGTATGCTCCCCTACCGGCCCTAAGAACAGAGCCCTTTGAGGCAGGGCTCTCTCGTGGCTCTGATTCCGTTCCCAGATCCACACAAAAGCGTCTACTGAGAAATCAAAGTCCTGTCCCAGACGAGCAGCTCACACACAATCTAAAATATGGTCAGGCCGCTGCTCGGAGTCCCGGTCCACAGGGCCGTGCAGACGGTCCGAGAGCCACGGGCTGCGTCCGCGATGGCAGGCCCGCGCTGACCTCGGTCTCCCGTGTCCTGAGATTGACGCGGCGTCTGTAGGAGAAACACCACAGTTCTCCTGAGCTGCCCGTGGACCCCGCTCCCCAATGATGCGCTAATCAGTTCCTGTAACAGGGCGGAGGGGGGAGCAGTGTTCTCCCCCTCCGGCAAGAGCTTTTAATAACGTAGCGTCACGTGAAAGCAAACACAGAAATCCCAAGCGAGGTCACCTGAATCTCTGAAACACAAACAAAGGTATCCATTCTGGAGATTTTCTCGGCTTGTTTAATGCTCAAAACGTGCACGTTAAAGTCGCTCGGACACACGCACAAGATCACAAAACACATCCTTTGGAACCTGTTTGAAAACTGCATTGTAGCATGTTTTAGGGGGATGTTGGTGATTCTGACCCGTGTTACTCGCTGGCACGTCCTTCCAGACGCGCCTCTGATATTTGTCACCTGGCTCTGGGGACAGAGCAGCCTGGCCCCACGGACACACGCCAGGTGGGCCCGGTCAATTCCCTCCGGGCGTCTGCTCCGGAGCCCTGGGTCTCGGTGGGTTTCAGAAACAGCTCCCTTCCCTCGGCCTCAGATCCCAGGGCGACGACATCTGTCACTGGTGCTGGTGCCCGGATGCCCCCCGGGCTCTCACCCTGCCCATCGCACCAGGACAGCCCCTCCCTGACAGTCCCTCCCTTCCTGGGCCATCGTGAGTGACGGGACTCTCTCGGGAACGGAAAGTCTGTCACGACAGGGGGCTGGGTCTCTGCGGGAGCCCCCACTACCGTGTCCTCTGCTAGAGTCCCAGGGGCCCCGGCCTCCCCCAGCTGCCCGCTCCCGCCATTAGGACGAACACCCGTCTTCAGGCTCCAGCCAGGGCTCCCTCCCCCGAAAGTCTGCCCTCCACGGGCACTTGCAATGCGTGGCTCGGCCACGAAAACCCTTCAGCCATCTCACGGACACCGGACGGGAGAGGGGGATCCGGGACGGGTGATCTCACGGGCAGACTGGTCTGCCACGGTGAGCGGCCACCTGTGAGGGTTGGACGGCTGAACAGCAGCCCCCGCCCCCCCCCCCACTCTGCACCTTCAAGACGGGCCCGGCCGCCTCTGCCTCCCAGGCTTGTCACGGAGGGAGGCCTGGAGCCAACCAAGCCCACCCTGCATGGCGGGTTCTGTCTCAAACAGAAGGAAGTCGGCTTCCTTTCACGGTCACGTACACCTTGCAGGCCGGGACTCAGCCTGCAAAATAAACTATTTTTTATTAGCTTTCCCGATAACTTCAGGCTCTAAGGACAACAAACAGCGGTGATACCACAGTTTCCAGGGCCAAGGGCCAGGGTGGCTTGTTACCAGGCCCCCAGACCCTTGGAATGACAACAGGGCCCCCCCCCTTTGCTCCCGCCCCCGAGCGGGCGACCTCACACCCAGACACACGGGGCCCCGGAGATGGTCCAGATGGCGCAGCTGTCCTGACATCACCTGAGTTTCCGAAAAGGAACGAGAACGAGTCAGGCCGCGCCTCCCGGCAACCCCTCCCCTCCTGCTTTGTGCAAAGGGCGCTCCCTCCTTGGCTCGACCTTAAGTGAGGTCACCAAAGCTCTCTAGTCTGAAGGCCTGCTGTCATTTCGGGCAGTTTTGGGTTTATACTTACAAACGTGGCACGTTAACATGTCACGCATCTGTAGGGGCAGAAAGTCACCTGTGCCTGGGAACGGCCCCCTCCCCCAACTTCAAGGAGCTGTTTCAGGGCCCCCCGGGCAGCTCAGTCGGTTAAGGGCCGACTCTCGGTTTCGGCTCAGGTGATGACCTCACAGTCTGTGAGTTCGAGCCCCGTGGTGGGTTCCGTGCTGACAGTGTGGAACCAGTTTGGGATTCTGTTTCCCTCTCTCTCTGCCCCTCCCCCCACCCCGCGTCTGTCTGTCTGTCTCTGAGAAATACATAAACGTTAAAATAAAGACGTTAGTCGATCTATGACTCGTTCGATTCATCTGACCCTCTCACGGTCGTGTACTAGTTGACCCAGGAACGCAGGGGGAGTGGCCCCCACCGCAAAGCCGCACAGGGTCCTCCTGCAGGGCATCCAAGCCCTGGCCCATGAGCAGGAGGAGGACAAGACAGGGAGAGGCCCGGAGGGACAGTGGACACAGCACACGCAGGGACACAGCGTGCAGGGGGTAAGAGGGGCGAGGGGGCTGTCACCACAAGCCCCACCGTTAGAGTCTAGCCAGGACTGCCCCTTCCCCTAACTGCCGTCACTCAGGTTCACTGTGGTCACTGCGGGGACACGCGGGCCCCCCGCTCTCTCGGCAGCCCAGGAGGAGGACCAGGGGCTGGGCTGGGTCCCGCACAGACTGAGGCTTGTCCGACCCGGGCCAGGCACTCGGCTCCCAGAACTGGCATCTCCTCGTCTGCAAGCCGCGGACCCTACGGTCCCCGCGCCCCGTGCTCACAGCCGCCCTGGAAAGAACACGCAGACCTGACTCGTTTCAGCATCACTTAACTGGCCCCTGAAATCCTTTCTAGTGCCTTCTTCCCAAACCTTCTCACAGCGGCTCTGCAAGGGACATACGGGCACGGCCAGTGCACGGCGTGGAGCGGGCAGAGGGGATGTCCCGGGTCCCTCCGCAGAGGAGCCCAGCGCTGGGGGAACCCGAGGTCTCTGCCGCCACACCGCGCCCCCCAGCCACCGCCACTGGCATCTCCCCCACAGCCCTCAACAGGCCAGGTCGCAAAGCTCATTCTGCAGGTGAGGACGGGATGCTCTCCCGTGGTGACACAGAGACACGGGCAGGCGCAGTGTGCACGGGACGAGGTGGGGCTGCCCACCGACGTGTGCCCGAACCCCAGCCCCTCGTGTGGTGGCCAGACTCGGGCCACGACTGCGTTCACCGAGCTCCCGGGGGTGGCTCTTACCTGGGACTGCTCCACATGGACACATAATCCATAGCTTGGCTCCCACAAATATGTTTATCCCACGTGCTACATGTGGAAGGAGAAATCGGCTGGTGTTTCGTGAAGCTCTGTCTCAGGTCTCGTGGGCAACGAACCAGGAGGATGTACACTCGCTACGGAGCCTTAAACGCACCGGTTTAAGCTACTCGGCGGCCAAAGTCAGTCCATCAACCCCGCGTTCCCACTGCCAAACGTTTGCAAGCAAATCAGCAAAGTAACGCTCCCCTTGTTAAAGCCTCGGCTCTACGGCTGATCAAGGTTCAGAATCCCGGGGCGGGGGCCCTGGGGCGCCGGACGGTGAGGTCCCTCCTGCATGGACTGGGGTGGGGGGGGGGCCTCCCCCCGCCGCCCGCGACCGCGCGAGACTCACCTGCAGGTCTAGGGCCGTCAGCTTGCCCTTGTCGCCCGCGTTCCTTGCGTACTCCTCGATGGTCCAGGAGGGCGGGCCCCGCTTCACCTCGGCCAGCTCTGTCAGCCGCATGTCCGCGTACAGGGGGTCATTCTTCGTGTGCGCTTTGAGGGAGGCGGGGTAGGGGTGCGGGCTGAACACCTGCTCCACCAGGAAGCTGTCCTTGCACTGCTTGGGCAGCCGGTGCTGCGGGGGGACGCTGTATGGCCCGGCCGCCTGCAGAGGGGCACAGGGGAGGCCAGGAAATTAGCACAGAGGCTGTGGGATTTCACGGCACAACCGGGCAGCCGGCGGCTTTCTACTGCGAGGCCCCGAGGGCGTCCGGGGAACGGGACCCCGTGGGCGTCCGGGGAACAGAATGCGGGGATTTAGCACAGAATGAAGGTACGCCAGGAGCGGGGGCAAGTGTCCAGGAGAAGTGTGCAACGGGATGGCCCTCACGTGAGCTCAGGTAACAAGACCTCGCGGACCAAGCCCTCGTGGCGTCACTGCCGTTAGCAGCCCTCCTCGTGCAGGCACGGAGCGGAGCCCAGAGAGGCCCCGCCGAGCAGGGGCGAGGCCCCCACGGAGCAGGGGCACAGCTGCTGGGGGGGGCTCGGCTTCCAGCCGGGCTTCCGGGAGTCTCAGTCCCTCGTTTTTCCCAGTTTGTACCCGGTGACGAGGAGTAAGCACCGCGGGCCCTTCCCCTCGAGGCGCTTCTGACATCGGGCCACCCTGCCCTCCGGGAGGGAAGCAGCCTGAGGGCACACGCCGGGAGCCTCCGGTGGTGCTGAGACCCTCCGGGGAGCGGCCAGCTGGACAGCAGTGTGGGGTCCCGGCCCGGGGGACTCTGTTCTCCGTGAACCTGTCACACGGGGGTCTCACAGGGCCTCCGGGAGGCACTCGGTGACTGCCAAGCCTGGGTGGGCCCCCATCTCTGCACACTCTGCAGGCCCGTGACTGCCCGGCTCCCCGTCCGTCCGCCCCCTGGGCGGCGAGGCCCGTAAAAGCGGGCACCTGTCAGCGTCCGCCTTTCTCCCCCTCTCTTGCCAGGTCGGACGGCCGAGCAGAGGGCCGCCCGCCCGTGTGTCAGAGGGGGTCGACACCAAAACACGAAGCCGTGTACGTGACGCAGAAAAGCCAGGGAAAACAGGGCGGGCAGGGAGGAGAGGGTGCAGGTGCCTGAGAGGGACGTGTGCGTGAGCGCGGGATGGGCCGCGAGGCGCGAGTGTGTGAGCGTGGGCCTGCACGTGGACCGGGCCGGCTGGTGCCACACCGGCTCCCACAGCACGGGCCGCACGTGGCTGCACGAGAGCAGAGCAGTGGCCAGCACAGGCAGCAGGCCTCCCTGGGATCGGACAAGATCACTTCCGGCGCCTGGGGGCTCAGTCGGTGGAGCGTCCGACTTCAGCTCAGAGACTGCGGCTCAGGTCAGGATCTCACGGTCCGTGAGTTCGAGCCCCGCGTCGGGCTCCGTGCCGACAGCTCGGAGCCCGGAGCCCGGAGCCCGTTTCGGATTCTGTGTCTCCCTCTCTCTCTGCCCCTCCCCTGCTCGTGCTCTGTCTCTTTCTCCCAAGAATAAATACACCTAAATGAAGATTAACATATATGTATGTATATACATATATGTATATAAATCACATCTTTTTATCCTCTTTCCTCCGATCCTGGACACTGAAAACTTGCGTGGAAGCCAGCCTCCCGCGTGGCTTCGCGAGCCCGCAGCCCACACCGCCGTCACGCCCTCCCCGACACCGGCCCCTCCGAGCGCCTGCGGCCCGTCCCGCAGAATCAGGGCATCGGCTCTGGCCAGAAAGGGGCGAGGAGGGCCGCCGCGGGCGCCACTGGCCCGCGGCTCCCGGCGGCAGGGGACGCGAGCATCCGTGTACGCCCGCCCTGGCACCGACGGGGAGGTGTCGGCCCTCAAGATGCAAAGGCACCGAGGCTCCCGGGAAGAGTGAGCACACGGCTGCGATGGCAGACAGCCACGGGGCAGGGGAAACGGGCGTCGGGTGTCGGGGAGCCGCCGTCGGGGGCGGGGGGGGGCCATTTCCTGACTGGGGACTCACCGCCCGCTCCCTGCGCCCCGCTGTTTCAGGAGCAGTCATCCCTGGCTCGCCCGCGTCTCCCCCACACTCCCCGCTCCGCCACCCCTCCTGAATCCGAACCCCGCTCTCTCCTGTGGACAATACCAGGCACACGCTCCTTCCAGCTGGCGGACGGACCATCTGCCCGGCCCGTCCTCCCTGTCCTAACGCGGACCGTGCCCCAGATCTGGAAGGACAGCCAGGCTCCTCCGGGGATGCGCCCCGGGGCTGTCCCAGCGCGAGAGCCCCGATTGGTGGGCGCGGATTAAATTACCTCTTTGGACTTCTGGTGCCAGCCCTTACTCTCCCCGGGGCCCCTGTCCTTCACCTCCTCCTCACCAAGGCCCGCGCGGCTGGCGTAGGTGATGGTGCGCCAGTCTCTGGGCGAGTTGGAGGTGCTGGCGATTTTGGACTCCGTGGCACTGTTCTCCTCCGTCAGGGACCTCGAGGACGGCCTGGTGAAGAGGCTCTTTTTTAAGGCCTTGACGCGGAGGCTCTCGCTGTTGCTTCCGCTGGCCTCTGAGCAGCACCAGTCGGCCGCGTTCCCGGGTTTGGGTCCACGGGGGCCGCTGTGCCCACGAAACATCCGGGGAGAGGCGCTCTCGTCGGACGGAGCCTCGCTCGTCCAGGAATTCAGGTCGACCTGCGCACCCGCCTTCTCGGGTTGCTGCATTTTCTGATCCAGCTTATTTAGCTTGCCCAGGACCTGCGAAATTTCCTCGCGGACACCCGACAGCGACTCAAGCTTCCGCTCGATTTCGCCGATCCTCAGCACCAGCCTGCACACACTGGTCTTCAGCTCCTCTTCGGAGCGGTGGCTGCTGCTTTCGGGCCGGCTGCCCTTTTCTCCTTTGCTACCGGGAAGCCCGTTGGCGATTTTGGTTACGCTGTGCTCCGGCGAACTGTCACAGTCCGACTTGTGAAGCTGAGACAAGGACCCTGTGCTGTTGTAGCAGGAGGACTGCATCACCCCCGTGGAGCCACTGATGCTCATGTCGTCAAGAAATCGAAAAATGTCGCTGATGTCATCGCTGACGACCTCCGAGTCGTCGTCCGACTGCTTCATGGCGTGCCTGTCACTGTACTTGCTCTGTCCGGAGGCGCACAGGTCCTTGTACTTCTTGGGCTCCAACACGTGCTGCTCGGTCTGGGTGCCCACGCTGCTGGTGTCTGAGCTGAGCTGCGCCCCCGTGCAGCTAATGCTCTTGTCTTTGAACTTTCTGACCGGCTCGTGCTTCTCCAGGTCAACAGGGGAGGAGACCTCTTTAGGTTTGAGCCCATCTGGTTTTGCCGCGTAGCCCCCGGGAAGGACCTGCTGTGGGTCGCTTGGCGCGAGGTAAGTGGGCCGCCTGTCTGGGGCTGGGAAACTGGGGGTCTGGCTGCTGGGGTGTGGATACCGCAGCTTCTCCTCAGAGGGGTTTCTGTTTAGGAAGGACCGTTCAAAGTCAGGGACCTCCTCGGTGTTGAGGCTCCAGCTTTTGGCCGGCCAGGGGGTCTGCTTGCCCGGCCTCCCCGGGCAGCGCCTGGCTTCCTGCGCCCCCGTCACTGGAGTGGGCCCAAAATACGTGGAGGCCTGCAGGTCGTCCAAGCTCTCGTGTTTGGCCCGCCTCTTGTCAGGCACCGGGGAGTACGTGAGGTTCAGGTACTGGCTGTTATAGGGCATCTCGAAGCTGTGGTTGAAGAAGGGTGTCCTGTGGGGCTCCTGGTGCCCCCGGGGCTCCCCACGCTCGACCTCTCCCTTGTTGGCGGGGCCAACCAGCGTGGGCGACACGGCCATCAGGTTGTGAAAATCCTCCTTAAAGATGTTCCTCTTCTGGACACAGGACTGGATGACAAAGGGCTCCGTGCTGCCACCCTGGCTCATGGGCAGGGAGTCCTGATCTGAGACGGGCTCGCTCTCAATGTTCATGGGGAAGTAGGTTCTCTGCATCTCACAGGGCTGGGGGCTGGCGATGGAGTAGGGCGCCAGCGCCTGTAGCCGGTCCAGGGAGGCCGCGCGGCTCTTCAGCTCCTTGCCGACGCCCAGCAGGAAGTTGGGCTCGGAGGCAGGCACGAACTGCGGCGGGCGGTCCTTGGGGTCCGCCTTCCGGCCGTGGGACGCCTGGCGGGCGGGGTAGCCCCGGCGGAAGGGCCTGTCGCCCAGCTCGCAGCCGAGGGGCTCGCACTGGGACGCGGCACAGGCCTCCGCATCCGACCCGCAGGGCTCAAAGGGCGCCTCCTTGTGGCGCCCCTTCTGCCGGCCCGTGGGCAGCTTGCCCTTGGCCGCGCCCCCGTTCATCTGGATCAGGTTGAATATGGTCACGACGTCCGCGGCCACCATGATCTTCTTCGACTGCTGGTTGTTCCCGGGGCACTTCATCTTGTCCTTGAACAGCGTGGCCGGGAAGTTGGGGTCCAGACAGGCCGTGTAGAAGAGGACGCTTCTCAGTTTGGCGAGCTGGGACAGGTCGAAGCGGGCACACAGGGACTTGCACAGATCCTGGTAGGAAACGGTGTTTTGCTTGCTGTCCAGCTCCTCCAAGATCTTCATCAGGAAGAGGGAAGTGTCCTGGTTGGTGTCCATGGCTGAGGACGTCAGAGCCTCGTGGCCGACGCTGAATGCTCCAGTCCGTTCTACAGTGACAACATCACAAAGTAGAGGGAGATCATAAACACCGGTGTAAACCAGGCCAGTTACGAACCACCTAGCAACGCACGAGGAGCTTTTTAATTTAAAAGTGTAGGGGCACCTGGGTGGCTCAGTCGGTTGAGCGTCCGACTTCAGCTCGGGTCATGATCTCACAGTCTGTGAGTTCGAGCCCCGCGTCGGGCTCTGTGCTGACAGCTCGGAGCCTGGAGCCTGTTTTAGGTTCTGTGTCTCCCTCTCTCTCTGACCCTCCCCCGTTCATGCTGTGTCTCTGTCTCAAAAATAAATAAACGTTAAAAAAAATTAAAAAAAAAAATAAAAGTGTATCAGCAGCTTCGGAAACATTCATAGCCTACGACTTTTAAGTCCCTTCCCAGGAACCCACCTTAAAGAAATTGTCGATGACCGTGATTTATGTACAAAGATGTTTGCTGTGATGGCGTCTATAACAGTGGAAAAATGAAGCATCTTGAATGCCCAAATAACAAAGGAATGCGTACATAAGGTATGTTATGATAAACAATGACTCTTTGAAGCAGTAAGATTAGATTAAAGCGCATCAACAAAAAGGAGCAAACTACCAGTACAGGCAACAGCGTGGACGGGGCTCACAGGCATTGTGCGTGAGCGAAAGAAGCCACGTGCGTGAGGACGCCACTTTAATGACGCTCGGGAAGACACGTCGGTGGTCGCGGGGGCTGGCGGACGGTGCTTCCCTGACTGTCTACATCTGTCAAAAGTCACGCAGCCGTGTGCTAACACGTGTGACTTTCGCTACAGGTGAATTACACCTTCATTTAAAAATTACACAAGGAAGACTTTTTAATGACAAAAAAAAAATATGACACAATACTGAGCGAAAACAATGAAAATTAGCCTGTATGTGTGAGAAGGTCTTCATTATACAAAGTGATATATTCTTGGAGATGACAATGAAAGAAATTAACGGACACTGAAATGTTAACAGTGGTTACGTTTGGATGGTAAATATGGACTTTTTTTTTCTGAACGGTAATCTTCGTTCCTCAGTATTTTATTATGCAAATTTTCAAACATAGAGCAAAGTTGAGAGAATTTTATAGCAAATACTCATACTCTCGCCATCTGGATTCCACCATTAACATTTTACCGTATCTGGTTTCTCACATATCCATCCATCCTTCATTGGGCTAGCTTATTTTGTTTCTAGTGCACTTCAGGGTAAATTGCAGGCATCTGAACACTTCCCCCTGAGCGTTTCATCATGCGTATCATTAATCCAAGTCCCAACAACAGTTCACAGCTTTTCTTTAATATAAGATCTACATTGGGGCGCCTGGGTGGCTCAGTTGGTTGGACGTCCAACTTTGGCTCAGGTCATGATCTCACGGTCCGTGAGTTCGAGCCCCGCATCGGGCTCTGGGCTGATGGCTCTGAGCCTGGAGCCTGCTTCCGATTCTGTGTCTCCCTCTCTCTCTGCCCCTCCCCCTCTCACTCTCTGTCTCTCAAAAAATGAATAAACATTAAAAAAAAAATAAGATCTACATGCACAAATCTTAAGGGTACGTTTGCTGAAGCTTCAATCAAAGCACGTCTGTGTAGTAACCAACCCCCCTGGAAAGATCTAGAACGTTCCGAGTGCCACAGAAAGTTCCCTCGTACCCCTTCCCCCTGTGTTCTGATGTGTTCTGGGTAATGTTATTTTTCTTCATAATTTCCCATCCTCTCTGAAATTCTGACGTCTGCGATTTTGTAATCAGCACACAGAAACAATAAGCCTTACTTCGAAATGGACGGAAAAGGCACGTTAACCAGTCCCTGAACGGAAACATTAAACACACCAAACTGAGGGTTTCACAGAATTCCCTAAGACAGAGTAGAGCCCATCCATTATCGAGGACCAGGTCTGAGATTTACCAGGACGCCCAGGACACGCGTCTTCAGCCGCACCTGCCGGCAGGCCAACCTGCTGATTGTCAAATCAGCCTGTTCCCCTGTTTTCTACACGAACCGCATCTTTTCTCTGGGCTGGTTTCAGCGGATCCCGGCAGTGGGCTGTCCCTCCTGAGGGCAGAGCTCCCACGAGGAGCTCCCACACGTGTCTGCAGGGGCCACAGTCTGGATGTCCCCGTGGGGAGAGGCAACAAGGCCCTGAGGGGTCCTGTTCCCGCCCAGAGCATGCTGCGGGCAAGCACGTCCTTCAGGGCCACCCAGCCCACCCCAAGAAAGCACTCGGTGTGGGCACCATCTGTTAAAGGAGGGGACTCGAGTGTGGAGTAAGTGGGCGCAGGATCGGGGCGGGGGGGGACAAATGCACATCACCTGCAGAGACGCTCTTCCTGGACTCTGACAGCCTCACCAGACCTCTTGGGAGTGTCCTGACTGACAGGGAAACAGACTTGGGGGGCGTAGGGCAGCCACGGGGAGCAGCGAGCCCGGACCCCGCACGGCTCCCGGGAGACCCCGACTCTGCTCCCCCGGGGGGCTTCTCCACGTTCTCCCCTGCCCACTGGCTACACACTTCTCGGCCCCAGTCAGCAAGGCCCAGGGTCTCCGGCAGAGAAGGAAGGAATCACGAGTGATCTGAAAAGCCTGCGTCATGTTTTATTAAAACCGCTCATGGACGGCCAGGGGAAGGCACCTGCCGCCACGCAAGTGGGCGTGTGGACGCAGGGGTAGCCCGTGTGCGAATGGCCACAGAGAAACCCCACAGGAGAGCAGACCAGGCAGGAGCCTGGAGACACGGGTGCTCTGTAACGGCGGGACCGGCTCCAGCCGCCGCGGTGGGCTCCCTCCCTCGACCACACAGGCAGCCCTGTGGGGGGTGGGGGGAAACGCCGCCCCCATCTCACAGACCGGAGACTGAGGTCCCAGGAGGGGTGACCGCCCGTCCAGAAGGGACGCAAGTTGCCGAGGGCCCGAGTGGGGGCAGGTATGGGGGCTGCTGTGGCCCGTGCACCTGCTGAGCCCCGGCTCTATGCAGGGGCCTACGTGGAACACACACCACAGTATGGAGAGGGGGCGTCACGGCTCTCGGTGCGCTTGGGACAGTAACACACGTGCACATTCACAGACACACACACACATGGAGACCCACACCCCGCTCACTGAGCCTCCCTCTCTCTCAGCTCTCTCTGGGCCGGTCCCTCAGGGTGTGAACACTTTCAGCTCCCAGCACAGCCCAAAGCACATTGTGAGAGCGGCCGAGGCACCCACACACCCACCGTCTCGGGTCCAGGAGGCCGACACCAGCGCAACACCTGCCAGCCACACGGTCCTCATGAATCTCGGTGGGCACGTGGACGGGGCAGGGAGCAGCTGGGCGTCTGGCATTGAGGACCCCGTGTGGCCCCATGGACCGTCCCCCTCAACCCTGCCGAGTGCCCTACATCTCCCCGTGCTGGAACCCTGCTCTCCTTCCAGGGGCTCCTGTGGCAGCCCCTCCCCCACCCCTCACTGACCCCAGAGTTTAAGGGAGTCGTGCCCTCCTCGGTGGTCAGCGGCCCTCTGCCCGAGCCTGGGTCACAACATTTCTCACATGATCTCATGGTTGGTGAAGTTTTAACAAACGTCTGACAGGTATTCCAGGAAAGAGAGGATGGTGGAAAGCCAATAATCAAAATGATAATGTTAGAAATGTTTGAGACTGGACCTCAAACTCAAAGAGCAACCCCAAATAAAACATACAGAAATAAATTCACCTTTAAACAGCAAAACACACATGAAGAGAAAGCCCTGAAATGGTTCAGGCAGTGGGGGAGGGAATGAATTACTGAGAAGAGAATAAAACTAAAAACAGATTTTTCAAGAATAAAAAAAAAAAAACAAAAAAAACCCAGACTATTCTCTTCTATAAAGATGATATTTTAATTTGGACCATCCTTCAGAGAAACCTAGGTCTGTTTACAAAATCCATATTGTGTGTACTCCATTAACAGATGTCCAGAATTATTGGTCCATTTAAAGTTAAAAAAAAAAAGAAGAAAAACTAGAAGACATAGACACAAAATTCTTAAAGTGCTAAGGAAAAATGACTTATCGTTTATAATCCTATCACCAGATAAACTATTATTCAGAAATAAAGATTAAAACTAACTGCAGACGAAGATGCCTTTGTCGCTCACATTCCTCACTGTAAAAGCTACTGAAGAAGCTCCTTCAGAGAAAAGAAAGATGGATTCAGAAAGAAGAAAGCAGTAAACATATAGTAAATTCTAAACACACACCAACTGTATAAAACCATGTTAATGACTATTTTTAGAGCTAAAATAGAAGGGGGGTGGTGATCTAGGTTAAAACTCCCTAAGCATTACCTGGTATCCTCCAGAGGAGGAAGGAATGTTAAATACATTTAGATGTTAACTCAAAAATGTATGTTAGAAAACAATTTATGGAGGGGCGCCTGGGTGGCTCAGTCAGTTAAGCAAAAAGGACTTCGGCTCAGATCATGATCTCGTGGTTTGTGAGTTCCAGCCCCTCATCAGGCTCTGTGCGGACAGCTCAGAGCCTGGAGCCTGCTTCGGATTCTGTGTCTCCCTCTCTCTCTGCACCTCTCCTGCTCACACTCTGTCTCTCAAAAATAAACATTTAAAAAATTTTATAAAGATTTATTTTTTTTTTAATTTTTTTAACGTTTATTTATTTTTGAGACACAGAGAGACAGAGCATGAACGGGGGAGGGTCAGACAGAGGGAGACACAATCTGAAACAGGCTCCAGGCTCTGAGCTATCAGCACAGAGCCCGACGCGGGGCTCAAACTGACAAACTGGGAGATCATGACCTGAGCTGAAGTCGGCCACTTACCCTACTGAGCCACCCAGGCGCCCCTAAAAAATTTTAAAAGAAGAAAAGAAAAAAATTTATGGATCACCACCAGGAGAAAAGGAAGAAATTATAAAACTTAATGTAGAATTTTAAACGCATGTAGAGAAAACAGAATAAATGAACAATCAATTAATAGAAGGTCAGAAATCAGGGAAATGAAGCAGTGACAAAGGAAGACAAGTAAAAATCATGAATAAGGTGACAGAAATCTTTCCAAATACATCAAATCACAATAAACGTAAACAAGCTAAATTCACCACCAGCTCAAAGTCTGTGACTCTCATTTGGAATTTTTTTTTTTTTTTTTTTTTAATTGCAGCCAGATGCCACCTATGAGCGAGATACCTAAACATACTGTCACGGAAAGGCTGCAAGGATCAGGATGAAGTAGGAAATTTCAGCCAAAACCAAATCAGAATACAGTTGGTGTTTGTTACAGACAGACTAGTACAATAGTTAAAGAACGTAGACTCTTTTGCCAGATAGCCCAAATCTAAATCCAGTAATAGTATTGACCTCGCATGACTGAGTTTTACGTATGAGCGCCTGGAAAAGAGTAGGCA
Organism: Herpailurus yagouaroundi; assembly: GCF_014898765.1. Taxonomy (NCBI): domain Eukaryota; kingdom Metazoa; phylum Chordata; class Mammalia; order Carnivora; family Felidae; genus Herpailurus; species Herpailurus yagouaroundi. The sequence continues at coordinate 1,104,592 of NW_024412416.1, read as the reverse complement.
ATTTGGCAATACAGAAAAAGCTCAATTTAAGCAAATTCTATCACCCTCCACATCCACCTCTGTTTACAAAGCAAGGTGACCATCCACAGGGTTCATAAGGAAGCAAAGTTGATTCTTAAAGACAGATTTTAATAGTAAAAGAGTACAGGGGGGTGGGGAGATCATATAATTGATATCATACAGCAGCTAATATGAATTTATTTACAGCCAATTTAAGGATACACTTCAAAAACACTGGGGCGCCTGGGTGGCTCAGTCGGTTAAGCGGCCAACTTCGGCCCAGGTCATGATCTTGCAGTCTGTGAGTTCGAGCCCCGCGTCGGGCTCTGTGCTGACAGCTCAGAGCCTGGAGCCTGTTTCAGATTGTGTCTCCCTCTCTCTGACCCTCCCCTGTTCATGCTCTGTCTCTCTCTGTCTCAAAAATAAACGTTAAAAAAATTTTTTTTTAATTTAAAAAAAAAGAAAAAACAAAAACATAAAAATGCATGGAAAAGAAAGTTACAAATGGATGTGTCATGTGACTGGTGTAATTTGGAACAAAATAGATTGTTCTGCAATGTATATATAAGAAAGAAAGCACGAAAATGCACGTGGAATGAAATATGCCAGGTTTGGGACAGTGGTTTCTTTTGGAGAAAGACAGAGGGGGAGGAAGATGTGGAGAAGCCTAAAATGAAGGCCCAGCATTAGGCGCTGCCTTGACATCTGGTGAGACCTGGAGGGCCTCGAATGGCTCCCCATCTGCTCCTGCGGACAAGACCCCCCAGCCAAACAGGGGTTGGTACCCTGCCAGCCGCGGAACTGTGCAAACAGGCCGATCACAGCCTCCCACGGGAAGCATGGGTCACTCACCGTCTTGTCACAACAAAGCCTGCCTCCCGCAGCCCATGTGTCCAGTCTGCTCCCAAGTTCAAACCCTGTGTGGCCCCGTGTCCTCCTCCTCCAGGTTGTGAACGTGTGATTAATAACCACTGTCGGCTTCATCTGCCCAACGCCTGGTATTTGGTGGGTGGCCACCCCCAAGACTCCAGGGGGGGAAGCCCCCTCACCATGGGGGGAGGGCAGGTGATGAGAGCAGGACTCTCACAGTCTTTCCTTTGAAAACACAAAGCAACAAGCACTGTGGCAAAATGACCAAATGGAAGCTCCTATTTCACCTCAGTGGCAGATGGACATCCCTCAGGTCACTTTCCCCTCTTTTACGCGCTTTTGAAAATACATACTAATTAAAGTACATTTTAAAAACTAGAAAAACAAGTTCCCGCTCAGACCTGCCAGAAACAGAAAATTTTTATAAATAAGGCCGCAAAGGTGAGCAACTAAGAAAATCAACAAGATACTATTTGTCCCCACCCCCACAGTCTTCTGTGGAGTTTCTCAAGTTCCCCGTATGAGTGAAGACATATGGCGTCTGTCTTTCTCTGCCTTATTTCACTTAGCATAACACCCTCCAGGTCCATCAATGGGATGGGGCTTTGGGGAGGGGGTAAATGGGGGATGGGCATCGAGGAGGGCACCTGTTGGGACGAGCACTGGTGTTGCATGTAAGCGATGAATCACGGGAATCTACACCCCAAACCAAGAGCACATTGTGTCCACTGTATGTTAGCCAACACACTATATGTTTAAAAAATGTCAGCCAACAAACTATATATTTGTGATATTGCTATATATGTTAGCCAACAAACTATATATTTAAAAAAATAATAAGTAAATAAATAAATGAAAAAAAGAAAATTGACAAGACAGCATTTTGTTGATGTTCTGCTTTGTTCTGTTTGCATTTTTATGGTGAGAGGCTCTGTGTGCTGGAGGGAACCCTGAGCAGTTACTTGCTTTAAGATAATTAGATGAGTTTTCTGGTCAAAACGCTGAGCTATTTGGACAGTCAAATGTTAAAATTTAGGATACAGCTCCTATGATCATAATTTGGTGGAGAAATCCACGGAGAGTAGAAAGACAAGAAGGAGACCCAATGCAGGTAAGGATTCAACGTATGATGAAGGTAGCCGTTTGGGTCAATGAGAAAATAATGGTTTATTCAGTAAAACATAAATGCGTCCATAGTAGGTATTATTGGAGTGACTGCTTAACCAACTGGTAAAAAATTAAGTTAGTTCTCAGTCGTTGGCATATACGAAAGGACATTATGCATGAAATACAAAGAAAGAGATTTTAGTCGGGATTTAGACAACGGGAGGTCGGGTAAGTGTCTTCCACACGAGATTCCAGAAGCTGAAATCACGGAGAAAGAGACTGATCAGCTTGGATAACTGGAAATGACTTACTTACAATGCCAATAAACATCATAAAAAATGAAAAAAAAGGAACTGGAATGCAGAAGCTATTCACCTCTTACTGAAGGCTCTAAATACTACTACGAAAGGAGGAGCAGTCCAAAAGAAAGAAACAGTCAATTTACAAAGAAAGAAAGGCTAAGAAAATCATGCGCATCATCATAAACAAAGCAAACTAAAACAGCAATGTGTTTGACTACCTTCTAATTTATAAATCTAAAGTATTTAAGCTGATATTTTCTTTATGAAATGGAGAAGCACCGTAATAAACAGACTTTTTGCCTGCTGCAGTAGAGTTGGTCAGGACGCTCATACCTGGGTGGCCCAGTCGGCTAAGCATGCGACTTCAGCTCAGGTCATGATCTCACCATTCGTGAGTTCAAGCCCTGTGTCGGACTGTGCGCGGACAGTGCAGAGCCTGCTTGGGATTCTCTCTCTGCCCCTCCCCTCCCCTCCAAAAATAAATAAATGAACAACCAAAAAAAAAAAAAAAACCAGAAGGCTCGTACCACTATCGGGGGGATGTGGGAAAGCAGGCAGCCCCCTTCCATTGTGGCACCAGGGCACATCTGTGCGACGGCCGTTGCAGGAAGTAATCAGCGGTAACATTTAAAATAAAACTTAACACCTAAAATGAAAATATACCTATTTTTAAATCAAACAAATCCACACTTGTAAGCATTTCTCCAAAGGAAAGAATCAAATATGTGTTAAAAAAAATGCTACAGATACATTCACTTCAATATGGCTCATAGTAAGAAAATATCGCGGATAACCTTTGTATCCAACAACTGATCATGTGAAATTGTAGCGCATCGATACGGTGAAATGCCATGCGGCCATTAATAAATCATGCTGCAAATATATATTCGTTGACACATTTATGTGTCAGTAAATGGCCTTTCGTCAGTAAAAAGGTATGCTACTAAATGATATGTTATAACATGATATAAAATTGTCTGTAAACACACACCCTCTATGTACCAAAACTAGTAGTAAGTGTCCCTGGCTGATTTTTTCTTCCTTTTGTTCAGGTCTGTTATCACTTAAGTGTTCCGAATCGTCTGATTTTCTAACAAACAATAAAGAGGCAAGGATTTTCAGGCAGATCCCAGCACTATAAATTGGGGAATAAATTATCACCTCTGATCTTTGGTTTTCTCATCTAGAAAAGGAAGGTATCACTTCCTCCTCCTGAGATCAGGAACGGGGTCAAATGAGACATCCATTTCTTCATTCAAAAGATATCTGGCATATGCCAGGCACTGTTTTTAGCCGTAGTGATACCGCAGGATACAGAGCAGACCAAAACTAAAACAAAACTACCCTGGAGAGCTTGTCTTCTAGGTGGGGCGCAGATAATAAGCAAAATAAATCAGTAAAACCTACAGTACATTAGAGGCGAACTACCTACGGAGAAAAACAGAGGAGCTCGGAAAGAACAGGGCAGAGGGGGCGGTAATTTTAAGATGGCAGACAAGTCCTCAGGGGAAAGACTGCATTTGGATGAAGTCCCCACAAACGCATGGAAGAAACCATGTGCCTGCCTCCCCTCCCTGGGGGAGGGGCAAGCATCCAGGGCAGAGGGAACAGCTAGTACAAAGGCCCTGGGGCAGAAGCATAAAGGTCAAGTTGGGCTGCCCATAGAGGCATTTTATAAAATATAGCGTGCAAAGCGTGCCAAGAAATACTAGGTATTAGTATTAGCTCCAAAGTGATTATTTACCAAAACGTCTCCAAAAATGCCTTCCTAATGCTCAGGCGTCGCTTGTGTTTCCTTTTATTTTATTTTTTTTTAATTTTTTTTTTAACGTTTATTTATTTTTGGGACAGAGAGAGACAGAGCATGAACGGGGGAGGGGCAGAGAGAGAGGGAGACACAGTACCGGAAGCAGGCTCCAGGCTCCGAGCCATCAGTCCAGAGCCCGACGCGGGGCTCGAACTCCCGGACCGCGAGATCCTGACCTGAGCTGAAGTCGGACGCTTAACCGACTGCGCCACCCAGGCGCCCCTCGTGTTTCCTTTTAGAGTAAAATGCTAATAACGAGAGGTAGCAGGTCCCTTAACGTCCCCTCTCCCCACCTTTAATTGTCCCCAGGCCACCTCCCTCCTGTGACCTCCCAGGAAGAGGTGAAGCCCTGGACCAGATGGTGCCAAGAGAATGGAGAGGGACAGACAGATGGCATGGGGCGAGGGGCAGGGACGCCACAACATTGCCTGGCAGCACAAGAACCCCCCCCCCCCCCCCGCCCCGTGCATTCGCGCCCAGGAAACCCCCCGCATCCGCCCTCAGAGCCATGCCATTTTCCTTCGCGGTAACTCGTGTTAACGGTTTTCATCCGGCGACAGATCCCACGTGCGCCCACCGGACAGCGGGGAGCGGCTCCGCGGTTTCCGCGCCTGATGCGCTTTGGCGACGGTGTCGAGCTTTCACTGTCGAGTTCCCCAAAGTGGGCCCCGTGGAACCTCTGGGCTCCGCGGCTCAGTCCCAAGAGGGTGGAGTCAGGACTCGAGAAACGCTGACCAGGGCGAAGATCCGGGCAGATCGTCCAGGGCGTCCACGGCCCCCAGAGCCCAGAGAGAGCATCGCCTGGGTTCTGCCGCCCCAGTGGGTGGCAAATACGGACCCTGTCATCGCTGTCCTGTATGTGCTCCCTCCTGCCGCTGTGACGTGTCACCACAAACACAGAGCCTTAAAACGCACCACCGACCTGCCATCTGAGGGACCTAGAGGTGAGGGGTCCACCGTGGGTTCACGGGGCTAAAGCCCAGGTGCCGGCCAGGCGGCGACCCCCCCCCCCCCCCCCCCAGGGGCCCTAGGGAGGAACCTGTTTCCTCGAGGGTTTCGGTTCCTGGCCGAGGCTTCCCAGGACTCCAGGCCCCTTCCTCTGGCTCCAAACCCAGCAGTCACATGACTGCCGCCTCTGCTCCAGAGGCCACGCCTCCCTCTGCGACTTTTCTGCCTTCTTCCCACGTATGGACTGTTGTGATGACACGGGCCACCCAGGTATCCAGGGTGCTCCCTTCTCAAGGTGCTTAATCAGTCTGCAAAGTCCCTTCTGCTGTGAAGGTGACAGTCACAGGTTCTGGGGGCACCTGGGTGGCTCGGTCGGTTGAGCGTCCGACTTCAGCTCAGGTCATGATCTCACAGTCCGTGAGTTGGAGCCCCGAGTCGGGCTCTGTGCTGAGATCAGAGCCTGGAGCCTGCTTGGGATTCTGTGTGTCCCTCTCTCTCTGCACCTCCCCCACTCACGCTCTGCCTCTCTCTCTCTCTCTCTCTCTCTGTCAAAAATCAATAAACATTAAAAAAAAAATTTTAAGTCACAGGTTCTGGGGGCCCCTCCCCCCCATGCCCCCCACCCAAGCACACAGAAGGAAGAAAACCTCATCGCTGCGCTTTCTCATACTTCGGGGGACATAACTGGAAACCTGGGTCCTTCCCAGCGGCGAATGCTCTGCCCTAACTGATAAAACAGTACCTGCTTGGCCCAGGCTCTCGGTGAGAACCCTCTGTGGGCGGGCAAGTGAGGGAGTGACAGTTATCACTGGGGAGGTCAACACGGGCTCTCCTGTCCGGGGTCCTGAAACGCATCCCAAAATCCTGGGGACGCGGACGGCCACACTGCCTCGTCCTCTCCCTGGTGCGTGCGGCACCCCGACCTGAGCCGGTGGGCATGGTGGCCCCCAAGACCAGGCAGCGCCCCCCTCTCCCCACGAGGCTGCTCCTCACACCGGAACCAGCCCTGCCCCAGGCTGGGCAGACGTCGGGGACCTGGTAAAGGGCAGCCCTCCCGGGGTCGGCAGACGGCCCCTCTGTCTGGGCTCCTCTGACCAGCCCCGACCGGCTGCGGCCGCCGCACCTTCCCGCTGATGGGACTCGGCCACAAGGCGCGGTCTGTGACTCAGAATGTGGGCTCGAACCCGGGTCCCCCCACCCCCGGCAACGGGCACTTGCAAGATGTGGGGTAAACGGAGGCTCGGTTCTCAGCCCGGACGCTCGGCCTGGACAGCCCTGGGCAAAGCCTGGGAATCCGCACTCTGGAAGGGCCCTGAGAGGCTCCGGGAGGGCTGGTGGCTGGCAGGGGGATTTGGAAGAGTCACACCTCGGTGCTGCCAGCCGGGGTTCGTCCTCACGTGCTTCCCAATTGGGCCCTGTGCCTGGCAAGTCGCTTCCCCGTCTTGGCGCAGAGCACAGTCCCCCTCAGCCCAGACCTGGTCCTCCGTCACGCGGGGACTCTCGCCGAGGTTACAGGGGGCGGGATTGGGGCGTTTCCTTCCTTCCTGCTGCCGCCACCGAGTCAGGCCTCCCTCGTCCCTGCGGAGTGAGCTGTGAGTCATGCAGACGCCGTTCGTCCCCTCCCTCACCTGGCAGCTCCCGGAGCCACCCAGCCTGTGCCAGGCACCGTGCGAGTCCCAGGGTGACGACACACAGGCTCCCATCCCCCTCCCTCCGGGGCCTCCCAGCTCCACGGGAGAGGCGGACCAGCAGGAGGGCCGTTAGCACAGCCCAGGAAGTGCGCCAATGGTGACGGGGACAGAGAGGGTGAGCCCGCTGCCCACCGCCCACGGCCATTCTTTGTGTCCGCCTGCCCCCCACCTGCCCCCGTGCCCACCCCCACCCCCACCCACTGCCCACCCCAACCTGCACCCACACGGAGGTATTACTTCCCACCTTCCTCAGCCCCATACACGTTCCTGATTCCTCCTGGGTGGCCGTCGCACAACGGTAGGCACCCCACAGGCTTCCAGAACAGTCTAAAGCCCTTCGTACTGCAGGACCCCCACCAATCCCTGCCGGTCTGCTGACCCTTTTGGTTTGTTTTCTCAGCCGTGTCCTCGAGTCTCCTCGAGTAACCCTAAAACCTGCAGAAAACTTGGCTTTCTCGAAAGCCCAGGGCCTCCTCGTGCTAATCACTCACTGAACACGAGCCACTGACGGCCACGACTGCCCCTCCCCCCGGAAGATGCTCAGGGCAGGGGGTGGGGTGGAGGGCTCAGCACCACCCCCCCCCCCCCCGGGGCCACGCCAGGGGACAAGGCTGCCACGAAAGCTCAGTAGCTGAGGGTAGGCACTCACACCCAGAGCACCGGAAGATCCCACGGAGATGGTGCTCGGGAGGTCATGCTGTCAGGACAGCCCCCACGGGCGCAGGTGCAGCTGCGTGTGGTCCGGCCGCAGGGGGCTCCCGGCCTGGGAGGAAGACGGATACGGCCGCGTGCCACAGCCACCGGACGCGGGCCACTCAGCTCTAACACAGGCTCTCTCTGCCTTAATTCCCAGATCACAGGCAGCTTCTCTTTGTTATCTGGCTTCTAGTCTTCCTGATCCGGGAACACATTTATCAGATTCACTTTCTTCCCCCTCGACTCTTACACCAGCATTCTGCGGCCCACACAGCAGGCTTTGGGTTATCACGCGTCCTTCTTTAGAAGACCGACCCAAGGGAGCTCTCCAACGAGCTAGGACAACTATAACCTCAGTGTGGCGGCCAGCCCCCGGTCCTGATCCCGGCGGAGCCCCGTCTCAGCGACCACCGGCCCTCCCGATGGGCTCTGGCCCAAAGCCAGCATCGGCCTGAGCTCTGTGCACCTGTCAGGACAGGACGGACTCTCCTCCAACCACAAACGGTCCCCAGATTCCAGGGGCTCAAAACACTCTCTCCTCCACGTTCTGTGTCCACAGCGAGTAAGCGAGGGCCCGTGGCCCGCATCACCTTCCCTCCGGGACTCACGCTGAGGGAGCGGCCACCTTCTAGGGCTTTCTCTATCACCGGAGCAGAGGGGAAGGGAGGACGCGGTGAGGTCCTCTTAGAGCTTAGAGCTCCCACAACATCTCTCCAGCCAAGCAAGGCGCACGGCCGCGCCCGACGTCACGTAAGCAGGGAAAAGCGACCCTCCACGTGCCCAGAAGGAGAAAGAATCAGCATGTTTATGAACAGAATGAAGAACCACACTAAACATACACTGCTTATCGCCTTTTGGAGAAACCCAGTTCCTAGATGCAATACGACAGTTTTAAAATATGTGTCTTTTCGACCCTTCAGGTGGCCAAGATGTATGTTTCCAAAATATAGCTGGCCTCCATCCACAGACCCTGAAGACGCCTCAGAGCCATAAAGGTGCAGTGGGTATCATGTCATCAACGAAGGTGACTTTGGACCCCACCCGAGGGCTGTGGCTGGTTGCCAGGAGGACCAAGGGTGTTATTAGAGGCTTGGACCAATCTGCAGGGAGGGGAGAAGGGCTGGAGGCTGAGTCCACGGCCCCTGGCCGAGTCAGTCGTGACCACTTAGCAACGACGAAGCCTCCGCAAAACCTGAGAGGAGGGCTTCCTGGCCCCCTTTTCAGACAGCTTCCACGTTTGAGGGACCAGGCTGGGCCCCCAGCCCTCGGAGGACAGACGCTCCTCTGTTTGGGCCCTTGCCCTCCACAGCTCCTCGGCCGGCTGTTGATTCACATCCTTTCTCATGTCCTTTAATAAACGGCAAGTGGGAAGCGTTTCTGGGAGGCGGTCAGAGCCTCCAATCTGTAGCCGGTCAGCGGTGTGACGCACATGGGACAGTGGGGGGCTCACCACCTCTGTCTGAGGGGGGAGGGGGCTCACCGCCGCCGCTGTCTGAGCGGGGACGGCGAGCCGGGTCCCGCGGGACGGAGCCCTCACCCTGTGGGATCTGACGCTGTCTCCAGCAGCCAGGGTCGGAAGTGAACTGAATTCCCAACACCCTGCAGGTGTCCAGGAGCTGCCTGTGGCGGGGGGGGGGGACCCCAACGCCCCCGACGCTGGAAATCTAAAAAGACTAGTTAACAACACTAACTACTTTAAACATTTTCTTACGGGGAGCCGGGCAGCGCTCTAGACGCTGGAGATACAGCAGCAAATAAACGCCGGCCCCCGCCTCCCGAGATCCACACGTAGTGGAATCATCCAGCTGTCATCACTCGGGCCAAAGGACCTCCTCCTCATTTCTCATCCATCCAGCAAGCGTCTGCCAAGCACCTCGTCACCTGCTGGGCACCGTGCTAGTCTCAGGAGACGCAGGGTCAGGGTCCTCGGGGGCTCACGCTGCGGGGACACGGCGAGCCATCAAGAAGGATGGGTGCCAGTGACACATCCGTCACACAGGATAAGGTGACCACAGTGTTGTATTTCAAGCACTCAGAGAGAAGATGTGCCTCGTTCTAGAGAGAAGCCTTTTCCAGTGATTCTCCAGCTGTGTTCTGGGGAGCCATTCGGGGTTCCCCAAGGGGGCTTCGGGAAGTCCCGCTGCGTGAACAGGCTGCCACGTTCCTCCTCACTCTTCACTCCGTTTCGTGTACTTACCGTCATAGAAGATTCGATTAAAACCGGGGGGGGGGGACTGCCGATCTGATGTGATGCTGCTCTCTCGTTTCGTACGTATGAAAATAAACGCGCCGAAGAGTTACGTCCCCAGGCTCATTCGACCCCTGAGCAGCACTCCTGAGGCGGGCCGCTAACCTCCACGGCACTCCGTCCTTCCTTCTCTTTTTCTTCCTTTCTTTTCTGATTTCAATGGACACAGACTGCAGGTAAGCCCCAAACACTAAGATCCAAACGTTCGTGGGCAGCGCTAATCAGGGAGGCTTTAAGGACATGTTTGCAGAGGAATCTGGACCCTTTTCCCAGCTGGTTTGAGAACGGGTGTCACCGCCGGGCAGGAGCAGAGAGCAGGGCCGTCCCCTGCCTTCTCGTCCTCCGCCGGCCACATCCCCGCCCTGCAGGCACAGTCACAGCTGCAACACCAGTTTCCGCTTCACGTTTTGTCAGGGTTCGAGCAAGGGTGCGTGTCGGCCATCGTGGGTGAGAAAACCCCAGGCGGGTCCTGCGTGCCGTGGACGGAGGCGGGACAGACCTCCTGACCCCTGTGGAGCATGAATGTTCCAGAGGCAGCGTCGGAGAGTTGGTGAACACGGAGGCTTTCAGAAGCTGGAAAGCCTCATCAGCGTTGCCCGCAGCCCTCGACAGGGAAAGGAAAGGGCTCCTCTTTGTCTGTCTTCCAAGTACTAAGTGCGCTAGCTTCCTCACCAAACTCATCAGAAATGCAAATAAACTGTCTGATCTGCTCTCTCTCTCTCTCTCTGGCAACTGACAATTTATTTTCACACAGTCCCCGATATACACAAATCTCAGACACACGCACCATAAGAATTGGACTTGATTTACCAGACACTGAAGGTTTTCCCTCCAGACGCCAGTAAGCTAAGAAAATCTCTAACTGTTCTCTTTCTGCAGATTCGCCTCTGGCTCCTGCTCCAGCCTCCCGTGCTGCCCGGGAAGATGGCCCATCCCCGGGGGTCGGGGGTCGGGGGTCGTGCGACTCTCCCCACAGTGCCGGGAACCTGCCTCTCCCTCACTCTCTTCTCTTCACTGCTTGAAATACCGCAGCCAGGCTCTCGGGGAGCCGGCGGCCCGGGGCTCATTCCAGAAGACCTCTGTGGCCATAGCAGGGTGCTGCCCTCCACCTACAGGGCAGGCTCCACGGGTGTCGTGGTTCCCGGAAAGGGGAGGGAAGGACCTTTTACTGACCCTCTCCGTCCCAGGGAGGTGATGGCAGCGGCTGCTGGAGGAACCGGAGCCTCACTGGCCTCCTGAGCTGCCGCCAGGCTCCTGGCCTCTCTTCGCGTCAGGCGTCAAACCGCAGCCGGCCGGCTCAGCCGTGAGCAAGAAGCCTGCCCCCTCCCAGGGACCCCACCCCACCCCACCCGCAAGCGAACCGGGGTCGCAGCTTCTTAGGATAGGCCTCTGTTGTTTGCAGCGCAGACTCTGGGTCCTTCCCCTCCTCTCAGGTCTTCGCCCAACGTGTGCACAACAGTTGAACACAGGGACACTCTCCCCGCAAAGCAGTGCTGATGGGGCGCTGTGACAGGTAAGCGACTCAAATGCCACCGGCAGCTCCCGGCACCCCGGGGAGCACACAAGCGATGGCTCCGGCTGGACTGGACGGCGGGGAGCACGACTGCTCGCTCAGGCGGGGCCGGCGGGCGGAGCAGGTAGGGAAGCCAGGGTGCACGAATCAGACGGCAGACGAGCGCTCGCTCGGCCACCCGGGCCGGCTTCGGTGTTTCCCGGCAGGTGAAGGGGCACACCAGATGCCCCGGGAACAACGAGGACCCCATTTCCACCGCAACGTGACTGGACATCTGGCCTTAAGACGTGGACGCCCCGCCGGCCCACCTGGGGTTGGTCCCGGCTTTCCGGCTCACTTTGCGCCCCGGAGGGGTCAGGCTGTCTGCACACATAGCTCATAAAGTTAACCCTCAAAATACCGTTTCCTACAAGCGGATTTTCGGCCGTGAAAACTTGCCCCAAACTGCACGGTCGCTTCCCCTGCTCCCCTTCCCGGATCCCTGATGTCTCCGCCAGCTTTGGCCGAGCCCCGCACCCCCCGCCCCAACACCTCTGCCACCGAGCCCAGGGCGCAGCGCCCAGGCCCGCAGAGCTCAGAGCCCGGCGAGGGCAGGGGGCGCGCCCCGGGCCGGGCGGACACGCACACACGCGCACTCACGCGCACACACACACGCGCGCGCGCACACACACACACACACACACAC
>NW_024412416.1:1028507-1077725 GCF_014898765.1 Herpailurus yagouaroundi | reverse complement strand
GCTGAGGGTGTACCACTGGGGAGTGAACAAGGCTGAGAGCCATGTGCGAACGGTGGGCCCATATCAGCAAGAGGGCCTGTGCTAGTCTGACAAAACCGGGGGCCACGGACACATTCCACCAGCAGGGTCTGGCGCCGGGGCCACAGCGGTAGCGGCCAGCGTGGTCAGGGGCAGCCGACAGCGAGACGGTGGGGTCCAGTGGTGGCTTCTGCCCGCCCGCCGTTACTGTCTGTGTGCAGCAACCACCGCCGGTTGAAGGGCGGTGAAGGGGCCAGCACAGAGACAGCCAGCCTCTGCCTGCATCAGGGGCGGTTACGGGCGTGGACGAGAAAATGAGATATGAAAACCCTCCGGGAGAATCCAAAGGCAGCATTATCATCGGTGTTTGATTAAGCGTGGCGGATGCATTATTCCACGTCGCAAGTCCCCGGTGAACCCAGGTGCTTAAGGGACAGCCAGTTCCCAAGCCCTCGTCAGCGAACGCCTGTTTCGACAGTTCGCTCCTGGCGCGGAGATGCCCGCAGAAGGCTCACCGCAGGCTCCAGCCAGCTCGTCCTCAGATGTGAGCCGGGCTCCAAACTCCCGGGATGCTGGTAGGAGCGGTTGTCACAGGAGGCCCACGGCCTGGCCCTTTGTTTGTTTTCTTTTGCATTTATTTAGTCAGTCACTTATATTTTCATTATCTGAAAGAATGAGGGTAAAAGAAACACACGAATGAAGCAGGCTTGCCTCCGAGCTCTGTATTTGTTAACAAGCTTCTTCTAAACAACAGGGTTCGAGTCGCAGAGGCTTTGCAGAGACGGCACAAGAGATGCCCAAGTACCCTAGACTGGATTCCACCTGCTGCTACCATCTGACGTTAACACGGTTCACCCGTCACGAGCGACGACCTTGCGTTGATGCGTCCGTATGAACTCCGGTCGCCCCACATCTTCCGGGCCTCCGTCGTCTGCACCCACTGCCTTGATCTGTCCCAGGACCCCCTGTGGACACGGCGTCGCATTTCCCCGTCGTGTCTCCTGGCTTCTCAGACCGCCCCCTCGTTTGGGATGCCCTTGGCAGTTTGAGGCGGGTCAGTATTTTGCAGACTGTCCCTCACTTGAGTTTTCCTCATAGTTAGACGGGTTCTGGGTTTGGGGGGAGGAACCACGGAGGTGAAGTGCCCTCGGCACACATCAGACCGCAGGGACCTACCGCCCGTCCGGCGCATCACCGTTGCTGCCACTTTGGTCACGTTGGTCACGCTTCTCCACCGCAAAGTCGCCCTGTTTTTCCCCATTTCTGAACTAAATTCCTTGGAAGGAAGTCGCCACGTGCATCCCACACCGAATTCTTCCAGATAACAGACGAACGCAATTGCCTTTTCTCCCTCGCTTCTTTACCTCCTCGGCGCACGCTGAAATCGCTGCGGACCCCCGAGTATTTACTCCAGCGTCGGGGGGGAACGGTCCCGCACGTCCCGGCTCAGCTGCTCCAGCTGTGGCCACCGGCAGCTCCATCCGGGGCCCCTGGACTTCCGGCCCACGGATCCGGGGGAGAGGTTGTCTCGGGCCACCGAGGGGTCATCTGTGACAGCAGCGTCACGTGGTCACCGTTACAGTTCCGCGCGGAGACTCCAGCTGTGCCTCACTGCTTCCACCTTCGGCCCCACGTCCCTGCCAACCACGCACGTGACCGCGTGCGTATGTATGCACATGTCTTACTACCCATACGCTACACTATGCGGACATATGCGTATATACCTGTAGGGACACGCACATAGATTAGCAACAAAATTGCTTTATTGTCAAACAGGTGCTTGCATAGTAATAAAGCTTAAACGTACACGGGTATTACACTTTACCAAATGCCTTAAGAGCGCCTGTGGGCTCGTCTACTACCTGAAACATCTGACTTGCACTCACGTCTAGTAGCATCCTTCACCAAGACAGGATTTCGGTAACACCTGACACGGCTCCGGCCGCCCCTTTCAGCTGACTAGCAACAGAACCAGACTGATGAATATCTCTCATGAAAAATAAGTAAGACCTATTTTAGTTGGGATTCGGACGATCTCCCTGCTTAAACCTGTTGAGCAAATCGTTTACCGTGTTTTCACCAGGGCGACTTTCCAGCGACCAGGCGAACTCGCAGACTCACACGGATAAAAGCCGCCCACTCCATGGGGTCCTCCCAGACCCCACTCCAGCGCCTCCACCTGGCAGGACCCCCAGCCCACCCCAGTGGGCACCCCCCCGCCCCCACCCCGACGCCCCCCCCCCCGACGCGCCCCCCCCCAGTCCCCACCCCAGTGGGCCTTCCCAGCCCCGTCTTCAGAGACCCTCTGTGTGCACTTCCCGCTACCCCCACGTATCAGGACCACGGGGCTGTTTGGGAACATTCCTCATGGATCCCATCTCTTCCCTCCTCCAGTCACTACAGGTGCCAATGAGCGGTCTGTGCCCACAGGACACACGGGGACGGGTGTAGGTCGCCCCCTGCAGAGCAACTGGAACATCCTGTCGTAGCTCCGTTCTGTGCGTATGTGTTCAAAACATTTTGTTTTAAATCTTCATTACCTAGGCTTTTAACATCAAATGTATGGTTGTTTCCTTTTCCGTTATACCATCCTTGAGATTTCCAATTTAATTAAAACTATCTTTTAAAAGCTATCTTATGAAATTTTTTTTAATTTTTTTTTTATTTTTGAGAGAGAGAGAGAGAGACAGAGCACAAGTGGGGGAGTGGCAGAGAGAGAGGGAGAGACAGAATCCAAAGCGGGCTACAGGCTCTGAGCTGTCAGCACAGAGCCCGACGCGGGGCTCGAACTCACGAACTTCGAGATCATGACCTAAGCTGAAGTCGGACTTAACGGACTGAGCTGCCCAGGCGCCCCTTGTAAAAATTAGTCTTAATCGCACAATTAATATGTGAAATTCACGCTTGATTCTTTTTTGTTTCCTCCTAGTATCTTTCTGTTTCCTGCTGGAATGTATCCTGGAGCTCTCCCTTCCGGAGAGTCTGTGGAGGTAAACTGATCGGAGTCCTTATAAAAATGCCTGCATGTCACCCCCCAGTCGGATGATGACGTACCGATAGGACATTCCAGCAGCAAACACACCCCCTCCTCCCCCAGCACCTTGTAGACTTCCTCTCTCACCCCGGGCTGCTGGGGTCAGCCTGATTCTCATTCGGACGTCGATATTCTGCCTGTGTTTTCTGGGAGTTTGGAGAATTTTCTGTCTACGTCCTTGCAGCTGAAATGCCACACTGCACGGCCGGCTGTCGTCACGGACTTGCTCCTCAACTCCCCCTACGTGGCAGGTGTGCGGACCACGGTCTGTCCACAGTTGGACGAAATGCCGCGCTCTCATGGTTCCCCGATCCCGCTCCCCCGCCCGGTCTATGTATTCTCCGCCTCTCACGCTGCAGTTAGATGGCTGCTTCCGTCTCTGGACTGACCCCTCGCGTCCCTGGACGTTTCTCCTTTCTACGACCCACACCTCCCTCCTCTGTGGTCTGGGAGGACGCCTCACTTCAGCCTACGGCTCACTCACAACCCTTTCCATCCGCTATTCAACTCAGTCCCTGGGGACTTGATTTCAGCGTTTTGCTGTTAGTCGCAAGGTCTTTGGCATAAACGTCTTTCTGGTGTCACGGGTGCATCTGCTCTCGGCGGGGTTGGGGGACAGGAAGGCCCCTCGGCACAAGGCGGCGCGCACAGCTGGTGGGCGGAGAGGCACAGGTGCGCCGCTGGGGAAGCGGCCGCCCGGGGCCCAGTGGAAGGTCGTCTCCCCCCATAGTGAGTGCTTCCCTCTTGGTTTAAATAGCAGGGGAGGCTGTTCTGAGTCACGTGATGGCTTCAGACAATTGCAGGACCACAGGAGTCACCGGCGGCCCCTCCCGGCTAGTTAATGCCACGTCATCAGCAGGTCTGAGGCTGTCCAGTCCCTTGTTGTCCAAATACCACCAGGGAGCAGGGCTGCTGTGCCTCCCAGCTCCCTAGCAGCCCGTCCCGTCACGGCCTGTCCCCAGGTCACAGTCCATCCCCACAAGGGTGAAAGAGTAACACCACATCCAAAGCCACAGCCCAGCCAGATGGGTCACCTTAGAATCGTCTTCCCTTGTCTGGACACATTGTCTCTTTTGCAGGGGACTGGCTTTCCCCGAATGTTTACTGGCTCTTCCCCGTGCCCGGTCCTGCTGGCCGAGGTCTGGCTGCTGACCTGCCATCTAGGAGAAGGGGACGGACCCCCCCCCCCCCCCGCCCCACAGAATGCGTGGTGCCTGCTGGAGCCAGGGCAGGTGGCTGGGCTCAGGGCATCCGGGCGCAAGTGTCCCCTGTCCTCTGAGGGGTCGCTGGCCTTCCCGGTGCACGTGCCTACAATCACTCTTCCCGCAGGAGAACATTCCTGCTCCCCGGAGAGAGGGGAGACCGTTTGCGTGGGGTCAGCCCAGCCGTCAGACCCCCCCCCCCCGTCCCCGATTCTGGTCCCTCCGTTCTGAGCCAGCACCCACCCGGTGTCCCGAGGTGGCCCCCCCTTCCCAAGCCAGACCTCCAGGGCCCTTCCCGGATCCTGGACCGAGAGTGTCCAGGGCTGCTTACGTGCAAGGCAGCACGGAAACAAGTTTTCACCGAAATATTTTATCTAAATAACATCGGGGCCTCTTATCAGCTTTTCTGCGTGACTTTGGACAAATAGTTTCATCTCTCTGATTCCCATCTCTTCGGGGGCAATTGAAGGATCCCAGGAGATGATCTTTAAGTTCTTTCCACCTGAAACCCTGTATTTACACATCAAATGCGCGGTGTGACCGCCACAGCCAGGCTCCCCACCCCCACATTCCCGCGAACACCCAGCCTCCCACGGTGACCCCCAAGGACAGCCGGCGACCCGTCCTGTCCCGCTCGACCCTGCCTTCGCCCCTGGGTTTACCGTAAAACCTCGGTAATTTGGATGACACTAATATCGAATGTGTGATCATCCCGTGGCTGGACCAAAGTTTATCTTTGTTTCCACGTTAAGTGCAGATAAACGGGGTCAACAACACTCCCAAACCCGTGTTCAAAATGCTGAAGAAGGAGATGTTTCTCAAGTCCCTGCGCGCATTTTCGACACATGCATTTATATACACCACGAACCCGCTTTTAACCCACAGCGTAAACACCAGAGGGCCTGGCGGCCGGGACTCCCGTCTGCGTTACCCCGGCTCCTTTCCCGTGGCCCCGACGCATGCCCGCCCCACACTTGAGGACGGGAAAAACCCCGTGCCGCGCAGAAGAGTGCGTGACCCACACTGCAGCGGAAATGAGGCGGTGACACAGGGGACTCGGGTCCTGCAGCAGCAAATGGAGAATCTGTAACCTCGGCGGCTGCGGCCGGTGGAAAGGGGACGAGGGAGGGGGGATGCAGGGGGAGGGGCCTCCCCCCTCCCCCCTGGAGGGGACTCCAGCCCTTCCGGTGGGCACGTACCGCCCACGGCCAGACGCAGGACGCCATTTCTGCAGGAAGCCTCGCAGCTTTGGGGGAGGACCCTGTCTTCAGGATCCACGCATTTTACGGTGCCACAGACGGCGCCACGGCCTGAGCCACAGGTGCACCGGCTGAGAAATACCACGCCCGGAAGCAGACATGTTAACCGGTAGTTAATAAGACGCACCATCCCGCGATGCCTGGAAGTCACCTCCAGTTTAACAGACGGACACTTACGGTCTCGTAAACTGTGTATTTTACATCCTTGCTACTGTTAAAGAGAAGCAGATGAACTGACTGGGGCCCAGAACATCTGCAGCCCAAACCTGTGCGTCCGGAGTGGGCAGAAGAGAAGAGCGGCCCCCGCCAGGAAGTCCGCCGGGAGTGACCTTGCGCAGAGCACATCAGCCCTCTGCGCGGGAGGACTCCGCCAGGCGAGCCGACTGAGGCCGCCCCGGGCTGCAAACGTGGCACCTGGTGGCTGTTCACCTAAAGAGACACTGTGCAATTTCCTAGGAAGATGGGGGTCTCCCAGATTCCCCCGAGAAAGGGTTCATTGTCAGGGGTGTCACGAGGCACCCTGTATCCAGCCTGGGGCTGACTGAGTGAGGATGCGGGCGGTGAGGAGGGGTGTGCA
The DNA here is from genome assembly GCF_014898765.1 of Herpailurus yagouaroundi. Lineage (NCBI taxonomy): Eukaryota > Metazoa > Chordata > Mammalia > Carnivora > Felidae > Herpailurus > Herpailurus yagouaroundi. The sequence continues at coordinate 1,071,635 of NW_024412416.1, read as the reverse complement.
CGGCACAACTAACCGCCCCTCAAACCGCATGCTGGGGGCGGACCCTCCTGAGCCAAGAAGGTGAACCCACAGCGCCCCTGGTGGCCAGCGTGCTGCCTATCTGTCCCGCCACGGCGAGTATGTGGCGGTCAGGGTGTAGGGACAGATTTATTCCCACTTTCCCCATTTCCTTTTTTTTTTTTTTTTTTTTTACATTTATTTGTTTTTTGAGAGACAGAGAGAGAGAGGGAGACACAGAATCCAAAGCGGGCTCCAGGCTCTGAGCTGTCAGCACAGAGCCTGATGCGGGGCCGGAACTCACAGACTGGGAGATCGTGACCTAAGCCAAAGTCAGACGCTCAACCGACTGAGCCCCTCGGGCGCCCTCACGTTTCCCATTTTGTATCCTACCTTCCTCCAGTGTCTCGAGTTATTTCCGTGATGGGTCTGTGTCCCCTCCCCCATATCTGCCTTGAAAATCAAACTTCACAAGTGCTTGGCCGTGTCTCTGAGGCTCCGCGGAGCTGACCCCACGGGAGAGACGGCCGCGGCCAGCAAATGACTCTGTCCCGTAAGATGAGACAGGCAGCCCCTGGGGGCAGTCACCGAGCTGGCACGCCAGGAACTTCCAACCACCAGCAGCTGACCCTGCCAGGCCCGGATTTTTGGCCACGGCGACGTCTGTCCCCGTCACAAATGAGGCCCCTCCTTCCCAGATGCGTCAGGCGAGAAACTCACCAAATGCTGGAAATTTTGATCCCAGTTGCCAAGTTCTGGCCTCAACTGAGGATTTCCAGACCGATTTGTAAAAAGTCAGGGTAGGAAGCTACGAGAGACATTTCCCTAAAGCCGTCCGGGACGATGCCCGTGGCGGCTGTATCCGTGGCAGGACAGTCTCGGGGCAAAGGGAAGGAGTGTGTAAAGCATGGTGCATTCGCGTTAGTGCGATGTCTGAGATACCAGTTTATCAGACGCTGTATTTTAAAACTACAGAAAAGGGGTGCCGGGCGGCTCACTGGATTGAGCTTCCGAGGCTTGATTTCGGCTCAGGTCATGACCCCAGGGTCATGGGATCGAGTCCCGCATTGGGCTCCACACTGATCATGGAGCCTGCTTGAGACTCTCTCTCTCTCTCCCTCTGCTCCGCCCTGACTCTCTCTCTCCTTCTAAAGCAAAACTTTGTTTTAAAAAATGTGTGCAATACAAGGGGCACCTGGGGGGCTCAGTCGGTTGAGCGTCCGACTTCGGCTCAGGCTGTGATCTCACGGTTCGGGAGTTCGAGCCCCGCGTCGGGCTCTGTGCCGACGGCTCAGAGCCTGGAACCTGCTTCGGATTCTGTCTCCCTCTCTCTCTGCCCCTCCCCAGCTAGCACTCTGTCTCTCTCTACCTCAAGTTTGGATAATAAAACATTTGAAAAAATGTTTTTAAATGTGTAAAATTCTAAAAATAAAATAAGGGGGAGGGGCCGAGATGGCAGAACAGCACGGAAGTGTTTTGTGTGTCCTTGAAACGCAGCCAGATCAACGCTAAACCATCCCGCACACCTAGAAAACTGATTTGAGGATTAACGCAGCAATCTACACAACCTGAACCACAGAACTCGGCAGGTACGTGGAGAGGCGTGGAGAGGCGAACTGCGGGGGGAGAGGAGCCGTGGAGGGCGGGAGCTGTTTTTGCTTGTGGAGAGAGGACGGAGACGGGGGGGGGGGGGGGGGAGATTATAGGATAGCACCCCCCACCCCGGAAAGCAGCTGGAGAGAGAAGGAGGCGTACGCAAGGGACCGAACTGAAAATAAAATAAAAATAAGAACGACAAAAGGAATCCTGTATGTTACCATCCCAACAGAGAAAATGCCTCTGCGTAGGGGTTGGGAGGTAAGGAGCAGAAAATAAAAGTCGCCAGGTTTTCTTTTCTCCCCCATAAAATTTCCTCGACAAGTATGACCTTGCCCCAAGGGGAAGCAAAGGCACAGAATTCAGGAGCTTCCTGCTCGGCAGACCTACCCCCGTTTATTACAGCCCCAGAGCTGTCTCCCGGCCCCATAGCCTCACACACAGACCTGTAATTCAAATGTGTGTTTTATGTCTCTTGACCTTGGTGGGAGGACTGCTTTTCCTCAGGCCCCGACATGCTCGACGTTAGCCGAGCAGCTGCACGGAGGGGAAGCCTGGTCTGCCTTGTCCAAAGAATCCCTCCACCGTAGGCAGGAAACTAGTTAAGTAAACGCATCCCCAAATCACCATGACAAATGTGACCAGGAAACTGCTAATACCAAGTGGCCCAAGGCCGGCAGTCTGCAGGCTCCTCCATGATTCGGTGCCTGGTTAGAAGCTACGTTTCCGGCTTTATTAGCAAAGACACGGGGTCTGACTGAGGCACTGATCTGCTGGAAGGGCGTCGTGGCTCCCCCTGCTGACCCTGCCATGGGCAGACCCCGGCCCGCAGTCGGGGCCCCGGTAGCAGCCCGCCCGTCTCTGGGTGTCCCTGTCCCCATTCCGGCCAAACCGTAACTCTTGGCTTCCCACGTTACCCTGTGCTTCCCGCCCCCACCCCCTCTGTTCCGCCTGAACCTGTCACACCTTTCCCCGAGCCGGGCCCCTCCTGACACCTCCCCGGATATTCCGGGGCCGCGTGAGGAACCAATGTGGTTTCTCTGCTGAGTCCCGGTCCTGACACCCGACCCTGAAAAGTCCATCTACGATCTCAGGCTCCCTGCTGAAATTTGTGACTGAACCTTCTTACACTTGCTGGAAAGTTCTGCATTTCCCCGTGGATTTGCTGGCGCCCTCACCCTGCGCGAAGCCCCCAGTACGTCCCACACGGGGTAGGGTCCTTCCCCTAATTCCCCCAACCCACCTAGGCTGACGGGGTCTCGCTCACCCCTGCACCCACAACGCCCCTACGGGCACTCACAGGCACACAGTAGGTCCTCAGTGTCGATGAGCACGAACATGACCAGTCCCGGGAGGCCACGCTGTGCCTCCCGTCCTGCCAGGACCCGCCACCCTCACTCTTGTCCCCTGCCTTACCGTCCCCGGCCCCTGCTCCAAACCACGTCCCATCCAAACTCGGCGCAAAGTCCCTCGCTCTCTGGCGCGTCCCCGGTGCGCCTGTCACCGCAGCCTTCTGTCCTCTCCCTCCACCGCGCGTGCCCGTGCCCACCGCGCCACGGGTCTCGAGGGCCGCTCACCTCCCTGCACTCCCCGTCCATGCAGCAGGGTTGCGGGACAGTCACCGTGTGCGGGGCGTTCGGCCAGCGAGATCAAAGGCGTGCGCACACGTAGAGGTGGCCCAGGGGTCACAGGGCACCCGGGGACGCCGCACGCGGCCGGCTCACGGGAAAAGGTTGTTGAAAGGCTGCAAGTTTGCTCAAAGGGGAGAAGGAGGCACCGGCAGGCCCCGGTGGGGCGGGCCGAAGCCGGCTGCCCCGTTCGGTGGATGGCCGCGGCGCAGCACGAACAATTCTCGCCCATCCCAGGGACACGCCCCGAACGTTCAGTGACACGAAGCCAGAGCGCGGTGACGCGTCCAGTCCCGGAACGGTCAGACCGTCAGCAGGCCCGACAAGGCCACAGTAGGGCGTCCTCGCCCCTGGCGGGCGCACGACGGGCCCTGCCCGAGACTCGCACATCCCTCCTCGCCCCAGCCAGACCGCGAAGGTCCCGCGAGGAAGGGCACCACGTGCGTGACGCCCATTCCCAGGCCCTCCCGCGTCCAGGGCACGGCCCTGCTCGGTGAACACGCCTTCAGCACAGCTCAGCTGGGGCCACACGGGGGTTCCCTACCCGGACGGCGGCCTCCCCTCTTCCAACCCGGTCCTGGGTCCGCCGCTGAGGTGAGAACTCCAATCAGTAAGCTTCTCGGTGGTTTGCTTGGCAACGCCAGTCCCCCAGGGGGTTCCACGGCCCACGTGGCCCGCACCCCACGCTAACGGCTGACCCGCAGAGCCCCGAGCGCGGCCACGCCGAGGACTGGCTTTCCCGTCTCCAGCTACCACCGGGGTCTCCGGCTATCGCCGTCCACGGGGTCTCAAAATTGCTAAGAAGGACAAAGGGATTAGCAGCCCAGGAAAGGGCTCTTGACTCGCACGCCGCATTTCTATTGGCCGCCCAGCTTCTCTGAGGAAGGATTTACCTCCGGTCGTGGCCCACACTAGCCGCCCCTGACCGGGAAGGAAACATACTCACCTGCCAGAGCGTGGAGCCATTAGCATGCTGTCCTTAGTCCCGCCCGGCCTCTGCTGGCCGCGTGGCCCCAGGAGAGTCACCCAACCTCTCTGAGATTGTTTCTCCCTGCACGCGTTAAGTGATGACACGAACCGTCAGCCCCGGAGGCCTGCGTGTGCCTTTGTCTTCGACACTTGTGAACAACCAGCCGCACTCAGGCTCACGCCCGAGACAAATATACAGAGGATGTTCAGGGTCAGCGGTCAAGGTCAGGGGTCAGGAAGACTCACATGAAACACCTTGGGTACCGCGTTCCTGTCAACACATCCTGCATGAAAAAAGCAGGGCGCGTCCGTGGAAATGTATCACGACAGACTCAGGAAATCATAACCTGGATCGAGTCTCTTGCACATCGTGGCTTCCGAGCTGTGCTGACAGCTGCCACGGCCTCAGCCGTCCCGCAGCCCGGGTACCGTCACCTGGCGTGCGCCTCTGTGGGGACACGGCACTTACGTGCTCCAAACAAACGGGACCTGGAACCTATGTGAATCACGAGGCGTCATTCGTGGCCCCAATTCATGGTCCCAAACACAAGCGCTTCCCGTCGAGCGGAGTTGGTGGTGGAACTTCTTACGTGAACAGAACCAGGTTCCACGCGAGCGCGGCAGTGAAGACTCGTCTGGAGCACTGGCTGTCCTCGTGGTGGTGGTGCTCCGTGGCCGGCCACGTCCCCGTGCCCCTGCACGCACTCTGGCCGCGTGGAAGACCCACCACCTTGTGCACCGCCAGCACAGGGCGCCGTGCTCCCTTCTGACAGACAGAACGGCGCCCTTTCGCAGTCAGGAACGGGATGCGTCCTCGGCCACTCTGCCTCGGTGGCTGTGGGGCCGCGATGCCAGCGTCCTGTTTATAAAGTCGCGGGGACGATGCACGAGGGGACATCGGAAACACGTAACCATTCTAAACATCGGAATCCCGGGCAAGAAACACAATAGTGTCTTTCTGGTTTGTTTGTTTCTGGAAGGAAATACGTAAGCCTCCTGGGTTGATGGGCTAAGTTAATGTTAAACACGGATTCGTTGAACGGGCAGGTGGCGGATGTGTGTGAGATGCACGGGGTACGGTGAAAAGGACAAATCCAGAGTGGCTCTCACCCAAGGCCACCTACAATGTCGCCAGCTACCGAGCTGCTGTCCCCAGGGTAGCTGAGGGGCACCGGTTTCTCGGGAAGCCGTGGCTCATCCAGTGGAGAGCAGCAAAACGACTAAAATCCAAAGTCACAGGCCGGTTGTTTGCCTGCTGCGGGACGAGGACCCCGGCCCCCCACCCACCTTCCGGAACACCCCTTCCCCCGTAATACGTAGCGGTCAGCAAGCCCCAGGCCAACTGGAGACGTTCACTCCGATAAAACAGGCGGCTGAGGAAAGCATGCGAGGTGCTTTTATTTGGCGGAATGTTCAGTGGAGTTAACAGGGTATGAATTCCATCTATTCCAACGGCTTGGGTTTACTGATGGGGAAACTGAGGCTCAGAGACGGAAATAATTGTGCAGCAAGCCGATGGTGGGCGGGCCCACTGCCATGAGCTCTGAGCAGTGCTGCTGACCGTGCAACAGGGCAGTCCCCCCCCCGGGGGGGGGCCCCCCCACCCCCGCACAGGGCAGCCCCCCCCCACAGAGCAGCCCCCCACAGGACAGGTCCCGCCCTGCCCCGGCCCCGCGCTGTTTCTGGCCGCACCGGCTGCATCCGGGCGTGGTGGCTGAGTTATAATGGAAGCTGCAGGAAAACATCGATTTCCTATAATGGTTTTATCTATAGAAACTTGTGAGGACATCTTCTGGAGACAAGATCTGGCATCGACCATCCGAAAACCTTGGAGGAGACGGGACGCTCCCGAGCGGTGCCTCCCCCGCGTGAACCAATAACCCTTTGCTCCCCGAGAAGAGCCTCTTTCTGCGCGGCAGGGTGTAGCTCCTGACCCGTCCTCGCCACAGGACGCATCGCGGGGCCGGAAGCCGGCTGCCAGCATCAGGGGCATCTAGCTGTGTCCGCGGTCGCCCAAGTTACAGGCTTCGGGAGAACGCAGTCACGGCGTCCAGAGAAGCCGCGCATCCAAACAAGGCTGTCCGACGTCAAGTGCGAACGGACGTGGGAGGACAGTGTAAGTGCAGAGGCCAACAGGAGGCACAAGGGCAGAATGTAACCCCAGCGGAGCCTCGGACCCTCCCTCCCCCTCCCCGGAAAGATCTGAGCTCATGACAAACCTGGGCGGCAGGAATTCCCACCACCTCCATGCTAAGGGTGAGAAACACTGCAGCCCAGAGAGGCCAAGTGACTTCTCCAAAGCCACACAGCAAAGGAATGACAGTCCCAGCAGTAGACCCAGGGTTTCCGGCTTCCAGATACTGATCTTCCTGAGTTTCCCCTCACGTCTCATGCTGCTCTAGCGTCTCGGCACAACCTCCTTTCGCTCGATGGAACGTAGGCATCTTGGAAGTTCCCCTCCTGGGTCACTTCCTTTTTCTCCCCTCAAACGATTTTGCCGTCAGTCCCCCTCAGAGCGTCAAACGGCCTCTGTCTGCAGACGTCCCGTTCTCCCGCCGCCCCCAGCCACTGTCTGAAGCTCAAAGCCCCCTCTGCACCCGTGTCACAGACACTGGGGGTGTCTGAAACGGTTTCTGACCGGAGCCAGGAGGAGCAGGTGCGGCCACGGCCGGCCATGGAGCGGGTGCCCCGGACCCTCGGGGGAGGGTCCGCAGACAAGGCTGCCCAGGCCAGGCCTCCGTGGGGTGACGTGGGCACCCAGGACTCCACGCGGCGTTCACACAGGACTGGGGCCGGCCGGGGACCCTCCCCCGCGGCCTCCCTGCCCGGCGCCACGGCGTTTTCACGGCACCGCGCGGTTTCCCAGGCGATTTTCTCTCCACTGTCTTCTCTGGTCTTTCGACGACCTTGTAAAGCAGGGAGGGAATGAACTGGAACTCCCAGTTTGATAAACGAGCAAACGGGGGGTTCCGGAGGCTCGGTGACTTGTCCGAGGACCTGAAACAGCCGTGCCGGGGTGGTCCTCTGCCCCCGACGCCCCACGCCTTGCCACCCGATACCCCCGCTTGGTGACGCTGGGCCGACCCTGGGCTGCTTTCCCCCTCGGCCGCCGGAAGAGGCAGGAGTCGGCAAGTTCTTCTGAAAAGGCCCGGATGGCAAACGTTCCGGGCTCGGGGAGCTGGAGAGCCTCTGTCACAACCATCCAGCTGTCGTGGCTCCAGGAAACACAGACGCAAGTGAGCGGAGACCTGTTCCGATAAAAGTTGACCTACAAAAACAGAGGGAGAGCCAGACCGGGCCTGCAGACCGTAGGCAGCCGACCACCGGCACGAAAGCCGGGAGACGCCGTCTGCTTCGTGGAGCTCTGCCCCCGCCCCCCTCCCGGCCTCCAGACCAAGATCCAGGCCTGAGCACGGCCAGAGCAGGCAAAGGGGCTCCACGTTCCGGGAAGAAACCGTGGGCTCACTCAGAGCGTCCAGGACCTGAACGTGCCAGCGGGAGCTGGGGGAACAAACGGCCCAGGATCCTGAGGGCGCGGGGCTCGCGCCGGCAAAGGGGGCACAAAGAACAGAGGCTGCAACGGGGCGACATGCAGTCCCGTTCCCACGAGGCAGGGCTCGCTACCCAGCTACGTTCACGTGGAGCCAGAGCCGGCGACCGCACGGCCGGGAGATCCCTCGAAGCTTCGGCTCCACGGCCTCCGGGAAATGTAGGGGTGCGAGAGCCGTCGGGAGCACAGCCAGGAAGGGTCCTGGGGTCAGAAGGACACGCGGTAGGAGGCCAGGGGCCCCCCACGCGATGCCCTCCCCGGGAAGGCGCAGACGGCAATCACACGCCTGCCGAGGCCTTGGACGGAGGCACCGGCATCCTTGGGGCGCTCGGTGGCCTTGTCCTCTGCTGGCCTGGACGGACGGGCTCCCCAGTGACGGGGCTCCCCCAGAGCGGCGAGGGTCACGCGTCACAGGGGAGACGGACGTTCCTCCTGGGGCCCCTCCAAAGGGACCGTGGCTGTCCACCTGAGTGACTGTGTGTGTGGACTCCCACAGACGGGGTCTGAGCCTGTGTGCCACGCCCGCTGCTCAGCTGGGCACAGGGGGAGGGGTCGGCCCGAGGAAGAGTGGACACCCACTTCTGGGAGGTGGCAACGGGCGTGGCCCATTGTCCAGGGGTCCAGAGGGAGCAAGACGGGGAGACCAGAGATCAGAAAGAACGGGGGCGGGGGGCGAGGGCAGACCGCCGACGCTGGCCCACCCGAGGACCGACCTCACCCGGTCCCCAGTGACGTTGTTACAAAGTGCGTGCTTCCTGAGTCCATCGCGATCCGTCCTGCTGGGTCATCGGCTGCGACTCCCAGCAGGGAAGGGGATTCTTGTGCCAGTAACGCAGCCAGGGTCCCCTGGACGGGCAGCCACGTCTACCTGGACCACGTCGTGCCCGTGGACCGGCCGGCAGGGACCCTTGTCTCTACATGTTGTGTCAGAACACTCCTGTGCCCCAGCCACACGGCGGGGACTGAGAGGACCATGCCCAGGACGTTGGGGACCCTCGGAGGTGCCCGGGGTTGGGGGGGGGGGTTCCACCCAGGAACAGTGGTCAAGGGGCCAAGCAGCAGCCAGACACCTACAAAGGTGAGGAGATGAGGGCTCAGACCCCGCAGGGGTACAGGTCCGCGTCAGCCCACAGGCAGCCTGGACGAGGCCAGTGGAGGACCGAGGGGCGGGAGATCGGGACGGGAGGTGAGAGACACCGTCCGCTCCTGCCTCAGGACCAGCGGCAGCAGGGACGGGGCTCACTCTGCCGGTCCTCCCGCAGGCGGTCTGGACGAGACGGTGGCCGGAGTGGCGGCAGGACTCTGTGCGCGAGCGGCATGAGGACTGGACCGTATCGGCCACCTTGAGTGACTTCCCTCCCGCTCGACCCACCCCCCCCCCCCACACTGGCAGAACAATGTGTTTGAACAAGTGTGACCCGAGGGCGCCTGGTCTGGGCTCGGCCACGGACCCCCTGCTCCCGGCCCCCGGGGCTTCTCCCGAGCCCGAGCAGCCTGCAGAAGCTCACAGGGTGCTCTCTCCCTGGGGTGCAGGTGGGGGGGGGGCGCTGGCACCCCACGGGGCAGCCCCGGCCGCTGGGGCGGGAGCCAGAGGTTCAGCACCCCCCTTCCATATCTGGTGCAAAACTGGGCAGCGCCTTCCGTCCGGCTTCACGGAAGGTCCCGGCACATTCCGATCTGAGTCTCCCTTTTGCTCTCTCCTGCCCCGCGACTCCTGATCCCCGAGGTCAGTTCTCAAAGTAGACCACCTTCTCGTGAGCCCCCATCAGAGGGCCTGCTGTTGGGGGGGGTGCAGGGGAAGTTCTGCCTCTTGCCTGCCCCCACCTTCCTCGCGGCTCCAATTTCTGCGTAAGACGGGCCGCTGAGGGTCCTCTGAATGACGAAGGTCTCCTTCAAAGTGACTTCCTGACTGTCTAAGACCCAATAACCACGTCTAATGAAAATGGCAGCAGGGTCGCCTGGGTGGTTCGGTCGGTTGTGCGACCGACTTCGGCTCAGGTCACGATCTCGTGGTCTGTGAGTTCAAGCCCCGCGTCGGGCTCTGTGCTGACAGCTCGGAACCTGGAGCCTGCTTCGGATCCTGTGTCTCCCTCTCTCTCTGCCCCTACCTCGCTCACGCTCTGTCTCTCTCTCTTCAAAAATAAACAAATTTTACAGTTAAAAAAAAAAAATGGCATTAACCGTCCCCACCTGACACGCCTTTTGCGGTTGGTGGCGCTCAGAGGCAGAGGTCGCTCTGTTCCTCGTCCTCCCTGCGCAGGGAGCACAGGCCCTCTCCACCCGAGCACGGCTAACCTCTGGAGGCGGACGATTCCTTGCTGTGGGGCCGTCCTGTCTGTCCTGTGACGAGGACACTCAGCAGCCTCCCTGGTCCACCCTCCCAATGCCAGTAGCCACCCCCCCCCCCCCGGGTGTGGCATCAAAACTTTTTGCAGACGTTGCCAAGTGTCCCCTCGAGGCAAAACCACTGCTGGCTGGGAGCCTGGGGCTGGGAAGTCCCTCCGGTCCCCACTCTCTGCCGCTGGGGCGGGAGCCCGCGGATCCGTGGTAACACACGTATATTGGGGGCTGTCGTGGGCACCGGAGGGAGAGTGAGCAGGGCCTTGCGGCTGGGCAAGGCATCTGGACCGTGTCCCTGGGGCAACGGAAACCATCAGTGGGGGTGGGGCAGTTGCCTGATCGGGGTACCCTGTAACTCACCCCAGTTGCTAGGCGGATAAACAGCTGGAGAAGAGGGGCCCCCCACCCCGGCCCCAGAGCCCGCACCAGCCTCTCTGGCCGGGATTCCCGCTCCCCGATTTCAGCTGTCGCTGCAGATAAGAGCAGGATTGCATTTGACAGTTCTCACAGATGCAATTTTTATGTGGCCTTTCCAGAACCCATTTAGGTTGGCATTTGAGTAACGAACACCAGGAGTGCTCTGCCCGACAGAGGGAGGCAGGTCTGAGACCTTTCCGACATGCAACTCAGACCGTGTCTCTGCCTCGCTTAAAACCCTTCATTACTCGCAGAACAAGGAGAAAGGAATCTCAGATTCTTCTGCACGTGGCCCCCGCGCCAGCCCTGCTCTCACCGGCCCCCATTCCCACCCCCCCCCCCCCCCCCCCCCCCCGGGAACCCCTCCTGGAATTCAGAGGAAAAGAAAGCGACGCGGAAACAACAAGATGTTAGATGTACAGTCACAAGGTGAAGCCCCTGACTTCTGTCGCCGAGAGGAGGTGCCTGCATTGAAGCACCAGGAACGGAGCCGGGGCAGGGGGTGGGGGGGGCTCCCCAATTCCCAAGTGGGAAGTCGGCCTGACATTCCGACGGACCCCTGACTTGTCATCAGCGACAATGGAGCTAGAAGAGAACCTGTTATCTGCTTAAAATGTTATTCTTCGCCATAGTATTCTTTAGGAGAAAAGGCAAAGCAAAGACTTTTTTTTTTTAATGTTTGCTTATTTCTGAGACAGAGACAGAGCATGAGCAGGGGAGGGGCAGAGAGAGAGGAAGACACGGAATCCGACGCAGGCTCCAGGCTCCGAGCCGTCAGCACAGAGCCCGACGCGGGGCTCAAACCCACAAACTGTGAGATCATGACCTGAGCTGAAGTTGGTCGCTCACCCGACCGAGCCCCCAGGTGCCTTTTTTTTTTTTTTTTAATGAAAGCAAAGACATTTTTAAACGTTTAAAGACTGACTTAACCCCACACAGACTTTCACTAGAAAGCCATTAGAGCGCATATTCAAACACAAGTAGAAAGCATGCCATCGAGGAAACAACAGTGAAAACACAGATAACACGTGTTGGTGAGTTTGGTTAAACACCTACTTGAAATATCTGCTGTTTCTTATTTTTAAAAGTCAAACCAGAATTGTAAATAAAAATAGCAAAAAGTAGCAGGTGTTCAACAGGAATCTAAATACACAAATCCCGTATCCCTGACTGGGGGGAGGAGAGTGGAAATATGGCTTGTTTTAAGTGTAGTTAAACATGCAATTTTAAAAACGGAGGGTAGCCATTAAATGAACAGAAGCGTTATCTGCGGTCTCCAAATCGAAAGCAACTGAAAAGAAGAAAAACAGAAGCAGGAAGCGTTATCAAGCCAGTAGAAGGCAGAGAAGAGAGAAGGAAGCAGGAGGGCAGGCGAAGAGAACCGTCATGTCCGCGCCCGTCTCTGGCACTCGGGATTCGATTTCAAGAGCAGCAACCACCCCTTCAGAACCAGACTCACACTGGAGACTGCTAATAAATTAGAGCAGAAAGGAGGAAAACTAAGATAAAAACAGAGAGGGAGGCAAACCACAAGAGACTCTTAAAGGCAGAGAGCAAACTGAGGGCCGCTGGAGGGGTGTTGGGGGGGGGGATGGGCTGGATGGGGGATGGGCATTAAGGAGGCCACCTGTTGGGATGGGCCCCGGGTGTTGTATGTGAGTGATGAATCACTGGGGTCTATTCCTGAGACCAATACTATACTGTATGTTAACTAACTGGAAGGAAGGAAGGAAGGAAGGAAGGAAAGAAGGAAGGGAGGGAGGGAGGGAGGGAGGGAGGAAGGGAGGGAGGGAGAAAGGAAGGAAGGAAGGAAGGAAGGAAGGGAAGAAGGAAGGGAGGGAGGGAGGGAGGGAGGGAAGGCAGGAAGCAGGAGAGTATGGAATGCCCAGAGGAACCAAGTGGGGTTCCTCTGTGTCCCCCCGCCCCAGGGCTTCCTCACTTCCTCTTTCTGTATCTAATCTAGAAAATACCGACCATGTCTACCCCTCGAGACCAAGGTCAAATACCCCATCTGCTTGAAGCCTTCCCAAATGCCACCAGGCAGGAGTGAGTTCCATAGAACTTTATCTACATACATCTTTTAAAATACCTTGCTTTTGGGGCGCCTGGGTGGCTCAGTCCGTTGAGCGTCTGACTCCGGCTCAGGTCATGATCTCGCTGTTCGTGGGTTCGAGCCCCGCGTCGGGCTCTGTGCTGACAGCTCGGAGCCTGGAACCTGCTTCCGATTCTGTGTCTCCCTCTCTCTCTGCCCCTCCCCCGCTCACGCTCTGTCTCTCTCAAAAATAAATAAACACGAAAACGCCTCGCTTTTCACGTGGCATTGTGCGCACGCGTCCACACCACATGCCCTGAGGGCGGCCACTCGGGTTCTTCCTCTACCCGCCTGGCGCTTAGCCAGGTGCCCACGTGGGGCACTTATTCAGTGTACTGTGTCACCGACAAGACTCAGCTCCCTTCTGCAAGGACATGACCAGCCCTGTCCAGCTTCCTTTCCTAGAATGAAATACTAACGGCTTCTAATTCTGGTAACTGCGGACTGGATGATCTGGGCCCAGCCTGCCAGAATTTTGCTAGGAATAGACAGGGACTTCCTTTACATGATGAAGAAATTTACGGGGCCGGCCCCCCCCCAACAACAAGAAAAGAGTACAGAGGACCTCACACTTAATGATGATAAAAGACTGCAGTGTACCTGCCGAAATTGGGAAAGAGACACGAATTCCCACTCTCACCACGTGTCTGCAACGTCTTGCTGGGGACCTAGCCAGCCCACAACGGTGAGAAAAAGAAATAACATACACAAAGATTGCAACGGAAAAAATAAAATTCCTATATTTTCAGGTGTGATGATTACGCTCAGAAAATTTTCAGGAGCGCTACAGATAAAATCCTAAAACTAATAAGATCAGTAAAAAAAAAAAAAAAAAAAAAAAAAAAGATCGCAGGAGACAAAATCTGTTTTATTTCCATGTGGCAGCAACAGGCAGAAAATGAATACTTTCAAAAATGATATTTCTAACAGCACCAAGAAATGACAAGCTTCTAGAAATACAGAGACTAAAAAATACACGAAGCCTATACGGAGAGACATATAAAACCTTATTGAGGGAAATTTGAGGAGGGTTCAAATAAATGGAAAGGAACGGATCAGAAAAGTCCATATTGGAAAGGTGGTCCTTCTCCCCAAACCACCTTTCGACTCAGTGCACTCCCGGGGAAAATCCCAACAGGGTCGTACTGGGTTTAGGTTTTCGTTTCTCGTGTGGCTGGCTGTTTCCAACACATACGTGGAAATACCTAGAGTTTCATGTATCAGGTTACTGGCGGCCGCTGAAGTACAGGGACTGATCAAAGAGCTTGGAAACAGCTCCACAGATATGTAGGAATTGGATCGAGGACGAAGATCATACTGCTGAGCAGAGGGGAGAGGGTGGTCTTTCCAGTAAATGCAGCTGGGACAATCTAATGATGTCGGATGCTTATGAAATACAAGAAGCGACAAAAGTGGATTACAGACTTAGAGACGAAAGGCAGAATTATAGAGGTTTTCGTGAGAATAAAAGAGAATCTTCCTAATTCTGAGGTAGAAAATGTTTGGCTTAAAAAAAAAATTTTTTTTTTTAATGTTTATTTATTTTTGAGAGAGAAAGAGAGAGAGGGAGAGACAGCATGAGTGGGGGAGGGGCAGAGACAGGGAGACACAGAATCCAAAGCAGGTTCTAGGCTCTGAGCTGCCAGCACAGAGTCCGACACGGGGCTCGAACTCACAAACCACAAGATCATGACCTGAGCTTGTCAGACGCTTAACCAGCTGAGCCACCCCGGTGCCCCATTTGGCTTTTTTTAAAAATAAGCCATAAGAAGTGTTAGTTATAAAGGAAACAATTGATAAATCAGACTGCATTAAATTAGAAACCACTGTTCATCAGAAGACACCTCTTAGAGAGTGAAAAGGTAACTCCAGAGTAAAGAACACATCTTCCATGGAGGAGCACCCCACGAGGAACTAGTACTCAGAATACATAAAGAACTCCTATAAACAAACAGGAGCACTCTTACATTGGTGGCGCCACCCTGGAGGAGAGGGAAGCGGAGACACGCATCCCCCACATCAGGGAGATGCTGGGCACGTGCCAGTGCCCCCTGCAGAAGTTTTCATAAGAGCCCCAAACTGGAAACAACCCAAATGTCCAGCAAACAGTAAAGTGGGTGAATAAATCCAAGTGTACTTATACGAGGGAATACCATGTAGCGATTACACTGGTGAGTCCTTAAAATGGAACATTGAGCGAAAGGAGGTTCTACTTATGTAAAGGTCAGAAACAGCCTCGGGTGAGCTCTACGCCCAGGACGTGTGGACAGGTAGCAACCACAGAAATCCAAGCAAGTGATTACTACACAAGTGGCGGGGAGGAGGGAGGGGGCTGTGGTGCGAAAATGACACAAGAAGTGCTCCTGGCAGCCCTCTATTTCTTAACCCGCATGCAATAAGGTAGGTTTTTACTTTACAATATTCAACCGTACATTTGCTCTGTGAGGAAAAACAAGAGGTCGTCCTGGGGTGCTGACGGTGAATTCCGGGAGGCCTGGGATCGTCCCGGGCTGTTTCACTGAAGCGCTCACCTGACCCTGACCCCTGGCCAAGCCAAGATGTATTCTGATAGATGGTGTTGCACCATGAGCTTGGGTCCGAGGCCTTTCTGGGAGGCTTGTGCCCGCTTGTCAGCGACGTTCGTGGATAACAGTGTGCAGATGATTCCCAGCTGGTCCCCAGGAGCATCCTGGAGGGCTCCGTCTTTGGAGCTGGTGATATAGCTCGTGCCTACGAGACCAGCAGAGTGTCATAAACCCTGGAGTCCCTGGTTCCGTGTGTTCCCAATACCAGCCAGTGGTTCCCAACCTAAGAGAGAAGGTGTGCTGGGCTCGAGCCTTCGAGAAGGGGACGATGCCATTCACACCTCACTTGCCCCAACTCTCGCTTCAGGGCGGTCTTTGGCTGGGACGCAGGGCCTGACTTTAACACCGTGGCTTTATTTCAGATATTGGCAACGTGTTCTGTAGAATCTAAGCAGCAAATATTTAGGGTTTTCAAGCCAACAGGCAATGTCCTCTAGTCTTTCAACTGTGCCTCTTGAAAGGCTAATAGTCTTTCATACAATAAAAATGTAAAAGAGGTTCTTAACTCGTGGACCGTGACCCAAAAGGCAGTTAAGCCCGACCCCTACTGCAGCGAATTGGTTTCCCGCAACGAACTGTGAGTCTGTAATCGTTGGCCACTGTGGTGGCTGATTTTATGTGTCCATGCGGGGGTGTTTGGGGATGAGTTTAACATTGACATGGCAAACTTGTGAGTAAAGCAGATACCATCCGTCATGTGGGTGGGCCTTGTCCCATCAGTTGAAGGCCTGAAGCAAACAAGAACACCAGCCTCCCTGAATAAGAGGGACTCTTCCGGTTGATTTCCCTCAGGCTTCCACGTGCACCCTCGTGCTCCCGGGTGTCCACACTGCAGATACATGAGCCAGCCTCCGTCACAGCATGGGGCAACTCCTCAGAGTAAATGTGTCTATGCGGACGTGCACCCTGCTGGCTCTGTTTCTCCGGAGAACCCCTGACTAACACATCTTGGGTCCTGTAGCAACCGAACCCTGCCTGCCTCTTACCATTAGCGTGTCTTGTAACAGAAATAGAACCTCTTCACGTCCATCAAGTGCTCGCTTTGAGCCCGCTGCCTTATCCGAACCATCTCATCGATTTCCCTCGACAGCCCTTGTGGGGTAGGTACCATTTATTAACGTCCACTTCGTACATGACGAAACAGAGGCTTGGAGAGCGTGCAGCGCCTCGATGTGTCGGAATCCGGAGACTTCGCGCGCAAGCACCGCGGTCCACGGGCCCCGGGAGGAAATCTGCGCACAAGACAGTCTGCCCACAAGGCGGCCGGGACCCTGAGTCAGCAAGACAACAGAGGACACGCTTAAAAGACACGAGTGAATTCGACTTGACTTGGGTTCACGCTCTGCAGGTGAGGGGCCTCTCTTCCCGGCCGCCTGGTCCACCTCCGTCACTCACACGGGCGGTGTGTCGTGTGTGACCGCGTGCCGGGTTCTCCCCACTGTCGCCAGCACGCGGTTGACACGGCACACGAGAGGGCAACTTCGTCGGGTTGGATTCTCTTACGCCCGCCAGGCTCGTCACCAGGGGACGTCAGAGAGCAGTCCCCACCTCTCAGCCCACCTCTCAGCCAGGCACAGGACGCCCTCCCGGAGCCGGTCCCGCCCCATCTCCAGCCTCCTCCCTGCCCACACGTTCTCCCCCATCTGCACGGGGTGGCCCGCCCCTCCCCCCCGCCCCCTGCCCTCACTGACCTCATGCACCCTTGTCCCCGCACTGTCCCAGGCCTCCACTCACGCCGTTCGGCCGTTACCACCAGGGCACGTCTACCCTGCTTGGGCTCATCCCTCCAAGGCCCTCCGTCGGCGTTAAGCACAGGGCACGCTGATCGCTGTTGCATGACGGTGTCTCCCGCTGCAGGTCACCTCTTCAAGGGCAGGGACGCGGCCTTCCTGGAAATCAACCCCCTGCTTCCTCCCAGGAGGTCCCAGTGGGGAGTCTTCTCCAGAACGAGTGGAACAGGGCAGAAGCCGGAGATGCAGAAGGGAGGCCGTGCGCCAGACAGAAGGAGGACGACGGTCTGGGGAGAGTCCCGCGCTCTGGGCCAGCAGAGAAACGGGACGCCGTGCTCCGCTGAGTGTCCCTGCCTCACTGGAGGCCAATGGGGTCTGAGGCTCAGATCCACCCCCGTCAGGTGCGTGCTGGGCTCTGCCCTCGGGTTTGCACGACGGGACGTTCAGGAGCTCTTTACGGGGGGATGCGAGTGTCTCCCATTTCTCCTCAGGGTTGAACTATTCCCGGGAAACAGAACCGTGCAACTATTAGGATCTCAAAGCTTGTGCTGGAAAAGATAACCTTACGCAAAGTAACCCTGGCCCCTGGCTCCTGGGAGGTCCTGCCTGGTAAGGGTGGCCGTGTCCACCTGGGGCCCTGGGGCCGTGCCCGAGAGTCTACGCGAACAGTGAGATTTGCAGCGAGGGCCTTGCGCCACCCAGCATCAGCTTGACCTCTGGAGGGGATGCAGACTCAGATGCAGACTCGGGGGGGGGGGGGGGGGGGGGCCCCCGGCCCCCCCCCCCCCCCCCGGGGGGGGGGGGGGGGCCCCCCCCGCGGGGCCCGCGGGCCGGGGGGCCCCCCCCCCAGCCATGGCCACGCCCCGCCCCCAGGGGGAGCTCAGGTGCGCCCTCGCTGGCAGTCCTCCACACACACTGTCACACGTCACTGCCGGGAAATGCGCTGTCCGCACGCCTCCCTGGGAGAGGACAGCTGGAAGCCTCGTGCTTGGGGTCCCTGCAGCCTGCCCTCTGGGCCTTTCGCACGGCCAGCTCTCCTTTGTATCCTGTGCTGTAACCATCTCTAACGGCGTGGGACAGCTCTGTCCTGTGGGTCCCGCTGGAGAGTCCCCGAAGCTGAGGCTGGCCTCGGAGACCTCCCGGGTTCGCAGAGCTCCTGCCCAGGAAATACTTTCTTTCGCCAACTGACGGCACCGGGGGCCAAACAGCTCTCGTCTCTGAATGCCTTGAAAAATACCCTCGGAAACCAGGAAACGAACAGCCACACTGGCAGTCGGGGCTGGCCGGCCCCTGGAGACAGATGGCTGCGCCGAAAACCCGCCAACAATGACCCGTGCGGTGCGCGTGAGAGGGGCCGGGCAGCGGACAGGGCACCGGGGCGTAAGGCTGTCACCCCGGAGGCGGAATTGCTCGGGGCCACGCCCAGCACGGCACATCGGTCACCGGTCAGAACAGGCAAACCCCACAAGGTGATCCCATCGGAACCCCTTGCGGTGGTCTCGGCACCGGTGAGGCCCCGGGGCCCCTGAGGAAAAGCGATACCTTCGGGGCTGACTTTGGTCAGCGGGAATACCCAGGAAAGCCCATCTCAAGGAAGTTCGCTGCCTCTGTCTGAACGCGCTACTCCGTAAGCAGATGATCCGATGCGGATCCATTAGGATTAGGGGCGGCGGGCAGGACACGCGGCTGGCAAGGCCACTGGCGGAGCCGGTGGAGGCCGAGAGGGAGGTAGAGAACGTCGAGGAAAGGGAGGGAGGATTCCAGCCGGGAGGGGAGGGGAGCGGCGTGGACAGTCACCCTCTAGGTCAACCCAAGCGGGTGCTGGGAGGGCCTGTGGAAGGCAGGGGACAGGAACAGCAGCCCCTGGGAGCCCGGGGAGGCCCGCACGGGGCGGGGGCAGCAGGAGGCCCTGCCCCCTGGCAGCTCCCCACTGGGCCCCCCACCCCCACCCCACCCGGGGCAGCCGCAGATGACAGCTCGTGCAGGTGCCCTGGTCAGCAGGGGAAGCCAGCGCTGGCCACGGCCCCTTGTTTCCCAGGAAGACAGATCCCAGAGGCTGGGGGTCCCGCCCTCCTAGGAAGACGTTCCTTCCAGGAGCTATGCCCAGTGACCTGCTCGTTCCGTGCTGGCTCGAGAGAAGGGTCAGAATCCAACAGGGCGGTGACCCCTCGGCCTCCGTGTCCGCCTCTCCCTGGCCAGGCCTGCGGCCGTATCACCCAGAGTTTGGGTGACCTTCACCTTGCCAGCTGCAGGACACAAAACCAGGAAGGGAGGAGACTCCTTCCAGAAAAGTCCACAGAAATCTGAGCCCCAGTCCTGGCGGAGGTGTTTGAGGACAGAAGCGCCTCTAAGCAGGTCCTTCGGGTGCAGTTCGGATCACTTTGCAGGTGGGGAAACCGAGACACAGGAAACTTAAATCACTTCCCGGTTAGTGGCAGGCCTGGCCACCTCTGGCCACGATGCCGGGTTCTAGCTCCAGTGCTGTGTCTCCCAGCGTAGCAAGCTGGGGGGGGGGGGGGGCTCCGGGGGGGGGCAGAGGCTGCGGGCACGGCCGGTCAGAGGGTCCGGGCTGACCCTGCAGTGACGGTACACGGAGCACTTGAAGGCAGCGAAAGAATCAGGCAACGAAAGTGTCACCCTTGGGGTGTAGCCAGTGGCCCCAACAAGGCAGGGACCTGGTGGGCGTGGCCGTGGCCTCGCCTGTCTGCGCTCGTTGTCTCCCAGCACCGACGACAAAGACCAACCCTGGCCTCCAGCCTGGGCAGCCGGTGCAGCGGGACAGACCCTGTGACATTCAGCGGTCGTCCCAGAGAGCAGGTGCCCAGGTGAGCCGGTCGGGCGCTCACGGGGCAGAAGCTGCCCACGGGGAGAAACGAAGGCCGTTCCTACCGACCCCTGCCCCGCCCCGAGGCCCCACACATCCTTCACCTCACCTTCATCCCGTTCCGCTGAGCGTGCGCCTCCAGGCCGTGCGTGCTGATGGGAGCAGAATGTGAGACCCAGACAAGCCGGCCTCGGCTCCCGCCTGCGGGGGGCTCCCTGCCCTGGGGTCGCGGGACCGTGTGCACGCTGCCTTGGCTTCCGCCCATGTGCTCAAGGCTGCCGAGGTTACAGACCTGCCGCTTTCTCCTCCCGCTCAACCCCGGCCAACAGCCCGAGAATGCCGCCCCTGGCCGCAGTCAGCCCGTGAGCGGCAGGCAATCCGCGATAAAAGGCTTTGAAAATACACACGTACACACACACCTTGAACTTCCAGAGCAAAACTGGACAAAACAGTGACTCTGCAAAGTGAGGCAGAAGCAGTGAAAGCACATTCGTGTCATGTCTGGCCAAGAAAAGCAAAAAGCTTAACATGTTACAGATTTCCCTTCTCTTTGTGAGGGAGTTGGTTGCTTGTGTTTCAAAAAGGGATTGTAGGGGCGCCTGGGTGGCTCAGTAGGTTGGGCGTCCGACTTCGGCTCAGGTCGTGATCTCGCGGTTCGCGGGTTTGAGCCCCGCGTCGGGCTCTGTGCTGACCGCTCGGAGCCTGGAGCCGATTCCGTGTCTCCCTCTCTCTCTGCCCCTCGCCTGCTCACTCTCTCTCTCTCTCTCTCTCTCTCTCTGTCTCTCAAAAATAAACATTAAAAAGGGATCGTAGGGGCACCGAGGTGGCTCCGTCCGTTAAGCGGCCGGCTTCGGCCGGCTTCGGCTGGCTTCGGCTCAGGTGGTGATCTCGAAGTTTGTGAGTTTGAGCCCCGCGTGGGGCTGGCAGTTGTCAGCGTGGAGGCCACTTAGGATCCTCTGTCTCTCTCTCTCTCTGCCCCTCCCCCACTCTCTCTCTCTCAAAAATAAATAAACATTAAAAAACTATACAAAGGGAATTGCAAGAACATATTCTTTAAGACCTGAAAATTCAGCTATCCTTGATGGAGCATAACAGATCTTTTAATTAATGCATTGATCTGTGTGATACTGGAATTTGGAAGTTCTGTTTTATAGACATTGTCTCTAAAGGTTTCAACGTGTTTGCTGAGCCTAATGAATTCGACTTTCTGTGTATGCAGACCGTGTTCAAAGCCCCCAGAACCGGTTCCTAAGACTTGCGTCCTGGGGGTGCTGTGTCCAGCCCGGCCCGATGACCGAGCTTCACGTTGTAACAAGACTCTCCTCTTGTCCCGTAAGGAGCAGGAGAAAGGCTGGGGGGGAAGAGACACTGCGCAGAGAGGTCAAGGGAAGTCCATTTTCCAAGGTAGGAAATCCATGGAGAGCTACCTGAGACCAGGTCAGAATGACCTCCTTTCCCGCCTTACATAACTGGGCACAAAGCGAGGCACTCCCGCGCCTCTGAATCTTACCGTCGCACGTTGCTGTGCACGGTGAAAAGCCACAGGTACAGACCAGGGACAGCTGACCATCCTGTCTGAGGAGGCGGCCTCTGTCTGCAGGGCCCGCGGGCCACCTTCTGAGGGGAGCGCGACGGGGGCCCCGCTCGTCAGCCGGCTTCCATGCCCCGCTGATGTCTAATCAGACGTCCCTCCTGACCGAGAGCCCCCCGAGAACAGAGGGCAGGTCCCCTCCCAACCTCCAAGGTAAGCCGTTCTTATCCACGACGTTCGTGGCCCGGGGACCTCTGGGCCCAGCGCCACGGGTTCCCGCCCGCGTGGCTGGGACGCTTTCCGAGCTCCCGGGGGGCCTTCCGCAGACACCGACAAGAGCCTTTGGACATCTTTCAGATTTGGGGTGCCTCCTTCAACAAGGTAGTTAAAGCCTGTTTGAATACATCATCTTACGAAATATTTACTCCAATTAGAGTCCGACATCCTCTTACTCCATTTCATAAAAGGTTTAATATTCTACTATCTCCTTTCGACGACAAACAAGGATGTGTTAGTTGTCAGACTGATTCATTTCCACACTTTAATTAAGTACACAGGAAAAATTTGATTATGGGATCTAACGCAATTAATTACTTCTGATTCTCATACGTGATTCCTATTTAATTACCTCAAAAAGATAGACGCCCGTGTGCAATGCACAAGTATATACCCACTTCCCAAAGACCATGCTTCATGTACACAGCTTCAGAAATCACAGTATTTGAAGTACGCTTCACTAAAGAGTAGTAATTATATCAGATATATGTCCCTGTGCCATTGACGGATTTTGGTAACATATCCCATGAGATGTGCTCTGAGTTACTTCTTAATGGTTCATTTTAAAATAATATTATTTAGGGGTGCCTGGGTGGCTCAGTCAGTTAAGTGTCCGACTTCGGCTCAGGTCATGATCTCATGGTTCGTGGGTTCAAGACCCGCGTCGGGCTCTGTGCCGACAGCTCGGAGCCTGGAGCCTGCTTCGGATTCTGTGTCTCCTTCTTTTTCTGCCCCTCCCCTGCTTGTGCTCTGTCTCTCTCAAAAATAGGTAAACATTAAAAAAATTTTTTTTAAAAACACATGGCAAATAACGTTGGCTCTTTCTAATTTTATTAAAGAAAGAAAGAAAGCCTGACGTGACTGCCTGGTCTGCCAGCAAGGACTGGCTTTGCTCATTGGGTCATAGGGCAGATGTTCTCCAACCACTTGGCAAGTTAAATGTGAGTTCCAAGGTTTCACCCAAGATAAAAATGTTCATAAAGCAGGCAAAGCGACGAAAACACTTTACTTTACACAATATTGCACAGACAAAGTTATGCTGAAACCGACATTGATGGGGTGCCTGGGAGGCTCAGTCGGCTGAGCGTCAGACTCTTGATTTCGGCTCAGGTCATGATCCCAGGGGTCGTGGGATCGAGCCCTGCACTGGGCTCTGTGCTGAGTGTGGAGCCTCCTTGAGATTCTCTCTCCCTCTCTCTCTGCGCCTCCTCTACCTATGCGCTCTCTCTCTCTCTCTCTCTCAAAATAAATAAATGAAGTTTAAAAAAAGGAAGTTAGCACTGAAATTTCCCAGCCATTCCTGATTAAACAAGGGGCTGTAAGTGCAGACAGCGTGTACCGAGAACAGTCACTGAATACGAACTGCACCGGGTTTTTGGTTACATTTCCACAAGGTTAAATAAGGAATAACTTTCATCGGTGGGTGGCATGCACTTGCAGAAAAGGCGGTGCAGTGAATTTGACTCCTGCAGCCCTGCAGGCGGGCCTAACGAGGTCGTCAGCCTGGTAGGAACTGAACCGGAAAGGTGGATACGTCAGCACGGGCGCCGATTTGTCGGAACTCGGAGGGAGTTGCCAGATCGAGAGACGCTCTGCGGGGTGGTCTCCTTTCCCACCCACGTACCTCCGAGAACACGCTTTGTCAGCATTTGCATCTGGAGGAACGGAAGACGGAGACGGAAGAGGTACTAAATCATGTCACGTTTCAGCAACACGTAAGATTCATCAGTGGGTTATGATAGCATTTTTCAACAGCCATCCATCGCGTTAGAAGATGTGTTTTCAACAAACTTTGTGTTTTGTACTTTGTACGTGTGCTGCTTTGTGTGGATGTCTGCCTGCCAAAAGGGGTGCCCCACGTGCCCCCTCCCACGGCACGGAGCTGTCCCTCCCCGAGACGGGCTGCTCATCGGTGGCCCAGAGCGGTTGCCCACAGAAAGCGAGCGGTCAAGGTGCCTGTCACTTCCAGGCCACGGCTGCGGAGGAGGGCCCTACGCCCTCCTCTCGATCTTCCCAGTGGGCTCTGCTAGGATGGGGGAGCCCCTCCAGGAGAGAAGCCACGGAACGGACCGAAGCCCGAGTCCCCGAGTCACTGGGCAGACAGCTGCTCACCTGAGACAAGGCAGTGGGCACAAGACAGACCTCAGTCGTTCGGGACGGGAATCAGGGGTTTGTTTAAGCGGCCGTCATCTTAAACAATACAACATGCAATCGTCATTGATCGTACTCATAATAAATCACACAACACGTAATCGTTATTTGTCATCCTCGTAATACATCTATGTTGTTTTTTTTAAATGTGTGTTAATAATGAATTACATTGGTAACTCGGTCCGGAAGAGACTTTTAGCACTTAGAGCCTATGGTCAAGGGAAATTATTTAAAAATTCAATTCCCGGGGCGCCTGGGCGGCTCAGTCAGTTGAGCATCCGACTTCGGCTCAGGTCATGATCTCACGGTTCGTGAGTTCAAGCCCCACCCCGCATCGGGCTCTGTGCTGACGGCTCGGAGCCCGGGGCTGCTTCGGATCCTGTGTCTCCCTCTCTCTCCGCCCCTCCCCTGCTCATGCTCTGTCTCTCTCTGTCTCAAGAACAAACACTAAAAAAATTTTTTTTAATTCAATTCCCATTATATTCATCATCTTAGACGGTATAGACAATTTGGCTGGAGTGATGATGAACATGAAAATGTATCGTATTAGGCTAAAACTGTGCCCTGGAAGGGAACTAGCAAAATGGATTCAAGGAGTTAAAGGGATGATATGGAATATCCTCAGGGGGAAAAGAGTTTGTTCACTCGCCGCTTGTAAAGGATGCTGGCTTGCCTGGCGCTCCCACCAGAGTCTCCCCTACAGCGTCCTTACAATGGTTCAATACTTGAAAACTCTGTGTCCTCAGTAGATACACAAAAGGTTAGGAAAGCACGAGTTAGCAAGTGGGGATCTACATCTGGAGCTGGGATATCTTCACATTATTCACTGCACATGCGTTTATCGACGACTCTAGACTTGCCTAAATCTGCATCAGAGGCTTTGGACCGCACAGGGGAGACAGACAGCACTGCACTCAGGAACAGCCCTCCCTCTCTCTCTCCCCCCCCCTTCTTCTCTCTCTCTCCCTCTCTCTCTCCCTGTCTCTCTTCCTCTCTCTGTCTCTCACTCTCTCTCACACACACGATGTCTAGAGTTTGCTATTGTGTTTTATCTTCTTAATTTTTTGCAGATTTATCGAGACAAAAATTGTATATATGTACAAGATTTAAAGGTGTAGAACATGACGATTTGATGTATGCACATATTGTGAAGTGATGATCACAATCAAGCCAAGTAATACATTCCTCCCCTCACGTAGCTGCCACCCGTGTGTGCGGTGAGAATATTCAACAGCTCCTCTCTCAGCAAATTTCAAGTGTATCACCCAGTATCACCACTCGTAATCCCCATCCCGTACCTTACATCCCTAGAACTTATTCTTCTCATCCCTGGAAGTCTGTGCCCCTTGGCTAACATCTCCCCGTTTCCCCCCACCCCCACCCCGACAACCACCGCTCTAGCCCCAAACTCAAGGAGTTTGACTGTGTTAGACTCCACGTGAGATCAGACAAACTTTCTCTCCCACTCGGTAGGCTGCCTTTTCACTGTCTCCAGGTTTCCATTGCTGTGCGGGCCTGTTTAACTTGATACGATCCTACTCGTTTATTCTCGCCTGGGTTGCCTGTGGGTTGGGTGTCATACCCCAAAAAATCACCGCCAAGACCAAAGTCAAAGGGCTTTTACCCTCTGTTCTCTTCTAGGAGTCTCATGGTGAGAGGTCTCTCACTCATGCATTCTTCCGTCCATTTGGAGTCCGCCATTTTGAAAAAATAAGACAGCGCCCCCTCCCCAGGAAACGGGCCGTGGGAGCAAGCAAACGGCCCAACTCAAAACCGTAAAGAAAAGAGCTGCCTCGTTCACCTGGACATTCTGTGCTTTGTCCTGACGGCTGTCACCCCGGGTCCTGGATCTCGCCAGCTCCCGGTGCGACAAAGCCGGTAGCCAACCAGGCTCCGCGGCTCACGCAGACCCACTGGTGTCTGGACTCACAGCCCCCACCCCACTTCCACTTCTCAGGGGAGCCACTGAAAGCAGTTCACGCGTGGCTGGCAGGTGGCCGTAAGGACAGGCTTGGCGGGCGGGCTGCTTTCGATGGGCCCGTGCCGGGTCACCTCTGCTCCGGGTGCCACGCTCTGCCACGGCCCCGCAGCCCCGACGGAGTCCCTTGGTGACCCTACTCCAACATGCGCAGTGATGGGACCAAACCCGAGTGAGAAAGGGGGCGGGGGGGGGGGGAACTGCGCACATCACCCTGAGGCTGAGTTTTACAAAATCTCGACATCGCACAACTTCCTGAAATATAATAAGCAAAATGACCGTAAGATCTACCTCCAAAAGGCTTCTGGGGCACCTGGGGGGGGGGGGTTCAGTCGGTTGAGCACCCGAATCTTGATTTCGGCTCAGGTCCCTCTGTTCTCTCTCTTTTAGGTTAAAAAAATAAATAAAAAAATAAAAGGCTTCTGTCTCTGCTATTCTGATTTGTTACACAAGAACCCCAAAAGTGATCATATACAGGGTCCTGATCTCCGTAGCCTGGTCTACAGAAATTACAGGGTGCTGTATTTGCATTTAATGTAAGACAGCGTTTTATTAAGTAAATAAAGTTTTAGGATTGTAGGTCCCCTAACTTGGAAGGGGTAAGCACAGGATTTATGGTAGGAGGCACCTAGCTGGGTTAGATATCCCCAACCCCAAGGGCCACCATAGTTTACCCTTTGCCGTGGACGTGGGGCTGGGGGGTGGGGTCTGACAGCCAGCCACCAACCACCTTCCTTCTCAGAATGGCTGCTGGCACCACATAAAAGCACGTCCCCTAAGTTCTCCTGATGGCGGTGGCTCTGGCCCCACCCACCACCCCCTTTCTCAAACAGCTTGACCAGAGGCCCCGGGATCAACCCAGAAGAGAGGTATGAAGGCACGGGGAATGGTTGCTGTTATCTGGGTAGGAGGGGACGGAACAGAGGTGGGGCGGTGTGCAACTTGCTGGCCTGGGGAGAGTGGGCCAGATGGTTTGTCTTCTTCCCTCTGCAAGGTCCAGAGGACCCGGAACTGCCTCTCACGGGACAAGGATTGAAAGGCCAGAGGATGTCAGCCTAACTGGCATCCACTAAGCTCCTAACAGCCCCTACTGTTTTGGGGATGAGACGCTTTCGCGCCACCGTGGAATTCCGAAGGTCAGGAAAAGCCGCGGGTGGCTCCAGCATCGTGGGGACGAGGACTGGCAGTTCAGGGCTGGCTCTGCTGTGACGGCTGGTGGACAGGAAATCATGCATCTGCCTGGCTGTCCCGCTCAGTGACCAAGGCAGGGAGAAGGCGGGGCTTGGAGGAGGTGTTGTCCCCAGGAGCGGGGGCACCGGCCTGCTTGGAGCCTCCCTGGAGCCTGTTTCTTGGGCTCGGTATCTGGGAGGCAATCTGACAAAGGAGGCGCGGTTGGTCTGACCCACCTCCTCACCCCGGTCCATTTGCAGATGAGCCTCCACAAGGACGTCCTCAAAATTAGCCATACTTATTCCAAGATTATCCCGAAGCCCCCGGATCCTTGTTAATCAGGCGGGTGACCCTGGCGGAAAGCGGCTGGAGACAGAACCATATCATCGCTTTCCATCTCGGTCTTACTCAGTCCTCTGCGCAGGAACGCTTCTCCGGGGCCACCTAGCCTTCAGGCATTTTCCAGCTGCACCACACATCCCGGCCTCAGGCAGGAAAGGCCTCAAACCGCTCCAGTGAAACACAGCTCAGCTTCAGAGCTGACAGCCGAGTCTGTCCTCGCATGGCACTTAATCTTGTGTTCATTTGCAGCAGTGAGAGGGACAGATGATTAAGTACCACGGGGAGGCGTGGGGAATTCACCAGAAGATGGGCTTGCTCGCATTAAACCCTATCTATAACCTTTTGCAGTTGGGGACAATCGAGCGGCCAAAGAAAATAGCCCAAGAGGGGAAACCAAAGAGATTTAAGATGCCTTGATGGAAGGTTCTTGACAAAGCTCCCAGACCGGTAAACCCTTTCCATCCTTCACCAGGAGAATCTAAGAATGAAAGAGAAAACAGCCGACGACGAGTCTCGTCTGCATAATTAGTGGTGCTGACAAAACACACACTCCTCGCGTAGCAACAGGACGCCTGGCACACGCGTTTGCAGGTGCACGTCGTGGGCAGCACCCGCCTCGCTCTCCGTCACCTCCCCCCGCTCGTCCGGCCATCGAGGGGCCGGCCAGAGCTGGGCCCTGCGGTCCCATAGAAGGAAACCAAGAAAGAGCGTCTGCTCCTTTAAAACGGACCAGAGGAACCAGGAGAAAACTCATTTTGCAGACATACCCTGACATTTTGCTGGAAAAGGCTGGCCCTCATCCTGGTGCCAGCAGGACGCTGAGAAGAATGGAGATTCTGAAGGATCCTGCTGAACTGGAGTCACCCAGCTCGGAACAGAAGATCAAATCCCAGAGTCAGGGGTGGGGGCGGGAAGGGACAGGAGTGCGGGGGGCCTGGAGGGTCCTGGAAAGCTCTGGGGTGGGGGTGGGGGGGAAGCTCCCGGAAGGAGCCGGGAGAATACTGCATTCAGTTCGGCATAGCCTGTACTTCACAAATTCCCACCCCCACCTGCCGCCCCCTTTCCTGGGGCCAGTAAGCCCCGTTCACCATCGCTCCGCTCCCCCCGGGGCCCCCGGGGCCACAGGCATCTCTTCTACATTGTGACCCAGAAAGCCACCAGGCCCCGACCACCAACAGACGGCATTTTTTATGGCCCCTCCGGAGTCTCCTAATTTGGGGTGTAAGGGGCATTTGCACACGCCACCCCACCTCCTGTCCCTGCTCAGGGAGCGGAATGCGCAAACAGCTTTGCGTGGCCGCAAGCTGCTTGCTGCGTCCTGGTTAATCCCTCTAAGAACAGCCATCTGTGTGTGTGCAGAAGTAGGGTCTACGCGGCAAATTAAAAGATAGGTCTCCACTGGTTTAGAGTAAAACGTGAGGCAGGTTTGAGAGCGTCCAGGGGATGTCGGTTCAGTTCGACTAGCACCTAACTGTCGATGGTCCGTCGGTCCCCTCTGGGGACACCGGCTGGGAAGGCGGGCCCAGGGACCGAGCTCCGGTCAGCGCGGGGCCCGCGCGCACGGTCAGGGGACAGGGGACAGGCCAGAAGGACCGGAGCCGACGCGTGTCCACGCCAGGCCGAGCACGCAAGCTCACGCCTGTGACGACTGGGTGTGTCGGGTGCAGAGCCACGGGAGCCGCGCAGCTGCACCGGCTCAGGAGGGCGCCCACGGGTACCTCCAGATGCACGGCCTCGGTCCGCAAAGTACCGCGCTCCGCCACTTCGGGGGCAGGAGAGCAGGCGTGTGACGTGGTGCAGCGGGCCTGGTCGCAGGGACTTAGTCGGTGTCCACCGAGAAGACAGACGCCGCTCAGGGATTTCAGGGTGTGGGAAGGGACGAAGGGGCAAAGGGAGAGCAGGCTGAGTCCGTGTGGGTGGGAAGCGGGGTCCCCCCCGAACAGCGAGGCTGCCGCACCAGTCTGCAGGACTCAGGAGTCTGTGCGCCCTGGGAGGCGCGTGGGGGGTCCGGGAGCCTGGCCCTGCGTGGCCGCGAGCTGCTGCTGCCACCTGCCGGACGTGACGTCACATGCAGGGAGGAAGGGTCAGGACGGCGGAATGTCCCGGAACAAACCACCTCACGGGACACCCACCTCAGACCGGGCCGCTCACCCGGCCCACGGAGCAGGACCACGGCAAGAACGCGCGGCATCGGGCGTGGACGCCGACCCAACCTGAGCGCCGCTCAAACCACAGAATGACCAGCCCTCCCCCACTCGGGCTGACACGAGCCACCAGCCGCCAGCCACGGCTGCTCCTTTACCAAGCCGTGGCCTCGCTCCGCTCTCCTCCCAGATTAGATTCATTAACACGCCGGACCACTGAGGGACCCTGCTTCCCGGCGGCATCTAGCCCAAAGCCCCTCTTCCTTAGCCCCCCCCCCCCCCGCCGAGTCACCCCCGACAAGCCCAAACCCTGTCATTGGTTCTTCCCAGCACCGTCTTGCTGAGATGGCCGTGGCCAGTGAGTGATGGACCCCCCTGCAATGAGTGCTGGCCCAGCCCAGCTGATTCCAAGAAGGTGCCTGCCAGAGAGGGACATGGCTGCCACGTCCCCGCCGTGTCCCTGCCATGTCCCGGCCACGTCCCCGCCACGTCCCTGCCACGTCCCCGCCACGTCCTCACTGTGTTCCTGCCACGTCCCGGCCACATCCCTGCCACGTCCTGGCCATGTCCCTGCCACATCCCCGCCACGTCCCCACTGTGTTCCTGCCACGTCCCGGCCGTGTCCCTGCCACGTCCCCGCTGTGTCCCTGCCACATCCCCACCACGTCCCTGCTGTGTCCTGGCCACGTCCCCACCACATCCCCATCACGTCCCTGCTATGCCCCAGCCACATCCCCGCCACGTCGCCACCACGTCCCCGCCACGTCCCTGCCACGTCCCTGCCACGTCCCGGCCACATCCCCGCCACATCCCCGCCACGTCCCCACCACATCCCGGCCACGTCCCCGCCATGTCCCTGCCAAGTCCCGGCCACGTCCCCACCATGTCCCCGCCATCCAGCTTCAAGCCTGCTGCCAGAGAGGCACACAGCCGCCACACTCCTGCTGTGCTATCTCCCCGCCACCGGGGTCACTTACACAAAGCTGGTTGTGCCTCGCCGGCATGGTCCTCCCTCTCACTACGTTGCCTGTCGTCACCCTGTCCTTTCCATCTGAGCCGAAATCACTTCCGTTTCACTAACTCTGTGTCCCTCCCTCCCAGGTGACGGCTGCCTGGCCCTGTTGTGCTGGTGTGACCCTGGACTTTGCCAGGTGCCGGCCAAGACCCGTTTCGTGGAAGACGCCTCCAGGCCTCCACCCACGTCCCCCACCTGGAGGGAAGGACGGCTCCAGGAACCAGGAGCCGGGGGGGGGTGGCGACAGCGAGCCTGCCCCCAGCCCCACTCCAACAGCGCGTGTCTGCTAGAGCCCTCTTCGTGGCTGCCACCATTCACACCAGGACCCTCCCGTGCCACGTTTCTGCCAGTCACTGTCCCCATCAGCAGCGCTGACCCAGATCCGTCACGGTCGCTGACGGATTCCAAAAGCTGATGCCACCCCGCCACTCCCGGGTAACAGGTGAAAGTCGGGTCCGGCCCTGTGTATTTTTGTTTACCTTTGAATGTTTGGTATCTGGGCGTATGATTCGGGACAAGGTAAAGAACTGCCCCTGTTCTGCAGAGAATCACACCTGCTGAGGGGCGGCCCCCCTGCTGTGGAGAGAGGTGCGGCCGCGCGCCACCCGGTCTCTCGGAATGAGCGCAAAGCACAGGTTTTAGCGGGGAAACACACGAGCCAGGGTGATGAGGCACGCAGGCCCCTGCACCGCCCTCATCTGTGGAGCAACGCAGAGGGGCAGGCCCTCCCTCTGCTACCCCCACGACGTGGAGCCCGTGAGCGAGCGCGCGCCACACGGCCTGAGTTTAGACACCAGATGCTGGAACGCGGTAGACACTTTGGGAGGCAGCATTCTGGCTGCAGAGTTCAGGAGCCTCTAGTCCCATGGGAACCCTGTGCCCGGCCTCTCTCCCCCCAGGGCAGATGACATCTGTCCCAGGCAGACTTCCAGGCACCTGACGAGGACCCCTGCCTGGGGTCACCGCCGAACGATTCTGGAATACAGATCCACCCCCCGCCTCTCCTTTGCACAAATGTTCAAGAGCCAGTTTGTCTGAGGGAACACATAAATCGGGGTCAAGGCTGGTTCCGTGCTTCCTGAAAACCGACCCAGCCACCATTACTGTCTGCACCCAGCCCGGGCGTTACCATCCTGCGGGTGCAGACACAGTCACTTGGAGATTAGCGAAAGGGGAAAAATGCATGGAAAGAAAGAGAGAGAGAGAGGGAGGGAGGAAGGAAGAGAAAAGGTCAGCCCATGAAATGCACAAAGGGGTGCTGGACTGCCAAATGCGGGGGGCCCCGGGGCTCCGTGCTCAGTCACACGGCCGACGGGATATTAATCATCACCTCGGAGCATCAGGTGACGGAAGCCAGCCGAGGGCTCTGCTCCTACAAGCCATGTGGCTGCCACTGGGTGCTCAGCTTTGGGGATCTCAGTGACCAGGCTTCCGGAAGGCACAGACGAGAGGACGGGGGTCGGGGTGCGGAACAGGAGGATGCGCCTTTGTTTCACGTTAAAACTGCGGAAAACGGAGACCTGCTTTCTCAAGTACGGTTCCTCCCGCCCAGCTGCAAACACCTCAGTGCTTTGGTACGATCTTAACCCTCAGGAGGGCTGAATCACATCCAGGTATTTCTTCTGTATTTTGTGAATGACCTTCTTCTGACTTTTGCTGACAGCTTTCACTTCGAAGTCTTTAAAAAGCAGATTGTAAACATTCCTTACGTACGAAGGTATCGGCCATTTCTTCGTGACGCTGTGGGCAGGCAGCTTTTCCTGGTGTGCTGCTTGTCATTTTTGGTATTTGACTTACAAAAGGTGCAAAACTTAGGAGTTGGCTCGATCAGTCTTTTCTCTTAGAATTCCACCTTTTTATGGTTAGAAAGCCCTTCCTAAAATAAAAGTTACATAAATGATAACTGTATTCCTTTCTAGTGATTTTATGGGTTTGCTGGGGTTTTCTTTCTTTCTTTCTTTCTTTCTTTCTTTCTTTCTTCTTTTTTTTTTTTTTTTTTTTTTTTTAGCATTCAAATCCACCTGGAATTTATGCTGAGCTATGGCAGGTATGAGACACAAAATCCAGCCATGTGATCTGTGATCAGTGATCTGATCAAACGTGTTTCTGACCAGTGCAGCCTGCCCCATGAGCTGTCCTGTGCACCTGCCCCCAAATCCGGATGGTTTCGTTGGCCAGTCAGCACCCGGCCACACGGTTTTCAGCCTGTAACTCTGAGATAGTAGGTTATGTGACAACACACGTTCTCCCTCTTTTTTAAATGCCCACAACTATTCACACACATAAATCAATCTTCTGTGTTAACTTTAAATAGTTTGGTAAAGTCCCCCCAAAACCTCCCATTGCAATTATATTCAATGTGTTCACCAACTGGTTTGCTGTATCCCGTTTGCTCTCCAGGAATTATAAATCGTGTAAAAACTATAAATATAAATATAAATCATGTAAACTAAGCCAGGGCTCATGACGTCAGCCAACTTTTGTTCTCCTTCTCACTGACCCCAAACGGAATTTTGTTAATTCCTACAGTTATCTTATCTTCAGATAATGAGATCTTTTACTAATTACGTGACGCAAGTGGTTAACGCTTGTGATTGAGTTTGCCATATTTATGTGATAACCTGGCTCGTTCTGAAATCTCATGTTCCTTCTAAGGCTTTCACTTGAGATAACTCGGGATCAGCAGCTCAATAGCGAGGAAGGCAAAGTACGTGTAGATCATAACATTGAACGTTATCCAGTTTACAATTTAAAATGAGATGCTTTCAGCGGAGTTACCTCAACTCATTCTCACAGAATTACAAGAGACAAAACTCGGCGTCCTCCTGTTATAGATGAAGGAGCTCGGGCAGGGCAGACCTGAGTCTCCCCGATCCACACCGCTGGCGGGTGGCGGAGGTGGAGCCTGATGCAGGACTGGATAAAAACATCAGCTGCATGTATCATGGGGGATAGTACGCGCGAATTCGTGTGACCCGGGACGACACCGGCTCACCCAGCGCTCCCTCAGTCTCCCACCTCACGACACACACAGGAAGTGACATCATCACACGGCACACGGGACAGGTGCACAGAGCTGAGGGTGCTGCCTCCTGCGGACACCCGTGTCGCAGGACACCCGGAACCCACGTAGAACCCTGTGGGTGCGACGCTCGGATTGCATGCCGTGGAAGGATATCCAGGGTGTAGCGTCAGGCCACAGTATACGGCTGCGAGTGTGAGCAGTGAGCCCTCATTACAGAACCCGAAAAGTCAAACAGCCGCATTACAGAACCCGGAACGTCAAACACCCTCATTACAGAACCCGGAGCGTCAAATACCCACAGTGGTAGGTATTAATTCCCCTTTTCCTTTGCCCTTGAGTCTACACAGAACTGGTCTCCTTCTTGTGCTTCGGCAACATCCCATTGGTAGTTAAAGACAGAAACTAGGTGACCCCAGAAGCTGCCGTTTACCAACCTAAACAGCCCTGCTTTCTCCGACAGCGTGATCAAGGGTACCCATGCAAACCCGGCACTCTAACACATGGTTAACATGGCTCAGGTCCCGTCCCCTGTTCCGTGTGGAGCCCACCCAGCGCCCAGCCCCAGCCCAACAGTCCTGTGAATTTCCGAGCTTCCTCCTCTACCCGGTCTCTCCTCCCGGGCAGAATCCAATTTGTCCGAGTGTCTCACGAGGTGTCCAGGGCAGTAGCTCTGACATATAAGGTCAGGGGCATCGCTCTCGTGTCCCCCCCCCCCATTACCCCCCTAGTAAATGCAGGGACGCTGTGCTGTCCGCACAAGGCAGGAAGAAAAGGCCCTCCTGGATGCAAATCAGAGCAGCCGCTGCGGAAATCAGTGCAGAGGGTCCTGAAAAATTAAAAAATAGAACTACCCTATGACGTAGTCATTCCATTTCTGAGTGTTTACGTGAAGAACACAAAAATATTAACTCCAAAAGAGAAAAGCACCCCTCTGTTTCCAGCAGCGTCGTTTACAGTAGCCAAGATGTGGAAGCACCCACGTGTCCATCAACTGACGAACAGACAAAGAAGTTAAGCTATATACACGCACTAGAATACTACTCGGCCATAAAAAGGAATGAGGTCTTGCCGTTTGCAACGATGTGGATGCATCTCGAGAGTGTAACACTAAGTGAAATAAGTCCGAGAAAGACAAATACCCTACGATTTCACTCATATGTGGAATCTGTAAAACAAACGAGCAAACAAGGCTCCCCTGCCAGAGGGGAGGGGGTGGGGGGAATGGGCAAAATACGCGAAGGGGATGAAGAGGCGTAACCGTCCAGTCATAAAATAAATAAGTCGCGGGGGTGAAAAATACAGCACAGGGAATAGAGTCAACATTATAGTAACACTGTATAGTGACAAGTGGTTTGGGGAGCATTTCGTGTCGTGTGGGATTGTTGAATCACTGTGTTGCACACCCAAAACTAATATAACATTGCGTGTCACTATACTTCAATTAAAAATAACAGCTAGGGGCGCCTGGGTGGCCCAGTCAGTTAAGCGTCTGACTTGGGCTCAGGTCACAATCTCGCAGACCGTGAGTTTGAGCCCCACGTCGAGCTCTGTGCTGACAGCTTGGAGCCTGGAACCTGCTTTTGATTCTGTGTCTCCCTCTCTCTCTGCCCCTTCCCCGCTCATGCTCGGTCTCTCAAAACTAAATAAACATTAGAAAATATATATAAAAAGTCTATTGCGTTTTCTCAAACATTCAGCTAGTTAATCCATATAAACACAGCTGTGACGTGGGCAGCAGATACCTCCCCAAAAACCCCAGTCGGAAAAGGTTAAAGACGGGCTCAGAGAAGGGGCGATGAGCCAGGCAGGTGAGGGTCAAGGCCAGCTCCCTGAAGCTGATCTTCTTGATGACACACACCTGCCGGGACCCCACCCCAGACCCTGAGCCCAAACCAAGGGGGGGATGGCTGGCATCTCCTCTCGTGACATCAAACCTGGCCCTCCCCGTGGCGAGGATCGGAGTGTGCTAGCCTCCCAGTGCGGGACGCTGGAGTGGTCAAGCCAGGTCGAAGAACGGTGGCCGGTGGTGGGGGGCATCTGGTTTGAGCCTCTGGTACCCCCAGGACTGGAGTCCGGCCCCTGATGGCAAACGGGTTTTCTGGGACCCTGAAAACCTTCCTTCTGGCTTGAGCCACACGGGTGAGCTGGTGTGGCATTCTCTTGCATAGAACCCACGTCCCCAGCCAGGCCAGCCACCTCACCAACGTACCACCTGGGTCCTGGGCTGCAGGTGATCCTCCTAAGACCCCGGTGTGGCCAGCCCACCACCTCCCGATTTAGGGATTAGCCCATAGGCACCCACAGGCAGCTGTCCGCACACCGGCGAGCTGTGTCTTCACGGAGAAGCTGAATAATCCCAGCAGGTATATCACGGCTGACTTCCTGGTCTCACGTACATTGTTTACTTAGTTGATATAAATTCCAGCTCGTCTCAGAGGACCCTGGGGTGCTCGGCAATGGGCGACTGGCAGAGGCTGACTGCCTGCATCGCTGGTAACAGGGAGGTACGAGGCCCGGGGCGGGGGGCGCGAAGGAAGCAATACCATCCCGGTCCCCGTCCTGGCCCATCGCAGCCTTGGCTGTTCGAGTGAGAAAGTGACTCGTGGACGGAGGTTGCGAAATGTGTGCCGTGGCCTCTCCACCCCGACGTAAGTAAGTCCTTCCCACAGAAAGATCAGAATGAGCCAAAGTAAAGCCAGGGAGCAGAGCTCTGGCCTCCACAGGGACGGTGCTGTGTGCAGTCTCCTTTCCCTGCTCCCGTCCTGCCCCTGTAGTGGGCGGTGAGAGGGTCTGGGGCTTCCTGCAAGGAGACCCCCTTCCCTTCCTGTGCCTTCCCTTGAGCGTGTCTTTCTCTTCTTGTCGCTGGAGTGCGTTTACAGGGAATGTGAAGCCAGGAGTAAGAGGCCAAGAGGCCAGCCGGCTTGCTCTTAGCCACAGCTGGGGGCCGGCAACTGGCTGTCAGAGTGTCCACGGGGGGCCACGTGGTCTGAGCCTCGTGCCCAGGTCTTATGTGGCGGGGAACGGGAATGTCCCGGGCCTACCCTCTGTGCAGAAACCTTCCCTAGGGTCTGACTGGCTGGCGTCACCGCACTCGAGGAGGCTGCTGGTCAAGGGGACAGGGTCTTCTGGGCATTTTTCTCTCCCTCTCTCTCCCCACTTCCCTCTCCAACCCTTCTCTGACCAAGAACAACCAAATCGTAACTTTCATTTTCTGGACAGCAATGAATGGCAACACTGGGGCCTTTGTATCAGGCAAACGAACAGTTTCACACATTCCTACCGTCTGAGAGGCCAAGAGCCCCAACCCCTGAAATTCCGGAAGACACATCCCAGCTGTCACGGGGATTCCTCTCCCAAGGTTGGGTTCTTCACGGTGGCTTCAGGCTTGAGCAGGGGAAACGGAGGGGCCGGCCCACCGTCTGCGGTACCGAACACAAGCTTCCAAATGAGATTCCTAATCCTCCAGGCGAGGATCCGTGGGAAAGCCGGGTCACTCCTTCCCCCAGAGAGGTCGGCAGCTGCACCACGAGAAGAAGCAGGTGACAATGTGCGGATCTGGGGGCGGATGAAAGTGAGGCAGCGGCCTCACTGGGCTTTGCTTAAGGTAGTGATTTTACTTCTTCCTCTTCTAGATTTTATCCTGTTACGTAATAATGTGTTCACTTTATAAAAGCAAAACTCAACACGCGAGAAACAAGTAATCCGGCAAAGAAATGGGCAAAAGACATGAACAGACACTTCTCCAAAGAAGACATTCAGATGGCCAACCGACACATGAAAAAATGCTCAACATCACTCATCATCAGGGAAATACAAATCAAAACCACACTGAGATACCACCTCACACCAGTCAGAGTGGCCAAAATTAACAACTCAGGAAACAACAGATGTTGGCAAGGGTGCAGAGAAACGGAACCCTCTTCCACTGTTGGTGAGAATGCAAACTGGTGCAGCCGCTCTGGAACAGTGTGGAGGTTCCTCGAAAAATTAAAAATAGAACTACACTACGACCCAGCAATTGCACTACTAGGTATTTATCCAAGGGATACAGGAGTGCTGACTCGAAGGGGCACATGCCCCCCAACGTTTGCAGCCCTTTCAACAGTAGCCAAAGTATAGAAAGAGCCTACATGTCCATCGATGGATGAATAGATAAAGAAGAGGTGATTTATGTATACAACGGAATACTATTCGGCAACGAGAAAGAATGAAATCCTGCCGTTTGTAGCAATGTGGATGGAACTGGAGGGTATTATGCTAAGTGAGATATGTCAGGCAGAGAAAGACAGACATCATATGTTATCACTCGTATGTGGATCCTGAGAAACTTAACAGAAGACCATGGGGGGAAGGGAAGGGGAAAAAAAAGTTTCAAACAGAGAGGGAGGCCAACCATAAGAGACTCTTAAATACAGAGAACAAACTGAGGGTTGATGGGAAGGGCAGGGCAAAAGGGGAAATGGGAGATGGGCACTGAGGAGGGCACCTGTCGGGATGAGCACTGGGTGTTGCATGTAAGCGATGAATCACGGGAATCTACTCCCGAAGCCAAGAGCACACTGTATACACTGTATGTTAGCTAATGTGACAATAAGTTATATTTAAAAAATAAATGAAATGAAATTAATTAATTAATTAATAAAAATAGAAGATGTAGATGAGGAAAACACAAGATCTCTAAATGACACGTGATCTGCCATCGAGAAACACGGTGCTGTCTTGAGGATATTCTCTCTGGATTTTCATCTTTGCAAAAATGTGTGTGTGTGTGCACTTTGAGCCCCAACTGGGACCACGTTTTGGAACCTTCTTTTTGGCTGTTGATAAAATTATTTTCTTCATAAAGTTCCTGCACATTTTAAAAAACTTTTTCCTCTGGCAGTAAAATAGGTAAAATTTTTGTCGTTATGGTAATTAGGAACCTTTACCATTACGTTTTCGAAACAGCTCTCCTTGCTTTGTAAGAAAATATTGGTTTTGTATATATTTTTAATAGCCCACTTATTATTATTAGTTCTAATAGATTTTTAGTTAATTACCTTGGGTTTTCCACACTTTGTTTCTTCTAAAACCATGGCTTTTCCTTTCTTTCCTTGGGCTTAAGTGCAGGAAGAAAAATCAGCTCTCGAAAGGAGTGCTGACACATTACGGGACGTCTCACGCACTCCCCCGCTCCCGTGCGTCTGGGATGGTATTGATTTGGGACTGACCACAGGACGTCCTACATTCCGGTGCTGGGCAGAGTCTGTCTCCTGAAAAATGGCTGGACCCGCGGCTGGTGAGCGAGGCTGGAATGTTCGGCAGAGATCAGGGCACCATGGGAACACCCACCTTCCGACCTCCCGGAGTGCCGTCTGGAGAGTCTGGGAACAGGGTGAAACCAGGTCCTGAGAAGGTCTATCGTCAGAAAATGGGATCAGTGGTCTGAACCACATAACTGTGTCCAGGATGTGTATTTTTAAATCAATTTCCCATTTCACTCTATGAAGTATGTTTCCGGGGAAAGAGAGGACAAGTAATCTATTTTGAAGCTCTACTTATTAAAGATTTTTCTCCCGTCTTTTCAACAAGCAGATACGGAATCTGGAACTAATCCTGGAACCTGTCAGGGATTTGGTGTGAACAAAAAAGGCACTTCTCTGCTCTGACCCTCTCAGCCCCTGCACGTTGGAGGTCCGCAGGATCAGACCTGCTTTTCCATCCACACACGCCCTGATGGCCACATCAGCACACGGCCATCCTAGCGTGTGTGAACCCCGCAGGGGCCTCTCCGGCCTGACTGCCCCGGGCACGGCCGTCAGGACCACATCTCAGTGGGTAGCTTGTAGGGACCCCAGACTCAACACGGCCAACACAGCGCCCTGGGTCTGCCCCCGTGGCCCCTACCCGAAAACTCTCCTTCCCACAGGCGGGCCCACGAGAAAACGGGAAACTTTGCACCCAGTCCTACAACGTCGTGAAACTGTCCTCGACTCCTCCCTTCTTCCTCTCCTGCCTCAGATCCACCCCGAGCCCGTCCCTCCACCTGCTGAAGCCACGGCCACCTCTGCCCGGACCCCT
Source organism: Herpailurus yagouaroundi (assembly GCF_014898765.1). Lineage (NCBI taxonomy): Eukaryota > Metazoa > Chordata > Mammalia > Carnivora > Felidae > Herpailurus > Herpailurus yagouaroundi. Next base: position 1,032,215 of record NW_024412416.1, on the reverse strand, counting down.
GCCGTGGCTCCTACCCCCGCATCCAGCCACACGGCAGCCAGATCATATCTGGAAGACAATCCAACCCAAGCAGGAATGTTCACAGCAGTTCTGTTTGAAAAAGCCCGACCTGGGAAAGAGCCCAGTGTCCCTCGGCGTGTGACTCAGTACACGTGGCACACACATGCCACGGGGCCCTTGCCACACGGCAATCACACGGAACGGACTATGAAGACACACGGCAACCTCAGGAGTCTCTAGGGCGTTACACTGAGTGAGAAAGGCCGATCTCGGTAAACTGCATGATTCCCTTTACAGACCATCCTCAAAATGACAGGTAAGTGGTTGCCAGGGGTTAGGGACGGTGGAGGGAGGCAGTGGTACAAGGGGCTCCGGCGGGGAGATCTCCGTGGTGGTGGCTCCGTGGATCTGCATGTGGGATAAGACACGTGGCACTGATGGTTCCGGAACTTTCCGGTCATCGCCTAAGACGTTACCATTGACAGAAACTGACAGGAGTGGATATCAGATCTCTCCTAAAACTACTTTTTTTGAGATTTTTTTTTTTTTTTTTTTTTTTTTAGAAATTTTAGGTTCACAACAAAATTGAGAGGAAAACAGAGATTCCCCACATGCGTCTGCCTCCACATACACGCAACCTCCGCGTCATCAAAACACTCGCCAGCAGGACTGACTACACTTCTACCGAGGACGAGCCCACACGGACACACTGTCACCACCCCAAATCCACAGTTTACCCTGGGGTTCGCTCCCGGTGGTATTACACGTTCTAGGAGGCTAGACAAATGCTAACCCACCGTCACGACCCCATGGAGTGTTTTTACTCCCACCCCGGCCACCACTGACCTTTGTATGTTTCCACGGTTTCGCCTTTCCCAGAATGTCACGTGGTTGGGACCACATAACAGGTAGCCTTTCAGACTGGCTTCTTCCGCTCCTTTCCCGCTGATGCCGAATGATATTCCGTTGTCTGGATGGACCAGAGTCTATCCATCACCCACGGAAGGGCATCTTGGCTGCTCCGAGTTTTGGCGATTACGACTAAAGCTGCTGCAGACGGTCGTGCGCAGGTTCTCGCGTGGACCCGATTCGTCTATTCCTTGGGGTTAATGCCGAGCCGCGAAGGCGCTGGGTCACGTGTGGGGTTTTGTGGGAACCGCCACGCTGTCTCCCGGGGTGGCCGCACCACGTCCCCTCCAGCAACGAGCGAGACTTTCTGCTCCTCCACGTTCTCACCAGCACGGGGTGTCGTCAGGGGCTCCGGATTTGGCTGTTCTGTGCTCCTTCTGCAACTCCCCGTGAACTTATAATCATTCCAAAATAAGAACATTTAAAACTCAAAACTTCAGAAGAACAATTTGACTACGCTACCTCCGTGCTGGCTTCCCGCCTCACTTGTGCATAAAGAACGTAGTCTCACCGTGACCCAGACGGTCTCCTGAGCTGTCCCGCTAGCCTCCCTGCTCACTGGCACACCTATCGTTCTATTCCGATGTTCCCCAAACGTGCCCTGAAACTCTGCCTCAGGGCCTTTGCACTTGCTCCTCCAGCTGGAACGTTCCTGCGCAAACGCCATCTCGTCAGTGAGCCTATCCTTGAACCCAGCCCCACTAATTCGTGTCTCACTCCATTACCGCACACCCCACGTCACCTGTCTTCACCGCACCATCGCGACCTGACCTCACACGTATTTACTGGGTCGTCTGTGTCGAGACCGTTCTGGAGAACGTAAACTTCACGCGGGCAGCAAGTTTGTTTCTATGTTATTACCTCCCCAGCGCATAGCAGTGCGCAGCACATAGATGTTCAATAAGTGGTCACCGAATCGATTACTCAATTGAGTTGCAACCTGAGTCTCTCCCAGTCTGTCTTGGGTTCTCTTTATAGCGCGCACACGGGTTTTACCGTGCGACAATCGAAACATCCGTGCAGCGGGACTCCCTTCTTTCTCCTTCTGGACATTGTATCCTAAGTAGGAGGACCCCCTCCCAAGCCAAGGCTTCAAGTGTTTGCCTCTCTGGAAACTGCTGGGCAGGAAGCAGAGAGGAGCGGCTTCTAGTCTCAAAGCTGTGAGCATCACTTCCTTTTCACGTTTGTTTTTATCCTCATGGTACCCCTTTGCCAACCCTTCCGTTCCCAAGTTTGCCGGTAACCGGGGGCTCTGGAGGCGTTTCTGGCGGGCCACAGCTTGCACACGCCGTGCAGACTGTGCGAGATCTTGGCTCTGTGAGCCGGCCAACGCTTTACCTTCAAATAGGGGAGTTTGCCCCCCTACCTGTGTCTGCGTGTCAGAAACACTTGAGGTTAGTTCTTTTACGCTAGTTTCACAGCTTGTATCTCTGCTTCAAAATCTTTGCAGAGGCAATGACTTCCTTGTTTTCAATATGATAATGACACGTTTGGTCACAATTTTTGTCTGCCCCATGCCAACATTGTTGGTAAGTGTTTTCCATTTTCAGTCTGTTTTCCCCAGTGTTTCTTCCCTTTTATCCTGTATCCTTGGATAGACCCAGGACACCTCAACCTTCTCAACCTCAACCTCAATCCTTCTCAACCCAGGCACCCCTGGCCTTTTGGGGTCCACGGCTTTGCTGTGGAGGCTGCCTTTGCACTGTGCACTGCCGGATGGATGTTCAGTGGCATCCTGGACCCCCGCCCCCGGATGCCTCCTCCCCACTTGTGACAACCAAAAGTACGTCCAGACACTGCCAAGGGGGCAGCCCCCAAGTGTCCCCCCGGGGTCACGGTTCTCCCCGTCGAGAACCACTGGCATCGATCACGAGCTCCTGCCTCTGGCTGCTCATCCCTGAGACAGAAGGACACAAGCCTCTCGCACGGAGATGAGCCCGTGCTGGGGCAGGCATGACGTCCCCTGTCGGCGTGTGGCGAGGGAGCAGGAGCCAACGAGCGCCCACAACCCTCTTCTCCAGCCCCCTGGGCACGGCAGGTGGCGCTCCACACGGGGTGCACCACTCTCCTCCATCCGCCTGGCGAGGGGGGGCCGGTGACCCTCCCAAAGCCTGTCCCTAAAAGCCCTCGGAGGGTGAAGCCCAACCCTCTCTTACGGTGGCCTAGACTGTTCTGCTGGCCCTCACCTGCCTCTCCATCCTCGCTGTCCCTCGCGCACCTGTGTCCCCGCCCCCGCGCTCTGGCCAGCCCAAGTCCTGGCTTCCCCGAGCCATGCCCTGCCTCGAGCCTGGACCCCTGTCGTCACGTGGCTCGGTGAATCCGTGCATGCACCAATGAGTGACTTTTCTAATGGGTGTTTATACTTGAGAGAGACACAGGGTGGGGGGGGGGAGGGGCAGAGAGAGCAGGAGACACAGGATCCGAAGCAGGATCCAGGCTCTGAGCTGTCAGCACAGAGCCCAATGCGGGGCTGGAACCCAGAAACTGTGAGATCATGACCTGAGCCGAAGTCGGACACTCAACCGACTGAGCCACCCAGGCGCCCCAATGTTTATTTACTTATTTACTTGAGAGAGACAGAGACAGAGACAGAGACAGAGACAGAGCGGGGAAGGGGCAGAGAGAGAAGAAGACACAGAACCTGAAACAGGCTCCAGGCTCCGAGCTGTCGGCACAGAGCCTGATGCAGGACTCAAAGTCATGAACCTCAGATCATGAGCTGAAATCGGACACATAACAATGAGTCACCCAGGCGTCCCGGGATTTGCTTTCTTACTGATGTCATTCTGCCTCCACCTC
>NW_024412416.1:995540-1013507 GCF_014898765.1 Herpailurus yagouaroundi | reverse complement strand
AGCCTCAGTGGCCCCAGGGTGCGGGGCTCCCGCGGAGCGCGCCCGCCCGCCCCTTCCCCGCTGCGCGTGCGCGCTGGCTCCGCCGGGCAGGCCACGCCCCCTCCCCCTGCGGCGCCCGGCTCGGCGGGAGGGCTGGGGGCGGGGCAGGCGGGCGCGCTCCGCGGGAGCCCCGCACCCTGGGGCCACTGAGGCTGCGCTCAGCCACTCAGATGTCTGGGCTTGTCAGGACAAGGCGAAGGTTCTCCTGGGATAAAACGCTCTTTCTTTCTTTCCCTTTGCCTTCTCAAAACCATGAAAGCGGGGAAATTGACTTACTGCCTTATCCATTACCATTGGCCTAAGAAGATATCTTGTATAATCACTACTACAGGGTTTTGATATTCTAAGAGCAGGTAAAACAGAAAAGACACCGACTGTGGTCTGGCTACTCAGTAAAGAATTTTTCGGGACAGCGTTATCACATGTGTATCCGGATTTCCGCAAAGAATTGTACCGCCGTATAGACCCCCACGTGGACGACAGGGAAGTGTACCGCCGCGGGGCACATCTGGCCGTGAATTAACGTGCGAAGCTATGTCAAAGCAATCAGAACGGGTAATGTCATATTTGATGAATCTGTACCAGGCTCAGAGAAGGTATGTTGTGGTGTGCCTTGAGGCTCTTTCCCTGGTTCTGTCCTGCGGCACATTATTTTTTAGTATATCGATATATATGTATATGGAAAAAACATGTAAGAAATAATCATTTCATCTAGATGCACCGAGAGAAGAAGCAAATGACAGATGTAAGACTAAAATGACCTTGGCCAGCTGCGGTGCTAAGATTCACAAGAAATTTTGCCAGGTTAAATGTTAAGTCCTGTGTTTAAGTTCCAAGAAAACACCTGCATAAGCTCAGAGGCGGGAAGCCTGACACGGCCGTAGCTCAGGCCAGGGCATTCGAAGCCTGAGCCTCAACAACACTTAGCTGAGGGTAAGAGTGGGAATGCACCAACTGAGCAAGGAGGCCTGACTCGCCCCCTGGGGGTTAATAAAGGAACAGAACTGTCACAGCACCTATGGGGTGGAAGGCAGTAACTGTCACACTGTCTCAGGCACTGATCAGAGCACATCTGTGTTACTACCTTGGGAGGGACATGAATAAAACAGGGGAATAAGTCACAGCGAGGTAGTTAGGAGGGGACCAGTCTAGTAAGCTGCCAGGTAGGCTGCTCAAACAAAGTGAAGTCAAAGGAAACAGGATATAACCTTGAAGAATAAAATCTAAGGATGAAGAAAGTGTTAACTTTAAAAAGTTTGCATGGGGCACCTGGGTGGCGCAGTCGGTTAAGTGTCCGACTTCAGCCAGGTCACGATCTCGCAGTCCGTGGGTTCGAGCCCCGCGTCGGGCTCTGGGCTGATGGCTCGGAGCCTGGAGCCTGTTTCCGATTCTGTGTCTCCCTCTCTCTCTGCCCCTCCCCCGTTCATGCCCTGTCTCTCTCTGTCCCAAAAATAAATAAACGTTGAAAAAAAATTTTAAAAAGTTTGCATAACAGCAATCTTTACAGCTACCATTCAGCACCTACAAGGTGCCGGCCTGCAGTGTTAGCGGCTCACAGACTTCATGTATTTTGCATTAATTAATCTGCACGAGCGGCCATGCAAAAACAAAACAAAAAAAAAAGTGTTATTCTTCCCCCTTTGACAAAGAAGAAACAGAAGCTCAGGAGGTTTAATTAAATAGCATTGGTTTCGGTCGGCCTTGGCCGTGTGAGTCGGTGGCTTAAACCAACAAAGACGCACAATTTCTCGTGATTTCGTGGTTGGCTGGTGGTGCTTCAGCCGCTTTTGCTTGGGCTTATTCACGCAGCCACCTTCGGCCAAGGGTCCTCGGGGCTGGAGGTCCAAGATGGTCCCACTGAAGAGGTGGCCGGCTGACGTAGGCTGCTGGTTAGAGCAGCTCAGTTTTGCATGCATCGTCTCCCTCTTGTGGCTTACGTGATTTCCTCATACGGCAGGCTCAGGGCAGCATCCCACGAAGGCCAGGACAGAAACAGCAAGGCCCCCCCCACAAAGAACTACACTCAACGATCACTTTTGTCACTTTCTGTTTGCCGAAGCAAGTTCAAGGCCAGACCAGGTTCAAGGTGAAAAAATGGACTCCATCTCTGGATGGAGGAGGCCTAAGTCACGTTCAGAGGAGAAGTATGTTGGGTGGCAGGAATCTGTGGCCACTAAACAAGCTGCCAGGGTCCCCAAACTCAGCTTGTTAATAGCTAAGCTAGGGGCGCCTGGGGGGCTCAGTTGGTTAAGCGTCCAATTCTTGGTTTTGGCTCAGGTCATGATCTCTCGGTTCGTGGGTTTGAGCCACGCATCTGACAGCACAGAGCCTGCGTGGGATTCTCTCTCTCCCTATCTCTCTCTTTCAACATAAATAAATAAACTTTAAAGAAAAAATCATCAAGCAGACACTGGGTAAACCAACAATTCACATCTTGTCCCCAGTGAATGAAAACACAGGTCTAACTAGATTAAATGATACAAGAATATCTTACTTCATGTAACAGGAAGTTCAGAGGTAATGCAGCCTGCAGGCAGAGCATGATCAAGGCCCCAGTCCGTCTCCCTACCAGCTGTGCCCTCCTCTGCACGTTGGTTTATCCTTTGACTCCATTCTCTCATTGTCAAAAGAGGGCTGTCAAACCAAACAAACAAACAAACAAATAAGCTTTGGAACAACATGTTTATTTGGTCATATCTAGTAGGAGGTAGAGAAAATCTGTCAACCAGGGGATGTATGTCCTTCGTTCAGCCCAGCTGGTCCGGTCAGGCCATGTCTCCTTCTCTGGATCTAAGGCAGTGAGAAGGGAAGGCCGTGTGGTGATTGGCTTAGGCTGGATCCTTTAGCCAATCACTGATGAGGAGAATGGACTTGTCGTGATTAACTCAGACCAATCAGGACTTCCCTTGGAGGGAGCTGGGGAGGGAGCAGTGTGGCTTTAGTCAAAAGAGAGGCCAGGATATGGGGTGGCCATGTGAACAAAATCAGGCCGGAACAGAAAGGAGAAAGGAGGAATCAGACCAGCTAGGCAAGCAACAGTGCCCACCGTGGCAGGGAAAGGATTAAATACTTCTTAAATTCTAATGGGATCGTTACAAAATTAATGTAGACCCTTACCTCTCACCATATGAGAAATTCTTTTTGCTCTGGATCAGGGATGTCTATGATTCTGGGTCTGTCATCCCGGATGAGGCAGAGGATCCAGAACGGAGGTCCGGGGTGGGGGAGGGGGGGTGTCGTGTTCCGCGGGCTGTTTCTTTGGGCTGGTCCACACCCGCAGGGCCTGTGTGCTGCCTTCTGTCCCCCCATCACTTCTCCCCCCTCCCATCCTCCTCCTCCCCAGTCCTGACACATCACGCTCACCCTGTTCTGTGAACCGCATTACGTGTTTTACTCTGTGATGTCAAAACCCCCTGTCCACAATCAGTCCAGGAAATTGGATCACAGAACCACCTTCAGCTGAGGATGCCCGGTGACAAGCGCCCGACACTTTTCCCTGCGTTGACCTGCTCTGGTATCATCATAGCTGTAAAGCATTACCCCCTTTCATTCCTTGAGGTCTGTTGCTTACCCCTGACGACCTCCCCGGGGGCAAATGCCATGGGTGACGCTTCTGTCCTTTGCACAGTGCATGCCGTGGGCTCTAGAACACCCTTGGGTGTGAGAAACGTCTCACTCCTTTACTCTTCTCAATCTAGTTAAGAGTGATCTGCTCCCCTCCCCCCCACTTAACACAGACGGTAAGAGTGCCCATGTCGTCCCCGGGGGAGCTCCCCGCGCCCGTCTCCTGTAGGTCTTCAATGTTGCACGGAGTTCCGGTCCCTGGGCTCTGTCATCCACAGGCTCACTGGCCACGTGGATACATGTGCTGTCTGAGCTGCAGGGTTCCTGCAGGGCCAGTGGCTCAGATGCCCCCTGCCCAGCCTGACCCCCACCCGGCCCCCGCCCGGCCTCGCAGGATGCACCATGGACCACTCCCCTCTACCATTTTGTTCTGGAAGGGGGCGAGGTCCACTCAAGGGACCCCAAACTTCCAAGCCTTTTATCAGTCCTGGGAATGCGCCTCCCCCCACTCCAGGTGGGCCACTGTGGCCTTATCCCCCATCCCTTCTCCTCCCCCCACAGGGTCCCTCGCAATCTCTCCTCAAAGGATTTGGAAACTCGTGGGCCTGCTTTTCCTGAAGATAGAAGTGGGGAAGGGACATCCTGAAGCCAGTCCTTTTTTGTATTTTTGTTGACACAGTTTCTTTCAACCGTCTAGGGGAGGTCCCAGAGGTAAGGTTGGAACTGTCCGGAGAGTCAGGGAGTGTGGATGAAATTTGAATCACAGAACTCTGGACTTTAAGAGACAAGGGCTAGTCCATTGGATTCTTACGCTCTGCCCCGGAGCAGGACCTTGTGTAACACTCGCCGACACTAGAAGCAGGGCCCAGGGAGGGCCAGCCCAGCGACTGCTAAGTCCCCACAGGTGGCGCGTGTCAGACAGCCCCAGGGGAGGCCCGAGCAGTGAGGCCAGAGGAAGGAAGCCCAGCTCTCGCAGGGGAAACGCCCCTCATCCATTGCCCCTTTCTAACTGAGAGCGAAACTCCAACACTTCAGTTACACTTTTGTGTAAGCAAAAATTAATTTTCAAAATGATGAGTGTGTAGAATATTGGGTGTCTGCTAAGGTAGACGTTATGGGGCAGTCACGTCAACCCCGTCGTAAGGAAAAGGTCATATTTATCGCTGAGATTTCACTAGAGAGAAACAGAGAATGCTATTGAAGGATTGCAGTGTATTTTTTATTGACATGTTAGGAATGCCTAACGGTTCCGATACATGGATTTTGATATGTCTTTGAGCACGTCGTCGGCTTGAGGCTAGAGTAGAACGCCGTAGAGAACAAGCTCAAGCAACAGGGATACGTCCAAAGCACCAACACAGAGGCAGACGGTCAGACACAGCCTGCGTTTTTGCAGGATACCGTTCACTGGATGAAATTCTAAGAGAATTGACAATGATTCAAACAAACAAGTAAAACAAAAACCGGCTTTGGAGTGTCTAGAAATTAAACCGAAGTCCCCGACTTTAAACTTTAGACTCGTGTCCCATATTTTGATGAACGTTCCGGAAGGTCTCAAGTGGATGGGTTGTTAAAACCACAGATGGCAGCGAAATTCTGTAGTGACGCCAGGATCCCGAAAAGGAAAGCTAATCTCCGACCTACGAAGCACATTTGAATCTAAAATATGCTTTTAAGAAGCATCGTTGTGAGGTTTGTTAACCTGGACAAAATCGCCTACTTATGCACGAACCAGGATAAAGCGTTGTGGTGGGCACACTAGGTTGGAACGGCCTAATTCAGCTACTGCATCGTCAAACAGGGACGAGACAGGGACGATCCGGTGACTGTCTAGAGGAAGGCCAAGGGGAGGGGCACAAGTGACCGATGCAGGCGGGGAGTGCCGTGACAGCGCCTGCCACAGGCATCTGGGGACGGACAGGTCGCTCCGGCTGAGTAGCTACCACATTTCGCGTTTCACCTGAGCTCATCGCTATGGATGTGCCGTGCTCGCTACCAGGATGAATTGGGCTTTCCGGTCTTGGCTGAAGGTTCAGACAAATGCTCGTGTGCAGCGCTGCTCCCCCACAGTTAGATGCAGGGCTTTCACCAGCACGAACGACGCTTGGAGAGCACTGGCCACACGTGCGTGTGCACACACGTGTGTGTGTGCGTGTGTGCGTACGTGATGTGCTGACAACAGCGGTTGTACGGTTCTCTCTGTAATGCTTCGGAGGGTTGTTTCTCTGCCGCTCATCGTGTGCCTTTGGTAGGAACCATTCGAGACTAAGGGGCCCTGGAAAGAACACGGATTGTCCACACTAAACCAAGTCCGCAAGCCCTCGGTTTGCGCGAGTTTACGGGCTTTTCTTCCCTCCCTGCAAGGAACACAGGGCCACCGGCACTTCCGTTTGTGTTTGCCGGGAATCCTGAGAGCCCCACCACAGTCTTCCTACAAAAGCACAGTTGGAACGGCTTCAAGTGAGGGGCAGGGCCCAGCCAGCCAGACCGCGCGCGCGGCTTCGGGGGGAGGATGCTTCCGGCATCTAGCGGGTGGACCAGGACAGCCCCCACGGCACAGAACGACCCAGCGTAAAGTGTCAGTGGTGCCCCCGCCCAGGAGGAAGCATCAAAAAATGAACACTCGGCTTATCTGTGAGCATCGTTCGTCGTCAGCACTTTTGTTCGGGATGCCCCGGTAAGGGTCTAGCAAGTGTCGTCACAGAGATGCTATCGTATGAGAAGCGGATGTGGCAGAATTGACTTTACGAGTGTACTTGGGGCTCAGGACTACGGAACCACGGAGGAGCTCAAGGAGACACTTGGACTTTTCAGCTGGACTTTACTGCGTTCTGTGTGGGATATTATGTATAACTTGTAGATTCTGAAGCCTCAGAGGCCTGGAGATGTGCGGGAGACTGGGCGGCCCCTCCTCACCCCGGGTGCGGGACAGGCACGTTCTGGCACCGGCCCCCACGCCCTTTCCAGGTGAAGCACTGCCAGCCCGTTTTGCAGACAACCGAGTGGAGGCTTAGAAAAGCCGAAGTCCCCAAGCTGGGAAATTTCCGGAACAGAGTTGCAAACCCAGACCTCAGAGCCTCTACTCCTTCCTCCGCGGGAGGCGACCCCCAGGGACCACATTCTTCCAACCGCAGAGCACACGAATCTGAGCAGCAGGAGGGAAAAATGAACAGGAAAACGACCAGGCCCGTCATCTGAACCGTGGCCCCGTCACACCGAGCGTGCTAAGTCTCTGCTTCCCTTCCTGGGTTTGTGCAACGGCTGGAAAGCGTCACCCGGGTTATCTCTACAAACCTCCCGCCGTGTGGACCCTTCAGATAATTCGCAGAAACCGGATTTCTCTGGAGTTACCTGGACAAGAGCAGGGGAGACGCCAGTCTGCACCCCCGGAAGTTTTCGGGCTACAACACCCGATCCACTCCCCGCCACTCTCTCCGGCCTGAGAACCGTGCACTTGCGCTTTCCACGTGTGCGCGGCCCAGCGCTACGTATTGTTCTGACTTTGGGTGGGTGGGGGGGGGGGTGTCACCGACTTTTCAGAAGAACAGGCAAGAGACAGGTCTATTCTGGAAACCGTATCACAGTGACCTCCAAATTAATTACCAGACCCTGGCTGTGTTTTCCCAAGATTTTGGCACGGCTCGTGTCAGGGCAGGCGGATGAGGCCGATTTCACGTCCGACGCACCGATGACGACGGCACATCGGAATCTGGGGGACATGTAGTTGTATCTGGGGACTCATAGCACATCCAGATGAGCACGTGAGCACAGTGTGATACGGGGGTCTGGGAAGACCGTGACCGTGCCGAGCAGGACACTGCCCCATGACCCGGTGACAGGCAGCCAGAGCCCCCGTGATGGGGGGGGGGCCTCCCCCCCTTCCCCGCCTTCTGATGCTTCTGATGGGGGCTCTGTCCCCCCTTCTCCACCTTGGGCTGACACATAACATGCAGCTTGCCAGATCTCGGGGGCCAGTTTCGAGCTTTTGCACACATGACAAATTCTAAAGCCTCATTTCCTTTGTAGGCACTTTATAGATTTAGTACTAAGGGCATGCTTTCACTGCCATCCTGGGATCTAAATTCTAGTTTGTCTGGTGGAAAGGAACTGATGTCAGGGGCCTAGATCACCGTACCAGCTGCGTTACTCTCAAACCCCAAAGGTTTTCTTGCTTCGGAGACATTTATTTTCGGTAACCTCACCCCCAGAACCCAATTACCCTGAGCCCTTTTCAAGCAAACCCGTAACAACCCACGATCATTTCAGAAGGGAAGCGGGGCCCTGTTCCCTACCCTGTGAGGCGGGCCGCACAGCAGCACGGGGGGACGGGCGGGAGGAAGAGGGCCCACACGGCTGTGTTGGTCCGGATTATCGTGCCTGTCGTCAGGTACGTGGAGACCCTCTGGAAGTGTCTAGGCCATGATCTCCTCAAAGCCAGACAGCTGTTTCACATGCTCGACCTGCATGGAGTGCCTCCGGAGTAGTTTCTTTTGACTCCTCGGGTCAGCTCTCTTCGGTGAGCTGGGAGCCACGGGCAGCATGGATTTTAGGCCGCTGGCAAGTGGAGAAGAAGGTTTGCCGCCGGGCCTGATATCTGGGATGGGTGGGTTCAGATTTACGTTTAAAGGCGGTAGGAATCCGGGCCTGGCGTGCGAGATGCGGTCCAGCAGCAGAGTCCCAGAACCTCGCCTTTCCAGAAGAGGCGGTGGCCTGGGGCGCGCCGAGCTGGGGGAGGTGCTGGGCACCGCGTCCAGGGACTCGCGGGAGCCATGGAAGAGAGCCACGTGGGAGCCGTTCAGCCTCTTCCTCTCGAGGGGCCCTTTGCCCGACTCCAGGGAGACGGGATTGAGCTGGTCAGCCCCTGACTGCAGATCGAAATCGTACGGGTCATTTTCCAGCCGCTTGCGGGACACTGATGGACTGACTCCAGCCTTCTCCTGCTCCACAGGGAGAGTCCCTCTTCTGGCCACACGAGGGTGGGACGCCTGGCCCTTGTCGTTGTAGGCGGCCTTCCAGGATGCGGGTGCCGGCGAGGCTGGGATCTTCAGAATCTGCTCTGTGAACGTGGGGAACAGGGTGGGGTCTTTGCCGTCGATACTGCTGGCTCTGGAGAGCGGCCCCCTTTTGGGGAAGGACACGTCGCTAATGCTCTTGATGACCTCACTGTCTGTGCCCGCGCCGTGGGCGTCGTCCTGACGCATGTTAGCAGCCAGCACGGACGGCGCAATCAGGCCCCAGGGTTCGGACTGGAGCCTCTTCAGCTGGGGCAGGCGGGCTCTCTTGAGGTTCCCAACCTTCCTGGTGGGTGACCCAGGCTCGTTGAGAGCCTTGGCGGTGTGGCAACCACTCGGATGCCCCGTTTGGACGCTGAAGAAGTCGTCCTCCCGCTCGCTGGGCGGAGCGCCCAGGCCCGGAGCCTTCAGTTCGACGTCCGAGGGAGACGCGCACAGTGGAGGTGACTGTCTGTCTTCCACTTTGGGTGACGGAGGGACGTTAAGGTACTGTTTGGCGGTTTGGGCGCCCGCTGATGATTTATCTGTCGTGATGATAATCACCTCCTTCCCTTTGGCTTTGCAGGCGTCGAGGAGATGTCTCAGGGCGTCTTTGTCATCCGCGTGTATCGCGTAAACCAGAGCCGAAGCCCCCGTGCGGTCCTCGAGGCTGGGGTCCGCGCCGTTCTCCAGGAGCAGGGAGACCACCTCTCCTCCGGCCCTCCTGATGCAGGCGTGGATGAGGGCCGTCTTGCCAGACTTGTCCTGGATATTGGGGTCCGCCCTGTTGTCCAGCAGGTACTTGACCATCTTGGACTTGCTGATGCTCTGCTGGTCCACGTGCTTGGTGATGCAGGCCACCATGAGAGCCGTCTCGCCTTTGTCATTGCTCTCGTTGATGTAAGCGCCCCCTTCCAGGAGGAGTCTGGTCAGCCTGAGCCTCCCCAGCCACACAGCCTTTAAGAGTGAGTTTCCGTCGGTTCTCAGTTCAGTGTCCTCCTCCATCGCGCTGGCCTCCGCGCCTCCGAGCCGCCGCGGCGACCAGACCTAGCGAGGGAAGAAGAGAGAAGCATGGCGTGCCTTCTGGAGGCGCCCGGGTGCTGATGGTGCGGCTGTCACAGGGCTGGAGGCGGTCCTGTCCCTGCCCGATCCCAGGTGAGTCCACCTCGGCCGCATCGTCCAGCTCATCTGCGTCCGTCTCTTCATCTGTGACGTGGTGGGAGGGACGGGGAAGGCCGCCTGGTGAAGCCACGCTGGGGGTTACGGGAGAGCGGACAGAAAACATCCACACAGGACAGCAGCTGACATAAACCTGGCAAGCGATCGCACACGCGGGGGCTGCCCGCCCCACACTCACCTCAAATGCCGCTTAGGAAACTCCGCTCCATGCCCACGGGCACCTGCGTCCCACGAGGGAAGGCGTGTGTCCCCCCGGGTCACTGCCGCAGCGCCGACATCGGGCAGCGATTCACACCCCATGGGTCACCTCGTAGATAGCGGATGCACTGTTCTCCCAGGCGGGCATCCGAAAGGCCGGGAGGGAATCCACCAGAAACACGGGTTACTATCGCGATCGGGGAGGAAGCAGAGAGAGAATCATCGCAAAGCAAACTCAACCTCGCGGCAGCCCTGATGTCACAGCCCTCCCCTCCTCCCCTTAGTCTTCCAGAAGAACGCCAAAGCACGGCCTTCCCGTGGGCAGGTGCGAGGCGGAGGGCGGACGGGACCGCACGTTGCTCGCGGGCGTCACAGGGCACAAAGCTCAGGCGGCAGCTTCCTCCGCCGGGGTGAGTCTGCGGCCACCGAAGGCTTTTCCGCTTTCGTCCTCCCCGCGGCCGCCGCCCGGTTCCCGCACCCGGAGCCTCCGGGCCGGGTGTTGCCGGAGAGCCCTCACCGAATTCGGACAGGCGGGCCCCCTCCCTGGCCCAGGCGTCTGCCGGCACAGCCCCTCCACGCGGGCTCCCGTCCCTCCTGCCGAGGAGGGGCCGCGGTTCCCAGGGTTTCTCGTCGCCCGGTGGGCACCACGGCTTCCCGACGCCACTGCCGCGAGCGGCGGCCAGCGGTTCACAACGTCCACCGGCCTGGAAGTCAGAGCCTGGCTTGGCCGAACGTGAGAGAGGGATTCACACCCCTCATAAGCCTTTCATACGCTCACAGACACGTGCCGTTTGCTTAGAAGGCCCAAACCGCACTCTCCCGGACACGCACACGCGTACGCACGCCTCGACGTCGCTCTCTTCCGAAGCCACGACGGCGGACGGCCCAGCTCGTCTCTCTGCCTCCAACCGCCGTGTCTCGGTGTGACGTCGTTGCTGTTGTGGGTGTTCCCGCGAGATCTTCTGCAGCAACGTGACCACGAGTCTCTGTCCCCCCGTGCTTCCGTCTTCAGCCTCCTGCGGGTCTGTGTGTGTGCGGGTGTGCACACGGGTGTGCGCATTTACGTGTGGGGTGTGCACGTAAGTGTGAGCACGTACATGTGTCTGTGTAGGGCGTGTGCACGTGGTGTGTGTGTGCGCACACACGGGCGCTGGCCTTTCCCTTAGGCCCCACCATCCCTGCTCGGCACTGGCGCTGCGCACACGGGGTCAGGGTGTCGAGGTCTGTGTGCGGCTCTGGACGTTTGCAGCAGGATTTCCGGGCGCTACATAACGGAGCGGGAACGTGCAGTGAGGGTGCGAGGTCTCCGCTCAGCGAGGGCCCTTCTTGTGCTGGCGCATCGCCCCCAGGGCCACCAGGACTCCTGCACACACCATCCGTCCGTCTGTCCACCCAGGGCTCCCACGCCTGCACGCACTGTCTGTCCATCTGTCCACCCAGGGCTCCCGTACCCACGCGCCGTCTGTCAGTCTGTCCACCCAGGGCTCCCGCGCCCACACACTGTCTGTCCATCTGTCCACCCAGGGCTTCCCTGCTCCCCACACGTGCGGTCCATCTATCCGTCCACCCAGAGCTGTGTGCCCCACACGCACTGTCCGTCTGGCTCTCAGACGCCCCGCTCGCTGTCCCCCTGAGCCGCTTTCTAACTGCGAGGTCTAACAGAGACCCCGCTCTGTTTAATTATTCACCACCCTGCAAACCTGGGCTCAAATGTTCCTTCCTTTCTAATCAAGAGGAAAACCACTCAAGGTGGAAGAGAACCGAGTAGAGTTACAACCAGCTCAGCTCCAGGCTGTATGAACACCTCCCACAGATCACGGTCCTTCCCCAACGACGAATGGCCAGTAAGCACACAAACAGGTGTTCGGCCTCGTGGGTGGTCAAACGAAACCAAATCAAAGCCCAGTGAGATACCAGGAGGCACAGTGTCCAAATTAGCATGGCTAAAATTAGCCAGCCTGGCAATGCCCGGGGAGGGACGGGAAGCAACGGAACCCAGTGGGTGGGAGGACGCGTCCAGCGCTCCAGCGGGTAATTCCGCACCTGGGTTCTGTCTGTGGGAGCCCGGAAAACACGGCCAAAGTCCTGCCTTCCCAGCGTGCACACCGCGCGCCAGGGGCCAGTGCCCCCCCCGCCCATCAAGAGGAGGGGTCAGCGTGTGACCCACAAGATGCGGCAGGAGTGACTGTGACTTTCGAGGCAGGGCCTCCGTGGGCCTCCCAGCTTCCAGTTTGCTCTCCTGGAGCCCCGCTGCCTCATAAAGACACATGGGCTGTCCTGCCGGGGAGGACACAGGGAGCCCCAGCTGACCGCGACCGTTCGGGCGAGGTCGCCCCGGACCCCCGGTAGTTACAAGTGCAGGCAGGACCCCGGGCGAGGCAGCAGACGTGCCCAGAGCCTGGTCCAAACTGCAGAAACACGCACAAACAAGTGGTTCTGGTTCTAAGCCACTCGTTTGGGGAAGGTTCGTTCATATCAATAATTACCGATAAATCTGTGCAGCGAACCAGGTACAAAAGCGTTCCCGACAGCACTATTCACAAAAAGCAAAAGCGAGACATCCTGCAATGAAGAAAATAAAGAAATTGTGCCGTATTCATACACTGGGACGCTATACAACACTAGGTACTCTTTCTCACAGACTCACACTCACAGACCCCCCCACACACAGACATACACACACTCACACACACACGGTTGATAACCGCATCTCCTGGATTCCTTGATACTTCGCCACCTTCTGTGCTGAGCCCTGGTGTATTAATCTCCTGGGCCAGCCCCCTCCCAGAGCCTGCCCCCCCCCCCCGAGCCCCCGAGGCAGGAACACGGTCTTCTCTCCCTCGTCGGCTTCGGGGTAGTTGGAAAGAGGATGAGGAAGAGAAAAGGGGAAGGTCATGTGGGTGGACAATCGGGTCCTGTCTCCGTGTCGCATGGGGGGCCGGCCACATCCCTCAAGGTCGGGGGTGGGGAGGGAGGGGACAGCACGGGACATCTAGCTGATGCCTGTCTCCCTTCGTTTGCGGTCAGGGGCCACCTCCTGCCCGGAGCTCGGCCTCGTCCCTAACCCCCGCTGCTGAGGAGAGAACAGGGTGGAGCCCAGGCGTTCTGGATGCTCCCAGCCCATCTACAGGAATGACCTTCTCTGTGCTCGGGGAGCTGCTCCTCGTATAGCCTCTGGCCAGCCTTCACCGTGGCCTCCCAACGGAAGTTCCTTATGTGACACACATGCCAGGAAACAAACACTTGTGTGAGGACAGGACCAGACCCTTCGCTCTCCTGCCGCCTGCCGCGCGCCGCCTGGCGAGGCCTCGAGACCCACTCTCTGCCCGGGGCCCACTCCCCGCCTCAGGGCTTCGGCCACCGCCTCGCCTCCTGGCCCCGGTGGCCTCCTCTAGGCGTGCCCCCTCCCCACTGCATCAGGCCAGGGGGGGCCCAGGCCCACACCTGCGCTCGGCTGACTGGGGACTCGGTCTCCCCGGAGGCCTCCAGGTGGCGAAGCCACTCAGCACAGAAGCGTGGGCGCGTTCACCCTCTGCAGAGTGTATGTGGACCGAGAGCGTGTGGCGGCGGCAGGTAGGTACCAGGCAAAGTCTTTTCCTGGTCTTCTACCAGAGCCTGCTCTTGGCGGGTTCCAGAGCAGGAATTGTCATTCCTTCACTCCTCCCCCCGCCCCCCGCGTCTCCTAACCCCATAAAGCGTTGATGAACTAGCTCGTGTCTGCTTATGACACGTGCACTAATTTCTATTATTTATAACAGAGTAAGCCTTGACTGACACACTGGATTACCTGCCCACCCATCCATCCATCCACTCATTCATTCGCCACCATATAAATGTTGAGGGTCAATACACGTGCCAGGCATTAAGAACAAATAAGTGTGTGGAATTCAGGCTTGGAAGGTCCGGCGGGAGGCCGGAGGTCACCTGGGAGCCCCTGAGAGATGAAGACGGTCAGAAGCGGCAGTGCCAGGACACTAAGGAAGCATGAAGCCGGAGATGTATTCAGTAGTGACTGATCGGATGAGGGCATCAGCCAAGAGCTAAGTCACTTGCATTTGGGCATTTACCTCCTGCTGTGTGTGCATCACAGACAAACGTCAGGAACACCTAATGCACGAAAGACCACGTGCCTTTCAGGGCTTCCCAGCCTGTCGGAGAGAAGGAAGCAATTCTGACCCAAAGGGGCTGACGTGTCCCCAGAATTTTGAAACCCCGTGCACTTTGACTGCCCTGGGCACCATGTTTTAAAATTAGCAGCCCCCAAGGGGGTGTTTTTCTTCCCTGTGTTTCAGAAGAAGAGTTAACGGAGAAATGAGCAGAATGTGCCTGGTTCCTCTCCTCTTGTCCCCCACCCAGCCCGCCCCTTCTCCCGGTCACTCCTCACGGCTGTTTTCTGTCTCAACCCCACCGTCATGGGGTGGGCACACCTCCCAAAGGCACAGGGACTGGAAGAGACACACCGAAGACTAAAATATCACCAATGCCAGAAAAAAATAAAACGATGCTTTCTCTGATGGAAGGGGCGGGTGGGTGGAAGTGATTACCATGTTCGTCCTGAAGCCCTGGGGCTATTTTACCGTCCACAGAATTATGAAAGTCTAAGGTTTCCGAGGCTGCAAGGGGCCGTGTTGTCCAGTCGTTCCCAGTTTAGAAATGGGGAATTTCAGGACAGATCGAGTCCTTTATCTTGCTGAACCCAAGCTCTCTCACTCCCGTGCTGCCCCACATCTTTTGCCTGAGCAGTGTAGACCAAGGCTGCCTAGTAGGGCCAGGGACCAAGTGCAGCCCACAGGGGCAGGTACGTCTGGCTTGACCGGCATAGTGTTTTAGTTTTGTTTCAGTTTGAATATTTTAAAATGGATCATTCATTGTTCAGTTTGGCAAAGGCCCTGCCACTCTCTGTAGCCTTACAACTGACCCAATTCATACATTCAGGCTACTTTCCTGGTCTTTGTAGGTATGTGGGTCTATGACACTGGGTGTAAAAGTAAACTGCTTGCGACACAAGTCATGATGCTGTGTCTGTGTTGTCCCCATCACCTCCTAGCTTCTTACCTCTACAGGTTTGTTAGGACTCTCTGATGAGCTACCAGATGGAGAAGCCCTTTGTGTAAGCTTTAAAGCAGGGTGTGCTTCCGCAAGCCATTATAAAAAGGTAACCAACGGGGCGGCCGGAGGGGGGTGGTGCTCAGTGGCTTCAGCGTCCGACGTCGGCTCAGGTCACGATCTCACGGTTCGTGGGTTCGAGCCCCGCGTCGGGCTCTGTGCTGACAGCTCGGAGCTTGGAGCTTGCTTCGGATTCTGTCTCCCTCTCTGCCTCTTCTCCACTGGTGCTCGCCCTCTCTCTTTCTCTCTCTGTCTCTCAAAAATAAATAAATGTTGAAAAAAAAATTTTTAAGTTCATATCTAAAAAAAAAAGTGACTCAATTATTTCAGTGCAGATAAACCACCATGTTTTGTCTCCTCCTCCTCGAGTCACCTTGGCATCGGATTTCCAGCTGACCTTGCCGTGTTTGGCACCGTGGTAAATCGGAGGATTGAGGCACTGCATTTGGTTCCAAGTCTACCTGTATTTGACCCCCGTGGGAAAGGGAGGCAAAAGAGGAGGGTCCACCGGCACCTGCAAACGTCTGCAGAGCACCTCCTGTTCCCAAGGAAAGAACTGGGGACACACATGACCGTACTTAGAGGCCCAGGGTTTCTAGGACTTTACAACATTCATGCTTTGTGTTCATCTTCTTTCTGGCTGTGGCCTTAATCTTGTCTCTCCCCTACCTTCTCAATTTGTGTTTGTGTTTTTTTTTTTTTTTCCAGTTGAAGGATGTGCTGTATTCACGGCAGTTTCAGTGAGATCAGCATCCCGCTGTGACCACGTCTGCACACGTAAGTTTGCACACAATTATATCCTAATGAATCTCAGCTACTTCTGATACGTGTCCACCTGACCTCCTGTGTATCTTTATAAAACATCACTTGAAATTCTTTGTGGAACAAAATAAAAGATAATGGTTGAACATGTTTTCGGTTGATCACCTGGCTCCAGCTGGCACGGACAGCGTTTCTCTAGATGCACTTCAGGTCCACGATTGCCCCGTAATCCAAGCTTCTGAGGGTGCACGGTCGTGGTGGGGCCATGGCAGAGAAGCAGGCCACCCGGGTTCTAAGCTCAGCCCTGCTACAAGGTGGCTGTGAAATTAATTGCTGGCCAGCAGCATTTTGCCCAATGCACAGAACTCCGTCTCTGCCTTCCAAGATTGTTATAAGGGTCAAATATAGGCAATAGGGAAACACTCTTCAAAGTCCTATAAATATTTAAAGGATTATCATGTTGCATTAAACTCGTCCAGGATCCTACCTCTGAGCCCTGATCTGGCTGGGGTACTCAGCCCGCACCCCAGGGCCTCTGCCATTCATCACCCAACCTCTCCCTCTTCCAACCACCTGCTCCCCATTTCTGTCCTCCGCCCCCCAACCGCGATGGGCTGTTTGCTGAGTTTTCCCACATACAGATCTCTTTGACCCCCCCACACGTCTGCAAGGGAAGCATTATGATCTTAACCTTACAGATACAGAGCCTGCCGCGCAGACAGGTTGTGCGATCTTGCCCAAGCGTGTATGTTTGTAAGCTGTAGCTTGGCTTCGAACTCTTGGTTCCTCTGAACCCAAGTTAGGCGCTTTCGCGGAGGACATTCTGCCGGCTCTGGCACACCTCCCCACTACCGCCACCTGGCGTGCGGTGTACAGGTGCAGCCACACCACCAAGCGGTCGTGTAGACTCGGACGGGTTTACTTGGCCTCCTCTGCTCCCATTTTTGATCCGCAGCACACGGATAATAGCACACAAGCTCGCGGCGCGCGTAACAACCGCAGAACGCAGGTGGGGCGCTTAGCACAGGGCCTTGGCCCAGGCGAGCGCTCCATAATGTTAGATCTTGAAGGAGTTTGGGTGCGCCTTTCAAAATCCAGGAGGCCGCCGCGCTCGGCCATAGCATTCGCGGCAGCTTGGGGATATTTTATACCCCGCCTCTTCCTTCTGCAGCCACGGGAAGCAGTTAGAGGCGGATCCGACGCAGAGCTCCGCGTTAGCGTTCCCCCCCCCCCCGCCCCCGCCCAGGGTGGGGGCGACGGCCCGGGCTCTGCGCGCTGCCCGGCGCTGTCCGAGGTGCTGGACGCCGGCGGGGCGCGCTCCACGCCGCCGGCTCTGCGCGCAGCTTCCAGAAGGCCCTGCGCGGTAAGTGCGTCTCCATCCCTGCTCTGAAATGCTCACCTTCAAACTCTTCACAATTTCTGGAGCATTCTCGGGATCACAACCTCTCACCACCCTGTCGATCCTCAGAGGTTTCTGCAAACATGTAAGCTTTGCTCCCCCTTCAGTGTCTGCAGAAATCCAGACGCCTATCACCCAGCCCCGCTCCGCAACCATCTCCTACAAAAATCCAGGCCCCTGCGCACCTCACCCCCACGCGTCAATGCAAAAATGAAAAATGTAAACCCGTGTTCCACACCCTTCTCCCACAGTTTCCTGTGATAAAACCAGACTTCCCCCCTCCAGCCTCCCACTCCTGCCTGCGGCTCAACAGCGTGGGCTGACTTTTGGGGAGCGCAAGATCCCTCTCACACAGTGAGCCACCGGAGACCCCTGCGGGTGCGCTTACCTGCTGGGGGTGCTCACCAAACGAGGCCACCTGAGTGCACGCCACCGGTAGTGTCATTGCTCCAGAAGCAAAGTCAGGGGCCCTCGGCTTGGCTTCGGGCCGCTTACCGAAGGGCGCTGCCGGGCTGACCCGCGCGGGGCGCTGGGTTCACGCCGGGCCTCGCGGGTCCTGTAGAATGACTTGCCCGGAAC
Source organism: Herpailurus yagouaroundi (assembly GCF_014898765.1). Classification (NCBI taxonomy): domain Eukaryota; kingdom Metazoa; phylum Chordata; class Mammalia; order Carnivora; family Felidae; genus Herpailurus; species Herpailurus yagouaroundi. The sequence goes on along the minus strand of NW_024412416.1, from coordinate 995,690 downwards.
TTCAAGGTTCGTCAGTAAAGCCTCTGCGTCACCCCTCGCTTCTCCCAGTTCAAGCGAGAACTCGGCAGTTTCTTTAAAGAGAAAGAAGGAGGCGTGGAAGACGACGGTCTCGCCCAGCTCCGGTTTGCAGGTCTCCTGCGCAGCCCGGCC
>NW_024412416.1:981292-995140 GCF_014898765.1 Herpailurus yagouaroundi | reverse complement strand
CCCCGGGGCCGGTCGAGGGGCGCGCGCGCGCCGCAAGCCTGACGCCGCACGTGCCGGACCCCGGGAGGGACGTGAGCCTGGGTCTCCTCTGCTGTCCACGCTGTTCTGCCTTCCTCGGGCTTCCTTCCTCAAACGCCCTGGGGTCCAGGACTTCCGCCCACAGCGTGGGCGGGAGAAGAAGGGAAGAGGGGGGCTGTGGCGGTAAGACTCAGGGGAGGGGGGGTGGGCTCGAGGGTCTGTATCCATCCCAGCCCCGTCCCTGAGCGCACCTGCTCCGGCTGCCCAGGACTCAAAGCACGCGGCATCGTATCTGCAAGGTGAGCGGCCCGCGCCCCGGCTTCGCGGAGGCCCGCCCCCCATGTCTGGGTGAAAACAAGCACGCGTGGGGTGAGTGTTTCCTACAGGAAAGGCCCCCCTCCTCCTTGGGTCAATCGTAGTCATTGACATTTTCCTACAAAATTGCCCACCTCGTTCACAACGGCAGACTCTCACAGCTACACCTGTCACCACCTTGTAATTTTTCATCTCTTCCAAACGTGTCCTTCCACCCCCTTTCCATTCCGACATGGTTGCCTTTCCCCCTAGTAGTTTCGGTGCTTACTTTGTTGTGGTTGAATCACGGGATCTGCCTAAGTTCCATTTTGCGGCCTGTTACAGGACCGATAGACCCAGGAAGCATTGTTCCTCCTACTCCTTGCAGGAAACAATGAACGACTGTTCAGCTGAAGGAAACAATGCGTGCTTTTGGATACACGCATGCGAATACACCCGTGAAGTTCATGACCTATCACTACCCTCTACACCTGTACTTTGTACCGCGAGGCAGGACGGGATTGGGGAAGCTGAGCCAACGCCGGCGTCGGACCGCATGGACTGAAATCCCAACCCAACCACTTGCCTGCCGTGGATCTCTGGTGAGTCACTAACCGGTCTGCACCTCAGTTTCCACCTCCAGAAAACTGAATTAATAATAGTATCTACTGTAGATGGAAGCCGCGTTTGTGGTGACCATGGCGGCACCTATCAAGTGGCCGAATCACTGTGCTGCACTTGAAACGAATGCATTTAACATGTGTCAACTGTACTCGACAAGAAAAAGGAAGAAAAGAAAGGGTCTGCTTCATCAGGCCAGGGAGGAGGGGCAGCTCACACACGTAAAATGTCCCGTGCTCTGCCTGGTAGACAGTCGGCGCTCTCTCTGTCTTCGCTGTTTGTCTACCTGATCCAGTAGTATTCAAAGTAAGCTGTTAGAAAGACTTTCGGGGTGCTTGAATTCACTTATTATTCAAGAAAAACGTATCGAGTTTGGGCCGTGCGACCAAATCTGCATTTTATCTTTTTATTTTTATGATGTCATTATTTTATTTTGTTATTTTTTATTTTATTTCATTTTACTTTATTTTTTATTTTATTTTACTTCATTTTATTTTATTTTATTTTTGGTACATGCTGGAGACTGAGCTGTGAACAAGAAAGACAAGTTCCCTGCCTTCGTGGAGGGCCCTTCTAAAAATCTGGATTTGTCAGCATGTCTCTGGGCGTGTGTGTGTGTGCGTGTGTGTGAGAATCAGTGGTCCGCTGTTCGATGACCCCCAGTTCACACAAAAGGACACGAGGCAAACGTTTTGCATGCTCTTCCAAATCCGCCTTCTGGTGGAGTCTCCGCCCCTTTGCCAGGGATGCACCCTACGTGCTAGACCCACTTGATTAACAACAACAATAACAATTTTCAAAAAATAATCCTTACTAGTAGTAGCAGAAAAGAATCCCCACTGTTGGCAATGCCTCCTAGCCTGAGACCTCCAGGAACACACTTGCAGGTGTATAGCTGGACAGGACGCACTGGGCATCTTAGCAAGAAGGTGCTAGAACGTGCTGCAGAATTAGGGCTTTGGTTGGGAGGCTTAGGGGAGGGTTTGCTCCACTCTTAACAGAGGAGAATCACGTCAGACGGTATTCTGACGCCACAAAGAACATTAGAAAGTGATCCTTGGTGCCATGCTTCCCACGCACTGTTTTTGTTTTTCTGTTTGTTTTCAGAGATAATTGACACATAACGTATTAGTTTCAGATACACAACGTCATGATTCAGTATTTGTATGTACATCTTGCAAAATGATCACCACGGTAATCTGATGAACGTCCATCACGTTACATAGTTACAGTTTTTTTCTGGTGATGAAAACGTCTAAGATCTACTCTCTTAGCAACTTTCAAATATATGGGGGTGCCTGGGTGGCTCAGTTGGTTGAGCGTCTGACTTTGGCTCAGGTCACGATCTCATGGTTCATGAGTTCAAGCCCCACACCGGGCTCGCTGCTATCAGCCTGTCAGCACAGAGCCCACTGAAGATCCTCTGTCACCCCTTCTCTTCCCCTCCTCTGCTTGCGCTCCCTCAAAAACAAACAGTAAAAAAATAGCTTCAAGTAATAATATAGGACCTATTACTAACCATAGTCCCCATGTGATACATCACATCCCCATGACTTATTTTGTAGCTGGGAGTTTGTACTTTTTAGCCTTCTCCCGTTTTGCTCCCCACCCCATCCTGTGTCTAGTAATCACCAGCGTCTTCTCTGTGCCCATGAGTATACCCTCCGTTCCAAGCCAGGGCAGGGACAGTGTTTATTTCCCAGCCTGAACGGGTTCCCTGCACAGAGTACACTTTTGGTCAGTCATTGTCCGTAGGGAAGACAGGCTCAGAGGTCAATACTCAGCTGCTTGGCTGGAGCTGTAAGCAAGGAGCCTTAAGTCCTCTGATTCATTGTCTGTACCCAGATTTGGAGGCTATGTTCTAGAGCCATGAGGCGTTTTCCCAAGATCACACAGCAAATCAATTCCAGGTCTACTAGGTCTCTTGAGGTCAGTGTCGTGGGACTGGATGTGTTCCAGGCTATGACACATTTTTAAATAACTTTGACTAGATTGTTATTGTAAGTGTGTTATCGGTATTGCCTAGAAAATACAGATAAGATATGGACATGTTCTTCCAGTCCTTTTAGCCCACCTTTAATGTTAACAAAAATAGTTTCTTTCAAATGCGTCTATTGCACATGTAAAGCAGATATGCTTTTTGCAGCAAGTATCAGAAAGCCCGTCTCAAACAAAGAGGGACTGATCTCCTTACACAACCGCATGTCTGAAGGTGGGCCACTGCTGATGATGGTTCAGAGGTTCAAAACTCCCAGGGCCAGCAGTGGATGCCTGTGGCATCCCCCTGGAGTTTTCCGGAAGGCTGCCGTCAGCTCAAGCCATAACATCCACATCCCAGACAGACCACTGGGAAGGAGCGGAGGCAATCACATCTTTCCTCTTATCTGAAGGGCAAACCTTGCCCAGAAGTACATCGCACAGCCAGGTTCTCCTTGAATCTATTAGAAATGGGACATATATGGGGCGCCTGGGTGGCGCAGTCGGTTAAGCGTCCGACTTCAGCCAGGTCACGATCTCGCGGTCCGCGAGTTCGAGCCCCGCGTCGGGCTCTGGGCTGATGGCTCAGAGCCTGGAGCCTGTTTCCGATTCTGTGTCTCCCTCTCTCTCTGCCCCTCCCCCATTCATGCTCTGTCTCTCTCTGTCCCAAAAATAAAAATAAAACATTGAAAAGAAAAAAATTTAAAAAAATAAAAATGTATTAGGTCATTGTTCTCGTTTGTATTTCTTTTATTACTAGTCATGGCTGAATTTTAAAGAAGTGTTTATTGCCTATTTTTCTGTCAATTGCTCATTTATACCTTCTAAATTTTCTCTTGGTGTGTTGGTGATTCACAGTTGGTTAGAAAGTGGACATAAAGTAAATAAAATTGTTCATAATTTCCCTATCCAGAAATGAGCACTATTATTCATCAGTTATTCATGGGAGTTCATAATGGGTTATATATTCCCCTCCCTCTCCCTCTTTTCCTGTCTCTCTCTCTGTCTCTGTCTCTGCCTCTCTGTCTCTGTCTCTATCTGTGTCTCTCTTTGTCTTTGTCTCCTTGCCTCTCTCTGTCTCTCTCATGTCTCCCTCTACCTCTTTGCCTTCTCTCTGTCTCTTGTCTTTCTCTTTGCCTCTCTGTCTCTGTCTCTCTCTCTCTGTCTCTGATGTCTCCCTTCCATCTATATATCGATCGATCTCTCTATGTACCTATCTTGTGATTATTTCCTTTGGATAAATACCCCAAAGTCAGATTTCGGAGTCCTACACTAATACTATTTTTTAAAAACATTTGCCAGTTTGAGAGGCGTGCTTGTAAGCGTTTCTCTTTGTCCGTGATCATACTCTCTGGCATTCCCAGTGTTGGCTCTGTGGGGCTTCCTTTCTCTTTTTTCTTGGTGAGACCCGACCAGGGCTTACCTATTTCATTGTTTTTCTTCCAAAGACAGATCTTTGACATTTGTTAATTGTAGTATTTTTCTAGTTTCAATTCACTATGTTTTACTTTCATTCCTATTAATTCCCTACCCTTGTTTTCCTGTTTCTCTTGCTGTTTGTTTTCTTAGCTTTTGGAGTTGAATTCATAGTTAATTCTGTCTTACTCTTCTTTGCATACAATTGACTTTATTCAAGGATACAAAGTATCTTCCAGGTACAACTTTGTCAATCCCCCTCTTTTTTGTCTTCAAAACGAAAATCACTTTTTGAAAAATACGACACTTTAATACAATTAGAACTTTTAAAGAAGATAGAAAAGTACGAAGAAAATAGAAAATCACTTGAAATTCTTCTTTGCAGAGTTAACCATTGTTAACATTTTGGGGAACATCTTTCCAGAAATTCTGTTTAATAAATGTATATAAAAATCTCATGCAGATGGTGTCCTGCCGTACTTTTAATAGTATACTCTATAATGAAACTGTTTTTCTGTTAATGACTGTAACACACATAATAGGTTTCAATGAGTCCATTGTATAAATATATTCTAATTTATTTAACCCATCTACAGGAGATGCACATTCTAAGTTATGTCTAAGTTTTCATCGTGATAAACAACTATAATACGTTTGCCCAGCTATCCTCTAGGAGTAAATATCTACAAAAGAAATTGCTGAGTGAATGTGGGGAAAAGAATAAACACATTAATAAGTATTTCTAGACAATCCTCCAGAAAGATGATAAAAATTTATACTCTCACCAACAGAACACGATACTAACCATTGTCTTACCCCCTCATGGGGTCTAGATAACATCAATATCCTTTCCCATTTTTCTGACTTCTAAATTTTTTAACCTTTCTCCATATTTTGTATTTATGTTCTTAATCTGTCATACATATTACAAATATTTTCCAGTGTTTTGTGTTTTAGTTTTATGTGTTGGTTTTGTCGTAAGTTTTTAATTTTTAAATTGTCTAAATCTTTCTTTATTTTCCTTTAAAACTCTCGCCTTCCTGGGGCGCCTGGGTGGCGCAGTCGGTTAAGCGTCCGACTTCAGCCAGGTCACGATCTCGCGGCCCGGGAGTTCGAGCCCCGCGTCGGGCTCTGGGCTGATGGCTCAGAGCCTGGAGCCTGTTTCCGATTCTGTGTCTTCCTCTCTCTCTGCCCCTCCCCTGTTCATGCTCTGTCTCTCTCTGTCCCAAAAATAAATAAACGTTGAAAAAAAATAAAATTTAAAAAAAAAAATAAATAAAACTCTCGCCTTCCAGACGCCACACTTACAGTGCCCCGGCCTCAAGACTATGAAAGATCCAGGTTCCTCCTGAGGCTCTGGGGTTTGGGGTTTGGGGTTTGGGGTTTAGAGTCAGATGTTTGCTCCTTCTAGTCTGTCGTTTGTTCAGTGCATTGAGATGAACCATGCTCCCGGTCACAGACTCGCTACCCCAGTGAAGAAATCTCTCTTCTCCCCACCGCTTTCGAATGTCACGAAAACTCGACTTTATTCGTGAGCGTCCCATTCTGTGCTATTCTGTCGACCCACCTGCTCCTCCGTGTACCACCTCATTCTCACTGTCAGCAGTTTACAGTTTCGGATGTAATGGTATGGATTTCCCCTTAAACGTCCTTTCCAAACTTCCTGAATTTTACCACAGATTTGCTCTTTCCGATCAACCTTAAAATCACCTTAGAGACTAAAGTCTACATTTTTCATCAAATAGTGGTTTGTTTCCACTTGTAACAACACTACTGAACAATCTTCTTTTTGCTGAAAATAAACTGGGAGGTCTATATTTCCAGTGAAAAGTCTCATGTTCTTTTTTAAGACCGCGGTCTGGCGTGGAACCACACTGCAGACCTACAGAGAGGCCTGTGAGCCTCCGGCCTCACTCTATGCAATGGGCTGATGGGCTGAGTTGCGTGTCCACCCCACCCCACCCCCGGCCTCCCAGTATTCCTGTGTTGAGGCCTAACATCCATGTGATGGATGGTACTTGGAGGTGGGCCTTTGGGAGGCAGTTAGGGTTAGATGAGGTCATGGGGGGGCCCTCATGATGGGTTCGTGCGCTGATAAGAAGAGACAGAGGGAGCTTGCTTCCTCTCTCTCCACCATATCCCAACACTGAGGGAAGGTAAGGAGCCCTCACCAGGCACCCGATCAGTTGGCACCTTGGTCTTAGACTTCCCAGACTCCTGATCTATGAGACATAAACGTTTGTTGTTTGAGACACATGAACTACAGCGTTTTGTTATGGTGGCCCGAGAACAAGCCCGTCTACACAAACTCAACATAAGCTTTCTGAGTTCAGTCACCTGAGTCTGTTCATTGATGACTCTCTTCCCGCAACACTCACAGCTTTTCCCCTTGGATGAGGTTCCTAGGAGAACAAGAGGTGTTTTCTGGAAATAACTCCTGGTTGGTTGGTTGGTTGGTTTTTATTTCTTCAAGTCTGTGCTATAAGCATGGAAACACTTAGCAATTGGCTGGATTACCCATTCTGGTGAGGGAATTAGGCCTCTTAGAAGGGACATTATATTTCAAAGCAACCATCATGGGAAACCATCATGGCACTTGGCTTCCTAAGCAGTAAGACTCCCCTGAAACCCCTCAAAACTCTGAGCACCAGCCTATGGAAAGCAGTCATATTGATGTAAGTTGGTACCCAGTGAGGACTTGTGGATTTGTGTATGAGTAACGATATATACATGTGTATTTGTGTACGTATGTGCATACACACACACACACACACACACCTACAAAAGTTTATTCTAAACTTGATATAAATGACATGTAATACACTACTTACATATAAGAATCAAATACACAATATGTTCTGTAAATTCTGTACAATCGATTTTCATAGAATGGTTTCATTGATTTAAAAAAAATTTTTTTTAACATTTATTCATTTTTGACAACGGGAGATTCAGAACATAAGCGGGGGAGGGGCAGAGAGAGAGGGAGACACAGAATCCGAAGCAGGCTCCAGGCTCTGAGCCGTCAGCACAGGGCCTGACGTGGGATCAGACTCACAGACTGTGAGATCATGACCTGAGCTGAAGTCGGATGCCCAACCGACTGAGCCACCCAGGCACCCCGGTTTCATTGATTTTTAACAAACTCTTATATCCCCAGTCAGTCTACAAATGCAGTTCAAGCACGATCTCACAAATGGACTTTTGTCCCCTTCCACCAACTCCTTCCTTCCAAAATTTACTGTCGTACCACCAGATATGTGATCTACTGTTAAACTGTCTCTCACCCCATACAAATTACATTCGTGACACTCAAAACCTGTTTCCGTTTCCACACTAACTTTAAGTCTGATCTGCGTTATTATAACTCTTCTCATTGATATACAGAGAAACCTTGGATTGTGAGGAATTGTTCTGTGAGGGTTCCGCAAGACGAGCAAACATTTCTAATACATTTTAACTTGATAAACGAGCGATGTCTTGCAATACGAGTAGGACGTGATGCCGAATGTCACATGATCACAACTGAGCGAATGGTTCTTCTCTCTCTCTCTCTCTCTCTCTCACTGTGGGATTGTGGGTGATTGTGTCCCATGCTCGGATGCTCGGTCTCAGGCCGTGGTGTTTGGCAGAAATCCGTGATTTTTCAGCAGACTGGAAGGTGCCCGTAACTGGCACTCGTGTATTTTTTGTCACTTCCAAGCACCTGTGGGCAGTCCTTTGCTTTTGCATCCAAGAATGAGCTTAGGAACGCTTTGCTCATTCCAGGTCAGGCTGCCTGCTGATACAGACCCTTTCCTCTGCTGCCTTATTGCCAGTTATATTCGATATAGTCTATGACAAGAGTTTAGTAATACTGCACTGTAGTCAACATCCGCTAGTGATGGTGAAAGTCGTCCTCCACAGTGACCCTCCTCTCTCTCGTCTCCCTCACACCAGCCACGAAGGTTTTCGAAGGTAAGTGCTGGTTAATTTGTTTTTCTTTATATTTTGTATTTTCTTTATTATTTTGTACTAGATGACAGTATTGTAATCGTTTTTATATGAATATTTTTGGGTTGTGGAACCATTCACCCGAGTTTCCATTATTTCTTATGGGGAAATTCGCTTTGATATACGAGTGCTTTGGATTACAAGCATGTTTCCGGAATGAAACACTGATAGTGTGGGCAATCAGTAAAGCAGTAAGTCAAGCCCCGGGTTGTTACACCTGCCAATTCGATTGTGCAGATGCTTCCAGAATGTCCGATTCCAAGCTGCCAACAGGCTGTCATGATGCGGAACTGGGGACAGAGGCACACCATGCCGTTCCCACCGTGCAGACACAGCAGATCCAGGGAGCCACGGGAGCACAGACGGCAGTGGAATGCGTCAAATAATTAGGAAGGGAGGAATTCTGAGTATCTATTACCTTTGCTTTTAATAGAATGTAATTGTAAGTGTATATATTACTTTTTGTCATGGTTACGTCCAACAAAGGCTCTCAAAGTTCTGGGAAACGACCCGCCCCTGTGAGCAGGCAGGGGACTCCAGCGCCTGCCATCCGCACCCCCGGAGCCGTGGCCCTGCTGGGCTGGAAGAGGCAGACACCTTGCCCAACTGACATTCTGCGTGGATGGAGAAGCCGGCCTTCGCGTCACCCAGGCCCAGAGGCTGTGGCCACCAAAGCCACCCTCCGGCTCCCCGCGACGGGCCCAGCGCGTTCTCTCTACGACATCCTGCTCTCTGTGGTTCCAGCAGCCGCAGCATCGCCTGGGATTGTTAGCAACGCAGAATCCCAGGCCACTTCCAGGCCTGCTGACTCAGGAGAGGAGCGTCTCCAGGGCAGGCGGCCCGAAGCACAGGCAGGTGGGACGCCCGCTGAGTTACCTGGGTGGGGGGGGGGCGCCCCCGGGGGGGGCGGGGGGGGGGGGAGGGGGGCCTGAGCACGGAGATGCTTTCAAAGCCTCTCCAGCTGGCGGAACGTGGAGGCCGGGTGAGGCACACCACGTCTCCTCCAGGACGCCCCAGCCAGAATGTCACCGTCACCGTGGACGTCCCAGCACCCTTGTTGGTGCTCCCTCCTCTAGGGGCAGGGCGAGGCTGGCTGCAAGGGGTGCGTGCAGGGTGGGGGCTCCGGTGGGGAGGCTGCTAGTGAGCGGGTCCGCGGTCCCTGCTGCCGTGCTCGCCCAATCCTGCCCTTCGGGGAAAGTGGACTATGGGAAGCAGCAGGGGCAGGGAGCCCACAGCGCTGGGTCTGTGCCCGGCCCCGCCCCCCCCCCCCCCCCCCCCCCCCATCGCCTGCGTCTGTGCAGACCGCGCGGAAGGCGTCCTCGCGGAGACAGGGTCACCATCCGCTTCCTCCCCACCCTGTTCCGAAGGCTCCTGCAGAAACTGTTTTCACCTTCTCAGATTGGAGGTGCTTGATACAACAAACACTCAGCAAATATTTCAGCAAAAATGAATGTCCCCAAAGAGCCGCTCTATCCGGGATAAGCCATGATCGCCAGTGTTCCTCTGAAATGCCCAAAATAGAGCGGTGGTGGCGGTTCCCGGCGAGGCGCGGCCTTGTTTCGCTAACCTAGTTAGGAGCTGTCAGCGCGTGCTTCGGGTCCTGTGAGCGTCTTGCGGTTCTTTGTCTGAAAACCCTCCCCCCCCCCCCCCCCCCCCCCCCCCCGAGGACCTTCACACGTGCCAAGTTCCAGGACGCGGCCCGGCCAGCATATTGTGGAGACGCAGCTCTGGCTCGAGGACCCCGGGAGCGCCGTGCGCACTGGCCAGGGGGGGAGGCGCCCCCGAGCAGAGGACCCTCCAGAGCCCGTCCTTTCTCACTCCCTCCACACTGACAGATGTGGAGGGACGTCCCTGCGTTCTCATCCGGTTCCCGCCCTGCTCCAGGAGAGGAAGGGGCATGCCCCCCCCTCCCCCCCCATTGTGGAGACAGCACCCTCGTCCTCACGGCTACGTGCCAGGAGCGGACTGAGACAATGGCGGTCAAGTCCACCGGTGCCCGGGGGGGCAGCAGGGACCAGCTCGTCCCAATTTGTCAGGGACTCTCGGTTTCAGCACTGAAAAGGCCTGGGTCCCACACAAGAACCCTCTCAGTCCCGGTCGAAGCAGGGCCACTGGTCACCGTGGGCCGGCAGCCAGAAGCCACATCTCCTACGACCTGGAAAACCAGCCTCAGCTCAGCAGCACGATGGAATTCTGTAAGGCGAGGCCCATGGGTATAGCCAGGAACCAAACCCCCATCCGGAGGACACCAGGGGTGATCCGGTCCGAAGCCCCCGGAGCCAAGACCGGGGATGCGACCCAAAGCAGCCGGCTGCCGAGGCGAGCACAGAGCAGAGCGGCCCGAGGGGGAGTCGCGTGGGGGTCAGAAGAGGGGCCGAGCAAGGTCACCGCAGCCAGGCCGCGCTCCGGCCCCGGCCCCGGGGCTGCGGCCAGACAGGCGAGGACGGTGGCCCCCCGCAGCTACTGCCTGCCACACAGAGACTCTTCAAAGGACAAAGGGACACAAAACCGTCAGAGCCTGTGTGTCTTCGTTATAAAAGGGACACATTTATAGTCAAGAAATGTGAAAAAGTACAGGAACACCCTAAATTTCAAACCTCACACGAACCGCCACCTTCAACAAACCACCTGTCGCATCACCATGTATTTCTTTCCCGCAAAAGCCAGGGGCCCACGCGGTGCAGTCGCAGCCCAGTTATGTGTCGTGAAAAAATCACTTTCCGCGAGTCATCAAAAGCACCCGAGGTCTCCACTGGAGATGCTCAAAGAGAATCAAAAGACATCCAATTTCTAATCCACAGAAGCGCTTCCTAAACGTTCCCTTCCCGTCCACGGCCTCTGGACCCCAGCACCTGCAGCCGCCCCAAAGCCCTCTCGGTCGCCCTCCCAGCCACCGCCAGCGCTCTGCCAACCCCACAAGCCGTCTCCAAGTCTGTCTTCCTCCTCGGAGGCCTCCGTCCCCTTCCCGCCAGCACATTTGGGCTCGAGCCCCACCTGGTAGCTCACCCTTCACTTTCTGCCCCTTTGCCCAGTGTCCCCAGGGAGAGTCCGGGCTGGGGGAGGGGAAGGAGCCAGCAAACGGTGACGGCACGTTCTCTCCCCCCACCCCCCACTGTCAACACAGAGCCCCACACGGAGCTCGAACCCACAAAACGTGAGATCATGACCTGGGCCGAAATCGAGTCAGACGCTTGGAGCTCCTGGGGCTCCTGGGGCCGGGAGGGGATGCTCAGTTGGTTAAGCGTCCGACTTTGGCTCAGGACGTGGTCTCACGGTGCTGGAGCTCAAGCCGCGCATCAGGCTCTGTGCTGACAGTGTAGAGCCTGCTTGGGACCCTCTCTGCCTTGCTCCCGCTCGCTCTCTCAAAATAAATAAACGTTAAAAAAAAAAAAGAGTCGGACGCTCAACCCACTGAGCCACCCAGGCGCCCCCAGAATATTCTTTCAGGGACAAGGGGAGGAAAAGAAAAGTATCGCCAAATATGCAAACGCCTGTCATGTCACAGTTTTTAGAAAATAAAACGGTAAATATTTCATACTCTTTTTTTTTTCTAATCAAACTGCAATTACACTGCGGGTGCAATTTTATTTTTATTTATTTATTTGTAAGGATTTTAGTTCTAGGTCATGTCTATACCCAACATGGGGCCCGAACTCACAACCGGGAGAGGAAGAGTCGCTCCACCAATTGAGTCAGCCCCTGCAGGTGCAATTCTATATTGCAGAATTCTATATTTGTTCATTCATTCATTCATTCATTCATTCATTCAGCAAGTACTTATTGTGGGCTTATTACATGCCAGACATTGTCACTAGGGAAACAATGAAGAAACAAAACTCGATGCCCTCGTGAAGCCTAGCGAAGTGGTCAGAGGTGACACAGATAGAAAACAAAGTGGGGAACGCCTGGGGGCTCAGTCAGTTCAGCGTCGACTTCAGCTCAAGTCGCGATCTCACAGTTTGTAGGTTCGAGCCCCGCGTGGGTCTCTGTGCTGACAGCTCAGAGCCCGGAGCCTGTTCTGGATTCTGCGTCTCCCTCTCTCTCTCTCTGCCCCTCCCCTGCTCGAGCTCTGGCTCTCTCTCAAAAATAATAATCATTAAAAATATTTTTTTAATAAAATAAAAATAAAACAAAACAAAGTATGTGTTATGCTAAAAGGTCACGGATACTCTGTAATTTTTTTAGCAAAGTGAAAGAGGTCGGGAGTGCTGCTTAGAGGGCTGTTTACTTCCCAGTGAGGTGACGTTTGAGCAAAGGCTTGGCGGACGAGGGGGGAGCCATGCAGGGTGGGGGGAGGAGGGTGTGGCAGGGGGCCATCGCTTACACTGTAGGACGCCCAGCAGCATCCCTGGCCTCCCCCCACTGGATGCCAGCGGCACCCCTCCCCAGGCTGACAACCAGGAATGTCTCCGGGCTCCACCAAGTGTCCCACGGATGCAAAAGGGCCCCCGGTTAACCACCATCGAGGGCTACGCGTTCAGATCACCTGAGGAGCTCATGGTGGCCCGGACTCCTCCTCAGACCAACTAAACCAGGGGCTCTGGGAGCACTGGGAACACTGTAAGCTCCTCGGGATTTTTCTAACGTGCAGCTGAGGTCGAGGACCTTTGCCTTGACCTCGTGGTCCCGACCCTTGAGCGCACATCCGAATCCCCTGCAAGCTGGTCGAGACCCAGCGTGGGGCCCGCCCCCAGAGTTCCAGATTCAGGAGGTGGACACGAGGCCTGAGGCCCGCATTTCTACCAAGTTGCTGGGCGATCCTGGTGCGGGGACCGCCCTTGGAGCGATGCTCAAATTCTGATATGCGTGGGAACGACGCGGCCAGCTTACTGAGAACGTCAGTTTGCACAAACATCCTGACTCTGCGTACCCCTTGCGGGGCCCAGACCTACCCTTTTAACAAGCAGTGTCCCAGGCCATTCTGATGCAGGGGCTCTGGAAAACCCGAGTCCTGACACGGCGGATGCTGTCTGTACCGCACCCGGCTGGTGAGGCCCCTCTTCCAGAAGCAGGCTCAGCAGGCTTGGGGGCAGGAGGCTGAGGCCCGAGGCACAGAGACAGCCCCATCGCTCACTCACCTGGGAAAGGGAGGGAAGGGCTCAGGGTTCGTCAAGCTTGGCCACACGAGGCCCAACTTCTAAAACGGAGGCTCCAAGGACCCTAACTGAGACCCCCACGGCCGGGACCCGTGCCTGCCGCTTCCCTCCCCAGACGCCAGCTCACCGGGGGAGGCCTGACCCTCTTGTCTCCAGGCCTCTACTCACCCTCCCTTGTCTCCTGCAGTGTCCGGCCCCGGGTGTGCTCAGACCTCCCGCCCACACACGGGACAGCTGTCACTCTTTCCTTGCTCATGCCTGGTTCTCCCTGCCTCCCCTCTACCCATCCACCCCATTGTCACCCCACCCCCTCTCTCGCCCCTCCCAAATTAATAAACTTTAAAAAATTAAACAATAAAGTCAACATAATGACAGAAACAAAGGCAAGAGGAACGTAGCTTGAATTAAATCTCCCGACCGCTCGCTCCCAGCC
>NW_024412416.1:971583-980892 GCF_014898765.1 Herpailurus yagouaroundi | reverse complement strand
CCTGGGTGGCGCAGTCGGTTAAGCGTCCGACTTCAGCCAGGTCACGATCTCGCGGTCCGTGAGTTCGAGCCCCGCGTCAGGCTCTGGGCTGATGGCTCGGAGCCTGGAGCCTGTTTCCGATTCTGTGTCTCCCTCTCTCTCTGCCCCTCCCCCGTTCATGCTCTGTCTCTCTCTGTCCCAAAAATAAATAAACGTTGAAAAAAAAAAAATTAAAAAAAAAAGACTGCAAGTAATCTGATCTCAACGCAGCTCGCCCCTCAAGGGCCCGAAAGCCTTGTTTCCAAATTCCTTAGAGACTCACGCTGTCCCTGACGCCCACTAACTTAAAAGTATAGAAGCAGTCACGCGTCACAACTCCAGAGCGGCTCTCCCTGCCCCTGGGCCCTGTCCTGTGCTTTCATAAAACCACCTTTTTTGCACCAAAGCGCCTCGAGAATTCTTTCTTGACCGTGTGCTCCAGGACCCCATCAAACGTGTTAATTGGTCATACTGATTGCGGCAAGGAGCCAAGGCATGGACAGAAGTTGAAGACACGGCACAGGTGATGGGCTATCAGAGGCGGGGTGGGGTCCGAGCCCCAGACCGGGGGACGGCCCAGATGGTGCAGGAGTCTCACACACAGGACGCCAACCCTCAGAGGGCTGGGCGCAAGCCAGGACTTACCAGAAACACGAATGACCAGCCAGACTGCAGTCCCAGGCATGATGAGATTCTGTTTTTCATCAGCCAGAATTTGGCTGTCGACAGATGAGGAAACGGAGGTTCCGAAGGGTTAAGATCAGGGCCACGCGGCCAGCACACGACAGAGCCGGCTCAGAATCCAGGCAGCGCGGCCGCAGTTGGCGCTCACAGACGTGATATGACGGCTTTCTTTCTAAAGAACAATCACATATTGCATAAGTATGCATTTCCACAAACCGATGCATGTAAATAAACACACACACATATGTGCATGTATAATTCATATGAACATTCACACATAAGAGGAGACATCAAAATGTGGAGAAGGGTTACTCTGGGTGATTGGACTACAGCTGGCCCTTTTTCCTTTTGCCTTTCTGTATTTCTAAATTTCCCACACTTGTGCATAGGAGTGGTTTTCCGAAAACAAGCCAGCCCGGGGGAGACCTGGCGGAGGCATAGATCAGACCCCCATCGTTCAAGTCCAGCCCTCTCGGGAAGCCTCCGGACGGGGGTGGGGCAAAGGATGCATGCGTGAGTGGGTCTCAGAAGGTTCAACCACCACTTGGTACCTGCAAAAGCCCGCAGCACCTTCCCTGGGGACGGCGGTCTCTAGCAGAACCCCCCTGGCACAGGGTCGTAGCCTCTCGGGTTAGATGTCTCCCTCCACTTTTCCCCACGTCCTCCCGCGGCGGAAATCACCCAAGATGCGCTCCCCCCACGTGTGCTCCTGCCCCCGGCTGCGGCCATGCCGCCAGGCCCTCTGCAGAACCAAGAGGAGGTCGACGCCTCCCGGGGCCCCTCCTCAGAGCTTGGCCCCTGTGGCCCCGGCTCCCGGGTCGGAAGGTTCTCCGTGACCCCGTGCAGGCGGCCACCCCATCCCAGGCTCCCGCTCCCGGAACCTCACCTTCCCTCCACAGCCGCTGTTCTCCAGAAAGACGTCACTTCCTTCCAGAGCAGGTGCCTGCCCTCCTCGCGGCCCCGCCCCCGGCCCCGCCCCCGGTGGCAGTCAGGTGGGAGAGGCCACGGGGGCCTCCACCTCCCACGTCTAAGGCCCTTGTTTGTAGCTGGAAATTTTGGAGTGAGCTACTTAGTGACCGGATTCTGTGAGGCTCTTCTGCTCCAATATTATTTTTTAATAAAGTGTCTTAAAGGATAATTCCGCAGACAAAAGAAATTTTGAAAAGCAGGAACTTCTGGTTGTCCTCTGAGAGCTCTAGAAAATCCAGACAGACGTAGGGGTGTGAAGAGAGCCCCCGGGAGACAGCTCAGCCGCAGAAGTCCGGGGGCGGGGGGGTGGAGGTGGCAGGAGAGGCGTGCGCGCTGGCGGTTGGGGACGCGGGGGCAGGTGTCCCGACACAGGTGTGCAGTGGCGGCTGGGGGCGCAAGACCCGGAGCGCGTTCCGACCGCGGCTTTCTGCTCCTTGTTCCGAGCCGGGCTCTGTGGTTTCCCAGGAAGCTCTGCCCACAGAGTGAGGCCCTTCTCCAGGCTCGGGGAGCCTCAGGGAACCCGGCGAGGCTGCGCGCCTCTCCCCTGCCAGACGCACCTGCCCACACGCTCGCCCGTGGCGCGAGCCCAGTGCCAGGCGCTCGCGGGCGGACTCGAGGTGGCGCTCACGACGGCCAAGCTGGACGCCTGTCCTTCTTCTGCTGGAAACGTCCCCTCCCCCCCGACTCCCGTCCCCCGGGCCACGCGGAGAGGAAAGAGCCAGAGCTCCGGAGCCTAACCATGAGGCCTGCGCATCTCTCTCAGCCACTCGCCCGGCGGGTTCTGGGCCCTTCTTCCTGCCTCTGGCCTCAACCTCCTTTTCCGTAAAGTGCAGATGACGTGAGGATTACATCTGAGGCCCTCAGGGGGGCTTCCCCCTCCTCCCCCCACCCTCCAGGCCCCAGGCAAGTCCTTCCTCCCTGGGGAAGCCTCTCTCAGAGGCAGCCCCCCTGGCTTGCTGTATTTCTGCACCCGGTTCCAGCAGGTGGGGGGCGCTGTCCACGCCGGTCAGGCCCCCCGCGCGGGCTGGAGGGCTGCAGCTCAACTCCGTTCTGACACCATCTACCCCCAGGCAGCGTCACCTCCCGCAGGCTAAGGGCTCAGTCCTGCCAGACTGCCCCCACCTCAGACGCTAGTCACAAGTCCAGGGTGCCAGTCCCAGCTGTCACCTGCACCTCTACCCACCGACTGGAGATCAGAGGTCCCCACCACCCCTCCTCCTCCGGTTTGGCTAATTCTCCAGAGCCGCTGCAGAACTCAGACATTTCACCTACGAGATTCCTGGTTCTAGAAGGTTATGATTCAGCAGCAGGCGGACAGAACAAGTGCGGAGACCAGGTGTGGGGAAGGGGGCGGGGGCCCCATGGGTCCCCGCACCCACCGGGAAGCTCTCCGACCCCTTCCCATCACCGGAGTGGGGGAGGGAAGACACTTGAGAGTTCCAAGCCCCAGTCACACTTCTGTTCCCGTCTTTAGGTGACCCACAGCAGTGGGTCCAGAGGCCAGCTCGTTGACACAACGACAGACACTTTATTAGTCTCACCGCTCGGGAAATTCCATGAGTTTTAGGAGCTCTGTGCTGGGAGCAGGACACAGACCAAACGTGTTTCTTGTTATAAATCACAGTAGTTCACTTGCGCTCCCAACTGACCCTGTGTTCCTTCCTTCCTTCAGTCATCAAATATGAGTCAAGTGTCTCTGTCTGTCCTCAGGCCGGGCACAGCGAGGGGAAGACAGCAGTCCCTGCCCTCGGGATGTAAAGACCAGGCAGGATGCAAGCATGTAGCGACCCTCCAGGGGGGCCGTAGGGTCTGGCAACGGGGGCAAACGAGTGGTCAACGGGCAAGGACGAGACCCTGTGTCAACATGCACATGATACCGTCTGTTTCCGGACCTCGCGGACCCCGTAGACCGCTAGCAGGCTCGGGGGGCAGAAGTGGGAGTGAGACCTTGGCGACAGAACCTAACAGGGGCACGCAGGGACTGTCATGCGTGGGTGATGTGACCTGACCCCCGGGGGGGGGGTGCGACTCAGGAAGGGAGGTGTTTGTGTTTGGCTTGGGCTCTTTTTAATTGAAATCCCTCCTTGGCAGATGAGGAGGCACAGAGAGGAGAGCCAGCTTGTCTGCAGGAGGAGGCAGGGTTGACGCGGGTTATTCTCGTGCTGGCACGCAGGGGCTTAAGTGAGAGGAGAGGCCAGCGGCGTCTTGAGCCCTGTCGGGAAGTCTACATCTCTCCCAGCGGCTCTCGCGCTGCCATGGCGACAGGCAGTTAAAAATAGTTCAGGCACAATTGAGCCAGCCCTCCGCCACCTGCAAAGCTCCCGGTGAGGCTGGAGCAATGAGCAAGGGCCGTGCCCCCCCCCCCCAGGACGGGGCGCTCCTTGTGCAGGGCGGGGTGCCCCGAACCCTCTGGGTGTTTCGGCGGCTTTTCTCACGGAGGTGGACGTGGGCCCAGCGCATCCTGAAGGAACCCCGTAAGCCAGGGGCCCCGGGACGGTGGGGACAGGCTCCACCCCGGCCTCCCTGCCTCCCTCGTCCTCTGCCCACACCCCCCGCTTTGCAGCTCCTGCCGGCATGTGTCTCCCTCGGAGTCCTAAGAGGGGGCCGTCGTGTGTCCCCTCCCCACTGCCCCACCCGCACGGGCCCCGTCCCCGACCTCCAGCGGGCATCCCATACCTATTTATGGAATGAATAAGCAAGATGATGAAAATTAGCGTCTTTAACTCCTTGTGTCGAAACACACTTTAGTATTTCTGACGCAGGCCCTGGTGGACCGTGAGACGTTTGGTCTAGCACCAGACAGCCAGCACATCGGGGCTGGGTCTCCACAGTTCATCTGGCTCACGCGACATTCCCGTCGTGCAGCAATTGAGAGAGGGAGAGACGGCCTCGGTCACACAGCACCCACCTGCTCAGTCCCCGGGGCCGTGCTTTCTCATCTACAAATAGCAGTGGACTCTAAGTGAGCATTCTCGTAGGCCGAACTGTTTGAAGACGGGGCTGCCAATGAAGATAGTTGTTTCCAAGAGATGCTCAGGCACAGGCTTCCGGACACCTGGGGGAAGACCAGGGCTGTGCGGGCAGCTGTAGACAGTTCCAGAATCCTGGGAGAGGAGAGGAAGGACAAGTGCACCGTGCCTCAGGACAGGCTATTTCATAACGAGCCCAGTGCAAACATTAGCTGCAGACTCCTCACAGTCCAGAGAGGTGACTGGGTATTATTAGTGTCATCTCATCTGGAACTGGGTCACACGAGAAAGGACAGTCCTCCCGGATGGGTCCCAGGGACCTGCCTGTGTGCATGGACACTGAGGACAGCGGTCAGAGCCAGCACTCTGGCGGACCCAGCTCAGCCCCCAGCCCCTCCCCCTCCCACCCCTGCCTGGGGCTGGGGCCACCTCTCTGCTCACACCCGCCCGCTTCAGGCACCTTGGACCTGGAAGGCCTATGATGGCCAAATATCTCCCTCCTTTCAGACATTCTCTGCCTGCAGGGTGTCTCCACTCGGAGGGCCCAGGGCCCAAGCAGCATTTCCCCCTGAAGTCACCTTCCTCTTTAAGCCCCGATCTTCTGGTCGTCCCCAACCCAGAGCTGAACGGCCCACCTCCTGCCACCGCTCATCACCCTCGACAGCAGAGTCCCGTCCATCCCTCCTAAATGGTCCCGGCAGCACTGGGACGGTCTCCACCTCTGACCTGGGCTTCTGCGACCCCCACCCTAGCCAGCTCTCCAAAACACACCCGTGTGGACCTTCTGATCCAGCCGTGACACTCGTGACACTCGTCTGCGGTACAGGGTGTGTGGCTCCCCGAGGCGATGACAGAGCCCTGTGGCCATGCCAGCCCTAACTTCAGCCCCACAAGGGTTCACGTCCTGTACCTCCGATGGGCGCTCTCGCTGCCCCAACCCCGAACTCTGCTGTCTCTCTCTCTCACTTCTGCATTTTCCTGGTCCTCCTGCCTGAAGCTTGAGCTGCTCCGTATGTTAAAAATATAAAGAAATCCCCCTGCGGCCAGCATATTTCCAGTGTTTGCAGCTAACTCACCAACGTCTTTATCACAAAAACATTGTGTGCGGTGTAATTTGTGTGGCTCAGACGACAACGAACGGGCTGATAATCCGGGCCGTCCTTGCAGCCGGCGGGTCAAGTACAGAGGCCTGTCTGTCTGGGTTTCCCCTCGGACGCGGGACCGTCCGTCTAAAATCGGGAAAGTCCTGGGCGAGCCAGGACAAGCTTGGCACCCTAAGTGCCCAAGGGCCGAGGTTCTCTGGCACACGAGGACCGGCCTCTTTCAAACCCTCTCGTGCCTCTGTGGCTGTCTGTCTGTGTCTGTCCCACGCCTGCAGATAAAAGGGCACATCTGAGGCATGTGGTGGGCTCAGCGCCCCAGGCCCTCTCCTGCTGGTGCTTCCCGCCCCGCCCCTGCTGACCCAGTGCTAGTCTGCTGGCGGCCACCTCGCTGCCCCTCGGCATATCTGGACTCCTCCTTTCCAATGGGGCCACCGCCCTGCGCCCCGAATGCGTGCACATCGGTTTCCTGCTTCAAGCGGTCAGCAGCCCAGAGGCTGGGCACGGATGCACCGTGAAGGAGCACTTGAGCCACACGAACCACTCACGACTCACGGGAGAGGGGAGGGCAGGGCCCCAGACACGGAACGAGGCAGCTGGCAGCGGGGCCTCCCGCCTGCCCTGCGAATGGCCGAATGCCGTCTGGCTTCTCGGGCCCGGGCGCTCAGAGAGGGTTGGGCAGGGATGCCCGGAAAGCGCGTCGTGGCGCGGACGGCACACAGCGCTTGTCCCAAGACACTGCTCAGAAAAAGCAGAAACGCCAAGTCCCGGAGACGCTGCTCCGGGAGCAAAACAAGAAAACCAAGTTCAGACGCCCCTTCTTCAGATGAGGGCTGAGCAAGGTGACCTCACGTCCTGCCACATTCTGTCACCGAACCCTGGCATTGCCAGCAGGGAGGCCGACACGGACGTAGGAGCCGGACAGGGGTTTCTGGGTGGGCAAGTCGGTGCCCATCAGGCGGTGGAGCCCGTGGGGGAGGAGCCTGTGGGGGAGGAACCTGTAGGGGTGGAGCCTGGAGAGGTGGGGCTGGGAGGGGTAGAGCCTGGAGGGGGGAGGAGTGTGGAGGGGAGAAGAGCCTGGAAGGTAAGGAGCTTGGAGAGGTGAAGCCTGGAGGGGGAGAGGGAGGAGCCTGCAAGGGGAGGATGTGGAGGGGGAGGGGCCTGGTGGGTGGGCGGGGCCTGGACGGGTGGGTGGAGCCCAAGTCTGGACGTCAGGCTCCCGCAGATGTACCGGGCGAAGGGTGAGTGAGTGTTCCGGAGCAGGGGGCAGGTAGCCCGGCATCTTGGGAGGTTGGAACAACCGCATTGCACTAGTGTGTGCACCAGTGTGTGACTGTACCACCTCTGCCTCTTCTCTCCTCTCCCCCGTTTCCCATGTTGGAATTTCAGGGCCTCTACTAACCACGCAGATGGACGTGAGTCCAGCACCCCCTCTGGCCCCGGCAACGCAGCACAGGGATGTGGGAGGGTCCACTTTATGGCCGGTAAGGCTCGCTGGGAAAGCACCTTGACTCCGAGGCCCCAGTCTGGTTTCCCTATTCTCTCTCTCTTTTTTTTTTAAGTTTATTTACTTATTTTGAGAGAGAGAGAGAGAGAGAGAGAGGTGTGAGCAGAGGAAGGACAGAGAGAGAGGGAGAGAGAGGCCCAAACAGGCTCCGGGCTGTCAGCACAGAAAGAGCCCGATGCCGAGCTCCAACCCACCGACTGTGAGATGGTGACCTGAGCCCAAATCAAGAGTCCCATGCTTAACAGAGGGAGCCGTCCAGGCGTCCCTGGTTTCCCTCTTCTTTTCTTTCCTCTGAACTGGGCCTCCCGTCCCGTCCTCAAACTACAGACAGGCATGTCCCGCCCAGGGCAGAGCCAGCCTCGGCCAGCAACAGGGCTGAGGGCACCGGGAAGAAAGCGTGTGCCCACGTGTGGGTGGGGACAAGGGAGGACCCTTGGAAGGGCTGGCAGGCACGATCTCACCAGTGGAGCAGCCTTTCCCCTCCTCCAGGAGACGCAGGAGTGAGAGGCAGGCTGGGAAGGGACGGCCACCTTCCGGCAGCAGAGAGCCCGTGGCTCCCTGTCCCTGCAGGTGGCAGGTGCTAGGTCCCAGGAGGGGTCCCCGCGCGGTCTCTCCAGTTGCCTGTGCTGTAGGCTCCAGGCTGGCTCTCCCTGATGGTCCTCCCCTCCTACATGTGCAGGACGCAGGCGGGTCCTGTCCCTCCACACGGGCTCTCTGAGGGAGAGCTTCACCCGTGCCTTCCCAGAACAGTCCTGACCAAAGGCTGTGACTCATCTCTGCGGAGGAAGCAGGGAGGATATCAGAGTTCAGCCCGTCATGGAGCCTTGCTGAGGAGGGCCTGGGGTCACAACGAACAGAACGGGATTTCAGTCCCAGACCGCCAGCAGCTCGGAGCCACGTCTCTCCCCAAGCCTCTGTCCCGCCGGCGGTGTAAGGGGAATAATAGTGACAGTATTGCTGAATGCGTGAGCGCCTTGGGTCATGCACGCACATGGCACACAGTAGGCAACCAGTAAGCAGCAGGTTCTTCCTCGCCTGTGCGTCATCCTGTCTCTCCGGGTAAGCGCCATCGCCCTTCACCCTGGGCTGGACCGGGTCACAGCCAGATCTGCACAGCTCCAGGGTCAGATACAGCGTCCTGGCTGTGCGGCCAGGTGGCGGATGCGATGGTCTTAAGGACGCAGCTCCCACGGCCTCGTGAGTCTGTGGGATCAAGGCCGCTGCGCTCCTGTCTGCTTCCAGTCTGGCTCTGGAGGGGGAATGGGGTGCAGTCTACAGATAGGAGCCTTAGAACCTCCCCCGAGGGCCTCATAGGGGACAGGCAGGCGGAAGCAGGTAGGACAACCCAGGGCTTCGTCCTTGAAATCTGTGACAAGTTCAACAAGCACGTCAGCAGCTCCTGGAGCCTCACTTTCCTCATCCACAAAATGGGATGACGTACCCTTCCTCGAAAGCAGGATACGGGCCTGAGCGGTTCTTTGTGAGCCGCCCGGGTCCACGCAGCTGGAAGGTTATGGAGGGTTATGGCGCTGTCACCTGAGGCACGTCTGTGGCTGCGGGTGCGGGGCGGTTCCCTCAGCTTTCCACAGCTTTGCCGGAATCACAGCTTGTAATTAACGCACAGTGATGTGACTTGACCCAGTTTCCCAAATTGGAAGGTTTCAACTGCAGACGATGAAAAAGGGAGATTCTTGTCGTCCAAGCAGAACCAGCTAGATAAACCTCCCTTCTCTGGGCTTTCGGCTTTCTGCGGGGCCGAAGGGGAAATATACACGTGGAGCAAATGAACATATTCACTCCCTCAACAGGTTTTGGTCGAGTCCCTGCCCTGCCTTACCGGACCGGCTGTGTCATCCTGTCCGCACACGGGTTCTGGGAGGGGGGCACTGACTGCTATCCTGATGCACAAATGAGGAAGCAGAGGGCCCAGAAGGGCCAGGACCTTCACCTGGAGGGGGCGGAGGCACGGTTAACCCAGGCGTCCGTCCCCCGAGGTACCTGCCCTTTTGTGACACCGCGTGGCCTCTCCAGGCTTCTTTTTTTTTTTTTTTTTTTTTTTTTT
>NW_024412416.1:931869-971483 GCF_014898765.1 Herpailurus yagouaroundi | reverse complement strand
TGTTTCAGCCCTTAAGGTGGTGTCTTCATTAAGCTCCTCTTTATTTTTTTTTATTTTTTATTTTTTTTTTCAACGTTTATTTATTTTTGGGACAGAGAGAGACAGAGCATGAACGGGGGAGGGGCAGAGAGAGAGGGAAACACAGAATCGGAAACAGGCTCCAGGCTCCGAGCCATCAGCCCAGAGCCTGACGCGGGGCTCGAACTCACGGACCGCGAGATCACGAGATCCCGCGAGATCGCGAGATCGTGACCTGGCTGAAGTCGGACGCTCAACCGACTGCGCCACCCAGGCGCCCCGGCCTCTCCAGGCTTCTTGCAAAAGGGAGCTGGGGCTTCAGGAGCAGGTGGGGCTGGGCAACAAATCACGGCTTGTGAATTCCCCCAGGGTCCCCAACGGCCATCCCGACCTTTCCTAGGACCCAGCTACTCGTCCCTGTCTCCGTTCCAGGCAGGTGGCCCCTGGGACGCATCTCCTGCCCCTCTTTTCCCGGCCAGACTCGTCAAGGGGCAGCTGGGCCAGCGCTCGACCGTGGTTCCGACTTGTTCCTCGCCCACCACCCCAGGACCGGACCCGCACTAGGCTTCATCTTCTGAACCGGGCGTCTCCCCCACACCCCGGGCTGCAGGGCTGGAGGGCAGTGGCCGGCAGCACAGGCCGTGGAGTCCGACAGAGTGGGGTGCTGTGGCTTGCTCCCCATCTGACTTTGAGGAGGTACCCGGATTTCTCTATGCCTCAGTTTCCTTATCTGAAGGCTGGGAGTAACACCTGTCCCCCAGGATTACTGTAAGCAATAACCAGACAAGGGCGTGCCCTTGTGGCGCACAGGACGCTCGGTGGGTGCTGTGGGGGGCCCCCCCCCCCCATTCTTGCTTCCAAGGAAGCACGGCAAATTCTGACCGTACTGGTTTCCTCTATAATTTCTTATTTTTAAAGGTTTAACTTTAATTTTGGTGAGCAGAGCAAGAGTCACGTGCATGCACACATGCACATGCACATGCAAAACACACGCACACGTGCACACATTCACATGCATGCACACATGCATGCACACATGCTCACACACACGCACACACAAGGCCAACCCTACATCTATTCATCCCTCCCACACCTCCTGACCGATAAAGTGTAGGAAGAAGGCAGGAAAGAGTGACGGCCGTTGGTCGCCCACATACGGTCCCCTGCCAGGCCTGCCCCCCGTTGAAAGTCACGGGGATGAAGGTGTAAATCAGTCTCGTGATGAGCAGGTTCAAGGGAGACCCCAAGGGGCTAGGTCTGCTTTGCCCCGAAGACATCTGACGAATCCGGTGAGTCTCGGAGTGGCGTCGGACCAGCAGCCTGAGCAGCACCTGGGAACTTGCTAGAAAAAGCCAATCCTTGGGCGCGGCCCCGGGTCTGCTGACTCGGAAACTTCCAGTGATCTGTCATATGCTCTTGAGAGCCGCTGGACTAAAGACGTGCAGATTTGCTCAAAGGTGACCTCTTCTGGTTTCTGAGATTGCAGCTGTGCTGGTAGCCTGGTCAGCGGCATAGAAGCAACTGGAAGGTGCCCCCGGTGTTGCAGCCAGACCCCACGCGGCCCGGGCATCCATGTGTCATCACACCAGTGCCGCTGGCCCGACTCTGGCCCGCGCTGTAGTAGCCAAGCCCGGGGGCTTCTCTGCCCGGCCCGGGCCTCCCCCGGCGGGTCTTTGCCGGACCAGTGGCCACATTCTGTTGCCACGCACAGGTCTCGCTAGCACACCGTGGCCTGTGTGCCTCCAGTGTCCTGAGCGTTCATCGGTGACCTCTTCTCTAACCGCTTCGTTTCTAGCCGTTGACAGAAGATTCGTTTGTCTGCTTTAAGGTGTCATTTGAATACGCATAGTGCCAAGTTTGGGGACCTGGTATTCATTATTTGCATCTCTGCCTCAGGTGGCCTTGACAAAGGATGATGGAGGGAGGACTTTTGGGGGGCCAGCCTCGTCCTGGGGCACACGTCCCACCTGCCCACTCCCTGACCTCAAGGGGATCCAGGACTCACCTGGTAGGAGGCCTTCCAGCCTGGGGTCCCTGGGGAGACCCGGCTGCTAGTGCTTTTCACTGCACACCCTGAAAGGGGCCCCCCTTTTAACATGGGCCTGTACCTTCATTTTAATCTCCGTGTTTAGACCTGCTCCCACAGCGCCGTGCAGAGTCGTCTGTCGTTATTCTCTGAATGTACCTTCTATGGTTCCAGTTTTTATATTTAAGTCTTGGATCCACATAACGTTTATTTGCACGTGAAGAATAAGTAAGAAATCCAAATTTTTTCTTTCAGATAACTGACCAGTTTTCCCAAAGGTTTGTTCAATCTTACAGATACACTTAATGATGCCATTTTAATCACATGCTCAATTCCGTATGTACTCGACTCGGGTCTGGACTCCTTATCCTCCTATGTGACCTCTCGCTCTCTCCTGCTCTAAAAGTTTGTTTTAAATGTCTGTGGCCTTGGCCACAGTTTTAATACCCGATAGTGTCACGGTTATATTCTTTATCCTTCGCCAGAACTTCGATCCCAATCCTGGGTTTATTCTGTCAGACACAATCTAGTTTTAACTTATCACGTTCCCAACAAAATTTTGTCGGAACTGGATCGGGAAGGCCCTGAATTTAGAGATTCAGGGATTGAAAGTGTCCCACCAAAGCGTCTTCCAAAGGAAAGCAAGGGAGGCTTTGACTTATTAAAATCATTTTTCTGGCTTTTAATAGGAAGTTTCAATTTTCAGCACGGAGCCCCATCATTTAGTACATTCGTCCTCACGCCTCTCTTTGTTTCTAGCGTGAAGGGCTTCTCTCCCACGAGACTTCTAACCGGTCATTCTTCGTAATAGTAAAGCTTTTTGATTGGGGCCCAAACTTTATAACCAGACGCCTCTTCCTGTGCAAGTGTTGTGCCTCCTACGTTGTTCTCACGTGTGAGACCGGGAGCACTTCCTTCCAGTTGTGCTGGTTTCCGGGGGAGGAGGGTTATAGTGTCCTCACTGAACAGAGTCTCCGTTAGCATCTATTCCGACACCTTAAAAAGACCACGTCAAAGCCCGATGGCTAGCAAATCCCATTCGTAAGCGTCAGCTTTTCCCACACCGAACCACCCGTGCAGGCGGGCATCTATTTCTCTTTGTGTGTCTTTCTTTTAATGCCGTCCGAGGCCTCCTTGCCGGTATCTTATTTAGGAATTTGCGAGGGTCATCACAGTCGAGATTGACCTGGATGCTTTTCGTTTTGCCTGTGGTTTGGTCAAGCGTTGGGTGGGACTCTCCCCGTCTGGGAACAGAAAGTAGCACGGTAGTTATCTGTATCTTAAACATTTGCAAGAAGTTACCTGGGAGGCCTGTGGCCTTAGCACTCGCAAGGACAGTGGCTGAATTCTCACGTCCTCAGGTGATCTCTACACCTTACCACCTTTGGAAGGTCCTCACAGCTCTGCATCATCCATGCATGTGGGACTCACCTGCGAGGCTGGCCGGCCCCGTGCCTGCAGGTTGGGGACGGGCAGAGGGACGGCTCTCAGACACCTTTCCTCAATTTCTCCCACAGTCTGACTCTCCTTTGGTACATTTTGGTGACTCATATTTTTTTTTAGAAAAGTATGCATTTTATCCACATTGTCTAATATTTAACCACAGAGGCCGTGCAAAGCACTCTGCAATCCTTCTCGAAATCTTAAGTCCTCCCCCTGCTCTCGGTTCCAATGTTGCTTGAGTCTTCTCCTTTGAAAAAACAACAGACAAGTCACAGGGACGAAAAGCACAGGGAACGTAATCAATGACACGTGCCAGCATCTGGTGGTGACAGACGGTGACACCCCCCCTTGTCGAGCTGAGTGCCGAGTGCCGTATAGATGTGCCACGCACCTTAAACAAGCACAGCATTGTGTGCCTATAATATTTCTACAAAAAGTAGACCGCGCTCCGGTTTATCATGTTTTAATAATTTTTTTCAGCCGATATTGAGGGTGGGTTCTTGAATCTTTGTATCAATTTTTTCTGTTTTCGTTTTTCTACTTAATTGCTTTCTGCTCCTCTCTCCATTAGTGTTTTCCCTCTGCCTTCCTTAGGTTTGTTTCATTATATTTCTTCTAAATTCTTGAATTAATTGTTTACTTTCCCTTCATATCCTCCTTATTGAGTAAATATTTCAGCTAGTAAATTTTCTTCCAAACACTGCATTAGCCCCGTTCTATAGGGTTTGATAGACAGTGTATATTATATCATCACACTTTATCTTTATTCATATCCTATAGCAGATCTACCAGTAAACGTACAACGGGAAAAGATCTGTCATTTTTTTTAAGTAGGCTCCACGCCCAGGCGTGGAACCCAACACAGGGCTTGAACTCATGACCCTGAGACCAAGACCTGAGCTGAGATCAAGAGTCAGACACTTAACCGGCTGAGCCACCCAAGCGCCCCCGTATCTGTCATTTTTAAGTGTATGGTATCCACATGTAAAAGTAAAAAGAAACGCGTAGACTTAATTTTAACGATATACTTTCTTTAACCCCAAAATAACCCCAATATTATCATTTAAACATGTAATCAATAAAAAAAAACCACGCATATTCGTGAGATAGTTTACATCGTTTTTTCCTTTTAAGTCTTCTGGTGCCACGTGTGGCTAATAGCTACCATATTGGGAAGCACGGCATTAGAATTTCAGCTTGGTCTCCTTTTCGATACAGAGTTGTTTAAGAAGGAGATGAAAACCTAAGCAGACCTAGGGTTTTTTATTTATGTTTTTGTCTTTATAGTTTGATTGCACTGGATCGGGGAATATGCTCTGCACTATTTCTGTGTTTTACTGTCATATTGATATTAATTGTATTTTTAAATTAAAATTCCATAGGTTCCTGAAAAGATATGAATTGTCTGTTTTTAGGGTGCAGAGTTCACTTCATTATTCATAATATCCATCCCTGTTTTATGGAGGGAGGTCTGCCAGACCCACTGTGAACTGAGTTAACCTCTCTTATAATGCGCACACCTTGGAGGTGCTGGAGGGTGGTTCCGGAACACCACGATAAAGCAAATTTCACAATAAAGCCAGTCTAATGAATTTTTGGTTTCCCAGCGCATATTAAGAGTTATGTCTGCGGGGGCACCTGGGGGGTCAGTCGGTTGAGCGTCCGACTTCAGCTCAGGTCATGATCTCGTGGTTCGTGAGTTCAAGCCCCGCATCAGGCTCTGTGCTGATGGCTCAGAGCCTGGAGCCTGCTTCAGATTCTGTGTCTCCCTCTCTCTCTCTGCCCCTCCCCCGCTCTCTCTCTTTCTCTCTCCCTCTCTCTCAAAAATAAATAAACATCAAAAAATTAACAAAAAGAAAAAAAGGGCAGCTTCTGTGAAATGTGAGATGGGCCATACTCTCTAGTCAGCTCCCATCTTGTTTTGCAGCTTAAAAAGAATTACATTGATGTTATTTTGCTCATTATTTAAGGATTCAGAAGAGCCATATATTCATGGGAAATTACAAATTTTATCTTCATAAAGCTCCCCCTTTTGTGTTTCTCTTTTTGCCTTAGATTAAACTTTTCTCCTTATTGATATACAGCTACTGGTTTTGTTCGCGTTCATTGACCTGAATTTACCAGCCATCTTTAGAGGAGCTGTTTTGTAAACAGCATAGAGCGGGGTTTTTGCTGATACGTACTGTTCAAATAGCTGGTTAAACACAGAGAATATGGTTGGAGGAAAACTGAATGGTTCCTCTGCTCCCAGCCATACAGTTTATCTGTGGGAGGAAGACCGTGGGAGCCTATACGTCTGTAGAACATCCCAACCCCAGCACTAGGGGCCTTTCGGACTAGATCACCCTATTGGGGGCCGTCCTGTGCCCTGTGTTGGGGACTGTCCTGTGCCCTGTGTTGGGGGCCGTCCTTTGCCCTGTATTAGGGGCTGTCTTGTGCCCTGTATTAGGGGCCGTCCTGTGCCCTGTGTTGGGGAGTGTCCTGTACCCTGTGTTGGGGACCATCCTGTGCCCTGTGTTAGGGGCTGTCCTGTGCCCTGTATTAGGGGCCGTCCTGTGCCCTGTGTTGGGGGGCCGTCCTGTGTCCTGTGTTGGGACCATCCTGTGCCCTGAAAGATGTTTAGCAGCCTCCCTGGCCTCCACCTTCCAGACGCCAGTGGCACCTACCCTCCCCCCCAGGCTGTGACAACCAAGAATGTCCCCAGACACTGCTGCACGTCTCCCCCGCTTAGATCCCTGATCTGGAAGGTACATTCCACACCTTTCTCCTGGGCCTCCCACCCACCGATCCCCAACTGTTCCCTCCAAATAGAGGTGTCACCGTGACTTGTGTGGCAGGCACACTGCCTCCCAGGGGTGGAGAAACGCCTGCTTTGAATTTGAGAAACTTCCATCTCCGGTGACGCCTTTCAAACTTACGGTTGGAGGTTGCCATCCCGCATCTGTTTGAAGGTGGCCACTTTGCTCTTTGCCAACGTGCCTTCTGCTCCTGTGTCTCGTTACGTCTACGGGGAGGCAGCCTCAGCTCTGAGACACCACCTCGCACACGGTCTCCCTCCATCCCGGCTCTGGCTCTTGTCACCGCGTGTCTGACGGAGACATGGCAGGCTTCAGTAAAAGCGTAATTAAGTCTACAGTCAGCTCCCGTCAGATGGCATTAAACAGAGGGGGCTGAAAAAAGAAACAGCGTTCTCCGAGGGGGAAATATTTTCACAGGAGTATTTTGGTGTTTGTTAACGTGCCGGAGTTAATCGAGGAGTGTGGGAGGCGCTGAACAGAAATCCAATTTGTAGTGATTATTTCCAAATTAAGACTAGCGCAGAAACCTGTCTGGAGCGGGAGGTAGGGTGTGCTGTTCCCGAGAAGAGGTTTCGAAGGTGTAGGTGGAGAAATGGAGAAAACCGAACGACAGTGCCCTCGTGCAGGAACGGGGACGTGCCAGCGGGTCTGGGGACAGCAGCGGGGTCGGCGTGGAAGGAGGCCCAGCGACCATCCAGAGAGGACCCGCAGGGCCCGCCCCCACCCGACCCTGCAGCATCCCCCAAGTGCATCTGCCAAGAGCTTTTGTGAGTTTAGCACTTTAGGTAAAATGGATGTATGCACGTGACAGCCCATAAAGGCATTTATTATGAGGCTCCTAACTAGATGGGGACTCGAGTAAGCCGTGCAAGTTGCGGGGAAGGGTCGCTTCCCTCATAAATGCCTACCGGGCCCCATACGGTACGGGTGGCGGGGAGGTGATCGTCCCACCCTCTGCCACCAAGAGGCTCACGATTCTCCGTGGAAGACGAGGTAAAGCCCCGACTTCAAAGCTGCGTCACCGGCCCCAGGATGGAAATCTGATGGCCGTCAGAGGGAGGAGCACAGAACACTGGCCGGGAGGTGGGGCAGGGACAGAGAAGTCAGGGAGGGCTCCCTGGAGAAGCTAGAACAGAGCAGAGCATGATGCGGAGTGGAAGTCATCTGGTGGGGGCGGCACAGGCATTCCCGGCAGAGGCGCACACGAGCAAAGGCACCGAGGCCAGTGACGCGCGGCGGGCGCCGAGGGGGAAAAGCAGTTCAGGACCGCGGGATCATAAAGCCTGGGGCAGGCGTGGCCACGACGGGCCTTGGGCGCCCTCTCCCGAGTCCGTGGTGGGGACCCACGGCCCTCCCGTGGGCGCTCCTGGGTTGCATCCTCGACAGCGGCTCTGATGTGGTCTCCTCATCTGGATCCGCTCCCCTCCCGCCCTGTAACTGTTGGCTGGTCAGTCTGTTCCTCTCCTCTGTGCACACACACCCTCCCCCCAGTGGCTTCCAGTGTCATCTCTGTGCTGCGGAATCCCAAGCGTGCGTGGGTAGCTTCACACCCCCACCTCCCTGCCTGCCCCTTGGGCGCCTGCGGCAGAATTAACGTTCGGTTGGAGGTAACAAAGACCCCAAGTAACAGTGACCTTGAAAGACCGAAGCTCAGACATAAGCCGTCTGCGGCCGCTGTGACCGGGGACCCAGGCTCTACTAGGTTCCTGCTCTAACAATCTGAGGGCGTGGCCCGTGTGCCCGCGGCCCCAGATGGAGCTCCGTCCAAGCAGCCGGATGAAGGAGGGGGGCTGGAGGAGCTGGTGCAGGTCAGGTGTCCCTCGAGAGGTTTCCCAAACTGAGCGAAGGGACCAGACCTTCTGGCCCCAGGTCACCCCGTCACCAGACGCAGGCTGCACCGGGAGGGGCCGCGACTGGGTGAACTGGCTCCCCAGCCGAGGACACGCCCTGAGAAGAGGGCCCGAGCTGGAAAGCGCCAGTTCCCTGGGGCTGTTCAGCCCTGCAGGTGGGGACACGTGGCTGGCGTGGCCCCCCCCCCCCCCCCCCCCCGTGGCGTTCACACCCGGTGCCGTGGGCACGTTCCAAGAACACCCTCACGGGAAGAAGGTAGTGGGTGCACCGCCTTTCTGCCATCACAGCGGGTCTGGGGGTCACAGCCGGTCCTTGTCTGCTTCCCCCGCTGTGCGTCCGGGACCCCCCACCCTGAGTGAGCCTGTCCTCTGCTCTGGGGGAACTCCCTCGCGGGTGACCTGTGGTCTGAGCCCGTCTCAGGCTGTGGCTGTAACACCCTTCGGATGACGGGTTTCGACCTCACGCTTAGCGGCGATGACCTCGCCCAGGACGGTGACTCCTCTCCCGGTCGGCACAAAGAACGCAACGGGGCCAGGCAGCAGCTTGAAATCCGGGAAGACCCTTGTCACGGCCCTCGGGGGCTCGTCCCCCGCCCAAGGGGCAGGACCTCTGACCCCACAGAGTCCGAAGCTGTGGGCACGGGGTGCCCACAGTCCCCACGTGGGCGCCGGGAGCACGTCGGCCGGGCCCGCTGCCTCCCGCATACCTGGGGAGCCACGGAGGCCAGCCCAGAGGAGCAACAGGGGTCCCAAAGCGGCGGGGACGAGGACGGGCCTCGGAGGAGCGCGTCTGAGCCGGAAGGCCAGTGCTGAGGGTTAGAACTGTCCAGGCAGGAGCTGACGTGGCCTCATAACGGGATATTATTAGAAACTGACATTTCCTTCAGCAAGAGAAAGCACTTGCCACCCAATTAGCGTCTCCGGGAACATCAGCAGGCAGCCTGCCGGGTGGGAAAGACATTTGCGAAGCTTTCCCCGCGCTCGTGGAGGCAGAACGTTACAGACCCGTTCCAAAAATAGCCCAGACGACCTGCGGGCGGCAGCCCGGCCGTGTCAGCCGGAGCGGCGGGGACACGCGAGTACTGTCGCTCCCAGGAAGACAGGGGCACGGCGGCCTCCGCCCGCAGCCTCGGCCTCCGCCGGCTTCTCTGTCCCAGACCGCGTCCCGCTGTTCACCTGCGCGGCTGCCCCGCTCCAGAGACAATCCGGCAGGACCAGAGGCGCTCCGGCGCTCCTGTCCCCCCAGCACCACCCCTGACCCTGCCATCAAGTTCAGTAACTGTTGAGTGGGTCTGCAGAGCTCTGTGAGGGAGCCCACCCCGCCACTCAGTGGTCAGCAATAATTCAATGGGCTGTTGGGGAAGTCAGGGACCGGTGAGCCAGACCTAGACCGTCGAAGGCTCTCCACCCCTTCCCATCCTCGGAGCGTGCTGCTGTCCTCACGATGGGAGCCACGCTCAAGGACGCAGACGTGACATGGTGACGTGGGGTTGAGGCCGTCTGCACGGCGGGCACACTGAACCCAGTTAAGGCGTCTCTACGAAACGTTAAGATCCCGGAGGGTAGCCTCAAAGACCCACTGGTCGTGAGGCTGTCGAGACAAGCTTCCCGTGTCGATCCCCTGACTTAGGAAATCTGCCACCTGCCGATCGGAGCGGGCTGCCTCTTCCTTCAGTCCCCCCCCCCCCCGACCCTCCGCGTGTGGGGCCAGTTTGCAAACCGACACAGGCCCCTCCGGTGGGCCAGACATGCTGCAGCAGGGGTTACGTGCATTATGTTACTCAATCCTCTGAAAACCACCATGAAGTAGATATTGTCGTCCTCATTTCACACGGAAAGAGACTCTGGCACAGAGAGCCAAGTAATTTGCCCCAAGCCACCTGTTGCTGAGCGGAGGGCCCATCTCCAGAAAAACCAGTCCGTGGAGCGCCGATCCTCGGCCAGACTCCGCAGCCAGCTGTGAGGTCAGCGGCCGCTGGGCACTTTCGGGTGCTGACCAGGAACCGACGTATGCTCGTCAAGGACTCCTTCTTTTTCCGCTATACGTTCCGCTGCCACGCTAAGGCCTCTGTATGTGCCAAACAGTGCGCCGGACACGGCCGGCTGAACGTGGGGCCGCTTGGCCTAGGGGTTATGGCCTAGGGAGAGGGGGAAGGAAAGGCGCCACAACACGTCTGAGTAAGCCAGGGCTCCGCGGGGAGCGCACAGGCTCGCCGGGGGACGAGGGGGTGAGATCTGCCCGATGGACGTTGAGCTGCGGCTGGGATCCGACAGGGTGAGGGCTGGGCTTTGGGAAGAATGTTTCCAACAGAGCAGAGGTCGCGTTCAGAAGCCGGGATGTGATAAAGGGTGTGATGTCTTCAAGGGAGGGGACGTGGCCCGGGACAGGAATTGGGGAAGACGTGGCTGTAAGCGGGGAGCCACCAAGGAGGCCGTGGTCCCTCTGGGTGAAAGATGAAGAGATCCTAGCCCCGAGGGGGCGCCGGGAGAAGTGAACCGTTCAGGAGAGATTACGGAGACGGAGCGGGTGAGCATGGAGGTTGATTGGATGTCACGGTCAGGAAGAGACGGAAGGAGAGAATGATGGTGTGTTTCTGTTCTGATCCGCTGTGGTGACGGAGGTGCCGTCTGCTGAGAGGGGCACGTCTGAGATGCCGCCCGCTTGGGCGACAGGTGAGTGGGTGATGGGCTTAGCTGGACAAGTGCTGTAGCACTTGAAAGGTCCCTAAGACGCGAAGGCGAGGGGTCCAGGAGGCGGTACAGTGGAGGGGAGGAGGCGGAGGCTGCTGCAAGGCGGCCCAGGGAGGGCAGTGGGAAGGCAAGCCACGGGGTGGTTCCGCTGAAGCGGGTTGTAGAGAGTAGTCGTAGACTAGGAACACCGGCTTCCCAGTCAGTGTAAACCGAGCTGTGCTGTGATAACAAACAACCCGACGGGCTCAGGGCTCTAAGAACACAAAGGATGATTCGTTTTTGCTGATGTTCCGTGGCTACCCCGGTCAGCCGAGGACCCGGCTCATCACAGTCCCTCCCAGGTGACACAGAAGGTGCTGTCTGTACGCTGCCTGTCATCCTTACAGAGGGGACGAAAACTAGACGGACTGGCACTGGCAACTTACAGCTCCAGCCCGGAAATGACGCCCGTCACTTCCATTCACGACCCACTAGTCAGAACTAGGCGCTCGGCCCCGCTTAATGGCCAGGGAGCTGGGAAGTGTGTCCCACAAACAGGGGACCCAGCGACATCTGGAGACCAGCACGAAAGACGACCACACCGTGGAGACGGGATTTCCAGGGGCCCTGTGGCCAAGCTCTGGGAAGAAAGAGGACAGTGGTTATTGGAACCAGACTCCGATGCGAGCTTATCGGATTCCAGAACCCATACAAACCAGAACTCTGAGATGCAATTTATAGGTTATTTATAGGTTATTTATAGGTTATCCAACATTTCTGCAACGGATCAATTTACTTTTACGACCAGCAAACATAAGTGTTATAGGGAAAATGATATCTGTATAATAATTACCTTCCCCTTGTCGGTTAAGCGTCCAACTTCGGCTCAGATTGTGATGTCGGGGTCTGTGAGTTTGAGCCTCGAGTTGGGCTCTGTGCTCACAGCTCGGAGCCTGGAGCCTGCTTTGGATTCTGTGTCGCCCTCTCTCTCTGCCCCTCCCCTGCTCACACTCTATCTCTGTCTCTCTCTCTCTCTCTCTCAAAAATAAATAAACATTTTAAAAAAGAACTACCGTCCCTAGACAAGGAACTTCTCTCCCTGCCAGCTCTCTTAGGTGCTACCTCTTCCTTGCTCCTTCTCCCAAAGCCTGATCAAACCCACGACATGAAAGAGGTCCTCACCGGTGCTCAAGTTGGCCCCTTTCTGAGATGTTAGTCCAGGAAGATGCTTACAAGATGGCAGCACTTCCGGTGGGAGGTGCCCCCAGGCTGGAGGGAGAGCTGCCGTTTCCAGTATGAAGAAGGTACCAGCCGGTACCCCTGCAAACCCGCTGCATCCGTGGCTGTGTTCCAGTTCACGCCCCACACCCTCAGCCTGCTGTCCAACCTCCAGCCACGTGCTCCTCTGAGGATCTCACACATCCCCCTGACGTAGGCACTTATTTTCAAAGAATCAGGGGCATCATCGCAGTCCTGCCCTCCCTCCTCCACAGCTGCTGCCCGGGCCCCACGAAGCTTCCAGCGCATCAGCACCAGGCAGAGCGCCCCCCCCCCCGGAATTCAACCCCATGCCCGTGATCACAGGGTCAGCCGGAACCCCAGACCAGCACAGATGGCCTGTTTCACCCTGTGACTGGCCCCTGGGTCTCTCAATGTGCTCGCAGAAGGACACGTTTGTTCCCACTGCCCTGAACTTCAAGGGGAAGGAGCCAGAGCCCGCCCCCCCCGTACCGGCTGTGGGACTCAGCCGTCACCCCTCTCAGAGGCTCAAAGGATGCAGGGAGGCAGCAAAAAAGTAGAAACCTGAGTGCAAGGAACCCCTGCAACTCAATAGCAAAATAATAACGACAACAGCAATAACGATAATGACCCAAGGGAAAACGGGAAAGGACTTGAACAGGTGCTTCTCCACAGAAGACATCCAGACGGCCAACAGACACATGAAAAGATGCTCAACGTGCCTGATCATCAGGGAAATGCCAATCAAAACCACAACGAGGTACCACCTCACACCCATTAAGGTGACCATTGTCACAAAAAGCAGGAGGTAGAGGGCGAGGAGGAATTAGGACCCTCCCTCGTGCGCTGTGAGTGGACATGGACAAAATGGCGCAGCGACCTTGTTAGAGACTATGGAGTTTTCTCAAAAACCCAAAAATAGAACTACTACACGATGCTTGCGTATTTTGTCCAAAGGAACTGAAAACCAGGATTTCAAAGAGGTGTGTGCACTCTCATTTCAGACCAGCATTAGTCACAACGGCCAAGAGGCAGAAACAGCCTGAGTGTCTGTCGGTGGATGAACAGATAAAGGAAGTGTGGTCTCTGCATACCCGG
This sequence comes from Herpailurus yagouaroundi, assembly GCF_014898765.1. NCBI lineage: Eukaryota > Metazoa > Chordata > Mammalia > Carnivora > Felidae > Herpailurus > Herpailurus yagouaroundi. The sequence goes on along the minus strand of NW_024412416.1, from coordinate 958,341 downwards.
GACTTTTCCACATCGAAAAAGAAGGAAATCCTGTCACCTGCCATGATATGAAGCTTCAGACATTGTGCTCTGTGCAATAGGAACTTGACAGAATATAGCATGATTCCACTTACGTGAGGCATCTAAAGCAGTCAAACCCACAGAAGCAGAAAGTGGAACAGGGGTGCCAGGAGCTAAAGGGGGAGGGGAGATGGCAAGTGGCTGTACGGTGAGGACAGAGTTTCGGGCACACAAGATGGAAAGTTCTCGAGACCTTCCGTACAACAGTGTGCACGCGGTTAACAACATCATATACGTGTGTACCTCATATTACGTGGCTTTTTTTTTTTTAACGTTTATTTATTTTTGAGACAGAGAGAGACAGAGCATGAACAGGGAAGGGGCAGAGAGAGAGGGAGACACAGAATCGGAAGCAGGCTCCAGGCTCTGAGCCATCAGCCCAGAGCCCGACGCGGGGCTCGAACTCACGGACCACGAGATCGTGACCCGAGCTGAAGTCAGACGCTTAACCGACTGAGCCACCCAGGCGCCCCAACGTTATGTGGCTTTTACCACAATTTTTTAAAAAGTACAAATGTGAAACGAATCCGGAAATGGCTGTGAGCGTTGCTTGTTCTTAACCACGTGGCTCTTGGACCTAATTAAAAAGCAAGAGAGTGTGGGGGGCGGGGGAGGGGAGAGGGTGGGGGCGGGGAGGAGCATATAACTCCAGAGCCCGCTTCATTCTGCTACACGGGCACACAGATACATAAGAATTTAGTTTCATTAATCTGTACACTTAAGATTAGTGCACTTTAATACTTTAATGGCCGCATAAATGTTATACTTCAGTCAAAACCAGACCTTAATTATTCCCACCACAAAAAAGAATGGTACTCGCGACAGGCTAGAGACATCTGCGAGTTTTACAATGGCAGTCTTATTGCAATACATAACCATATCAAGTCGGTGTCGGGGAGGAAATATTTTCCTCTACTTTTCAAGGTTCTTTTGTGTGGTCTAAGAATTAAATTGACGTGAGATGGATTAACAGGAGAAAATAAAATTTAATTATGTACCTATGGGGAATCCGCATCAAAAAGAGAGGTTCCAAAGACATCTGGGCAAAAGGAGGTATACGGGTCATCCCGAACTGTGGGTGTGAGCTTCAAAGGCAAGGAAGGCAATTCACAGGAGAAATGGAAAGAGAAAATGTTTGGTGAACAAGCATGTGCTGGGCCATCCAGAAACAATACGACTGAGAGAGGACTTCAATCAAACGGGCCTTGCTGGGCTCGTCCCTGTCGGCCACACCTAGTTCATGTGCTCCCGTAGTTGGTTGGGGTGAGAGCTCCCTTCCTGGAGCAGGTCCTCTGCGTAAATTCTTTCAGGCATTTAGGCAGGAGACGAAAAAGAAAACCTTCCTGAGTCTTCTGTTTCTCAAAAATAATTAGCCCCAAATAATCCACAAGCCAAAGAGATGCATTTTGGGATGGCCAATTTTGCTCCCGTAGCTCAACATCAACACCTTGAACTTGCACAATGTGACACGTCAAATATATTTCAATTAAAAAAAAAAAAAAAAGGACACTATTCAGCTCCTAAAGGGAAATGTGAGAATATCTTTGTAATCTCATAGCAGTGATATTTCTTAAACAGGACAGACAAAAATCACAGACCATTAAAAAATGATAAATTGAATACAAAATGATATCTAACTTGTTAGAAGTTCTGAGGATATTTCGATTTGGAGTCTCACCCGGAGACACACTTTGACATTAGAGGGCTTGCTTCAATATGCAGCTTGCAGACTCCAGCCCAAGCTCTTTTAAAGAGGAGCTTAATCGGAGCGCCTGGGTGGCGCAGTCGGTTAAGCGTCCGACTTCAGCCAGGTCACGATCTCGTGGTCCGGGAGTTCGAGCCCCGCGTCGGGCTCTGGGCTGATGGCTCAGAGCCTGGAGCCTGTTTCCGATTCTGTGTCTCCCTCTCTCTCTGCCCCTCCCCTGTTCATGCTCTGTCTCTCTCTGTCCCAAAAATAAATAAACGTTGAAAAAAAAAATAAAAAATAAAAAAAAATAAAGAGGAGCTTAATGAAGACACCACCTTAAGGGCTGAAACAAGCTCTCGTTGCCATGGCAATTCCACAGGACATCCAGGGGCCCCCGCAGCTCCCAGAGCTGGCAGGAAGGTGGGCCACGGGGAGGGCAGCAGACAGAAGACCAGGCGGGAGGCAGAAGCTGCCAGAGGGCCCGTCCTGCCACCAAGGCACAGATTGGAAGTGACTCGCGTACACAGCCCTCTGCAAATCACCAGGATCAGCAATGTCTGCAGAAGGGGCCGGAAAAATAGCCCTCACGCAGGGCTGGTTCGGGAGGCTCCCCGAGCGGGCATCCACACCTGGACCCTGCAGAACCCCCGGGACCGGAGCCACGGCGCAGGGGACAGGAAGACAGAAGAGGGCTCTCTAGGGCAGGCGCACCATCGCAGAGGGGGCTGAGGGAGTGGAGGAAGGCAGGCGAGACGGGGGGGGGGGGGGCCAGTCAGCTCTGCCTGGAGTCCCCCTTTCCCGTCGCCATAGCAACCCACGTCCTAGAATAATCACCAGGGTCCTTTGTCGTGGCCGACGAGCGAAGTGAGCCCACAAAGGCGACCTGCCCTGGTTCAGAAAGATGTGCCCACTGGGGTGTCCTCGATGATCCAGGCAGCGGCCGGGACACCCGGCCCTGGGCCGTCAGAACCACGGTTCCTGGGCTTGATGCACGGATTCTGCTCGAGCAGTGATGTCCATCCAGCAGATACACCGACAGATAAGGTGGATGAGGGTGTGGCGCAGCGGGGCGGCTGCAGAATTCTAAGCCCGCCTGCGCAAACGGGGGCGACGAGCGCTCTGCGATGAGACGCGCCCTCGGCTGCCATGGAGGATGCGGGCCAACGCACAACAGTCCAAGTATGACTCTGAGACGCAGAAGGACAGAGAAATGCGGGCCAAACATCAGACAGCTTTGAAATAGCCTGGAGCTCATCCCAATCCTGTGCACGGCCCTGCCCCCATGCCTGCCACGGGGCCCGAGGCTGGGGCACCGGCCAGCCCCCTGAGCTTGCGTGGCCACACCGCTCCAGAGGGCGTCAGCTCCCGGTGTCACCACGAGTCAGGCTTGGACGTGGAGTGGAGGAGGAGGAGGGGCGGGCCCTGCGAACCCGGCCCAGAGGGTATCTGTGTAGCCGCACGTACAGCGTCTGGGGGTTGCTGGTGGTGGCTCGGCAGGGCCAGCCGGACAGAAGGACACCCGCAGTGGTGGGTGTGAAGAAAACCTCTGTTCTCCCTCCCTGCACCCACCTGCCTCCGCTCCGAGGGCCACGCCAGGGTGGGGAGCAGGGCAGTCAGAGCCGATGGCACCTGCCCCTCACCCCACCCAGCCTCCAGCCTCCATCCGAAACCCCAGCCCGGCTCAGTCTCACCTGCTCTGAGGGGAAAGGGAAGAAAAGCTTTAAATAGATGTGAGATCGACATTTTTACACGAACGGAGCCTAGTTCTTCCTAATTGCAAGCCACTGAACTTTCTGGAAGGAGGCTGAGCCATCGCTAGGGGAGCCGCTGCCCAGAGGGAGGGCCAGGGCAGGGCAGCTGCAGGGGAGACGAGTAATCCGTTTGGATTCCGTTTGGAATCCACACACCCTGGCCAGTTGCAGCTGCTCCCCAACGAGCTGTGCTAAGGCAAACCGCTTGGCTCCGGGGCTTTCTAGCAGCTGGCGGCAGGATGGCGAGGCCCGCGCCCAGGGCCACGGCTGCGAGCAGAGACGAGGCTGCGTGGCAGGGCGGGTCCCCCCGCCACTGCTCAGGGCGGCTGCGATCACAGGGCAGCGGGGAGGAGGCAGCACAGCCCGCGGAGCCTGACCTGTGCCCGAGGGTGAGGAGGAGGGACGCGGGGGTGCTGGGGCCGCGGAGCGAGGGGGTGTTGTCCTCCAAGCCCAAGCCACACAGATGCTGACCACTCACACGCGCCCCCGCGACCGGCCCGTGTGTGTGTGTGTGTGTGTGTGTGTGTGTGAGTCCTGCAGGGAAAGGTCTGGAGCTAGACAGCGTCACGCATCACGTCGCCCTGGCCCAGCCACCAGGGCGTGGCCTCCTCTGAGCTCACACAGTCTCCACAGCAGTGTCACACGGTGTGGCCCCTGGCTGCTTGTGACGCCATCTCTCCCCAGATGGACAGAGTCCCAGTGCTGGGGAGGGCCCCCTTCATTGCTCTTCCCCCGGCACCCGGCGAGGACGCAGCCGTGGTGTCCAGGACTGTCTGTGTCTCTAGCGAATGGCTACGTGAGTTGTGGAATGACTGACTGACCACATGGATGGACGGATGAGTGCATGAACGAATTCCCTGGAACACAAGCACCATTTTCCAGAACGTGTTCTCCCTGTGCGGAGGGGCCGGGCTCCGGGCTGGGGCGGCAGACAAGAGGAGAGGTCTCTGCTATGAAATGTCCGTGACCCTCACTCAGCGTGACAAACCTCATGACAGGCTTGACTAAAGCCAGCTGCCCTCCGGAATCATCCCCCAAACAAAGCCGCAAGTGTCCTACTCTGGCGTCCAGCTGCTAGACTGCCCGCTGCCCGCGTTCTGTTGCAGCCTCGGCCGTTTTCAAGAGCAGATTGGGGGGGGGGCGCCTGGGGGGCCCAGTCGGTTAAGCCTCCGACTTCGGCTCAGGTCATGATCTCACGGCTCGTGAATTTGAGCCCCGCGTCGGGCTCTGTGCCGACGGCTCGGAGCCTGGAGCCTGCTTCGGATTCTGTGTCTCTCTCTGCTCCTCCCCCGCTTGCACTCTGTCTCTCTCTCTAAACAATAAATAACCATTTAAATTTTTTCTAAAAAGGAACAGATTGGGCAGCGCTCTCCGCAATGGGGACACGAGGGGTGTGATTTGGAGTTACCACGCTTCTGCCCCCGGAGGGAAAGCCTTGACTTTGCACCTCCTATGTCCCCGGCAGGGAGCTTCTTGCCAGGGCCCAAGTCAGCTCCCAGGAGACATGAGCTGAGTGCGCGCTGGGGAGGGGATCTGCGCCCTGGGTGGGGGCAGTGTGCGGAGGCCTTCACAGGCCACAGGGTGCTGGCCAGCAGGGTGGGGGGGGGCAGTGTCCCCGGGATGCAGGCCCCAAGTGCTGCCCAGAGCTGCCCTCGGCCCCGGGCGCCACCGTGAGCCAGCTGCTGAGCGTGCAGAATCGTGCTCGGATACATGACCGCTGAGATGCACAGGGGTGGGGGCGGGGGCGGGTTCCCGGAGTCCCTGCTCTTGAGCGGCCGGTGTGCCCCTTCACGCTGTCCCTGACACCGGCAGGTGACTGCTCTCACAACACACGCTTTTGCAAAATAGCACTTCACTGATTATTTCCAAAAACTTGATGTAGAAAAGTTTGGCTGGATTCAAGATCGGTTCACACGAACCAAAACAAAATTCAACATCACAAGTGCCAGAGAAGGAGGGGAAAGCATGTTCCAGTCTTCAAACATAATTTCAAATGGTGAAATGGCTCTTAATTTTTTTTTTTTTTATCATTTCCTGGTGGGGAGGGGGGGTGGATATTTCTAGTCAGTATGCTGGGTTTAAAAAGCCTGATCAGGGGTGCCTGGGTGGCGCAGTCGGTTAAGCGTCCGACTTCAGCCAGGTCACGATCTCGCGGTCCGTGAGTTCGAGCCCCGCGTCGGGCTCTGGGCTGACGGCTCGGAGCCTGGAGCCTGTTTCCGATTCTGTGTCTCCCTCTCTCTCTGACCCTCCCCCGCTCATGCTCTGTCTCTCTCTGTCCCAAAAATAAATAAACGTTGAAAAAAAAATTTTTTTTTTAAAAATAAAAAGCCTGATCAGAAACTCCATGGAGCCGTCTCAGGCATAAAACCTGATTATTAAAAATATAGATGGACACAAACACAAGTAAGTTTCTCACTAAGAAACTTGAAAACATTTTATTTCTAAGTTTTATTTAAAGCCAATATTTTGTATTTTCTCTGATAATTTTGTTATTTTACTCACCCTAATTATATACTATAAAGAAAATATAATGAAAAATTTTTAATGTTTATTTATTTCGGAAGGAGAGAGAGACAGAGCACGAGCAGGGGAGGGGCAGAGAGAGGGAGACACAGAACCTGAAACAGGCTCCAGGCTCCAAGCTGTCAGCACAGAGCCCGACGTGGGGCTCGAACCCACCAACAGCGAGATCATGACCTAAGCTGAAGTCAGACGCTTAACTGACTGAGCCCCCCAGTACTCCCCTAATGAACTTTTTCAGTAGCCCACAGATGCCCCGCGTCCCCGGGCTAAAGCCCCGCGAGCCGGGTGCATGTTGCTGTCTCTGCAGCAGAACGCCGGGGGCCCCGGACAGAAGTGCTCACATTCTCAAAATCCTTTCCTGAAAGTACAAAATTCTGGCAGAGGCTTAGATTTTAGAAACTCAAAGCTCTTTCAACCGGAGAAGGAATGTCGAGAAAACTCATAAAACTGGGCTGCCGAGACGGATACGTGGTGGGTTACGTTTTCCGAGGGTGATCGCAACAATCCCTTCCCTCCCACGGGACCGTCTTACTCGATCTCATTGAGGCTCCTTCCAAAAGGAAATGGGATCCTAGCTCCCTCCTCTTTCAACCTGGTTTGTGGCTGTGGTGGGGCCACGTTGTATGACCCCCCGCCCCCCAACTGAGCCAGGTTGTAGAAGGTGATACTTGGTTTTCCTGCTGTGTTGGCTACGCCGGCTCTTGGAGCCCAGCCACTGTGCCGGGAGGACCCCCACGCAGCCCCGTGAGGAGTCCCCCGTGAAGGGTGTTCCGGGTGACCCCCCCCAGCCGCCATGAGACGGGGGTGGCAGGAGGGCCCTGCCCCCCCCACACACACACCCCAGCCTCATGGCGGCTTCGGGAACAAAACAAATGGTTGTAATTTAAGCCACGACACTTTACAATGATTAGTTACGCGGAAATCGTTGGCGCGATGAAGAAACAAAATCATCGGATAAAATAGGTCAGATGGGGGCTAAATTAGCTACGCTTAGGAAAAGCCTCCCAAAATGTACGTGCCCTTAAATCCAACCGTTCCAGTTTGGGGGATTTAATCCTGAGGAAGAAGTGAAAGATGTGCTCTAGGATTTCGCCGCAAAAAATATTCTTCAAAACAGCAAAAAAGCTGAAAGCCACCTAAACGTTCCGTAGAGAACTGGGTGCTGGGTGCTGGGTGCTGGGTGCTGGCGCATCTCGTTGTGCGGGGCCCAAGCCTGTTCCTCAGAACCCCCTGGGGAACCTTGTACGGGAGAGAACTGGCCAGCCCTCCCTGTTCCCGTCCCGACGAACACGACTTTGTTTCCAGTCCGGGACCGGGGACACCTGTTCTGACCCCGGGCGCTCATCCTCCTACCTCGTCCCGCGAGGGGGGCTCTGCGTCAAAGGTGCACACGCTGTCAGCTGCGGTAGATAATTTCCCGCAAAACCTAGAACGATTTACACTCCTACCGGTAACGGAGGCGCCCCTGGCAGCACTGGGGCTCCTGGCTCCCTGGGCGCCGTCGGGGCGACCCCAAACACGCGCACTTTGCTGCATAGCTTACGGTTCCCCGGTGGCTGCTCTCTGCCACCACCTCCATTGCCTCTTCCAGGAATTTCTCCCGTGGGTCCTCTGTTTCCCTCCCTTCCTGTTCGTCCTCTCATTTTGTGGGAGTTTGTTTTTTCGAGTTGCTGCCTTTGTGGATCATATAAGCTTTAAGCATTTCCCGTCAGACCTGGGCTTCTTCGTGGCGGCCAGCCACCCCCTGTGGTCACGCGCTTACGCTAATTTTCGTTCCGTTTAACTCGTGTCCTCGGTCACACCAGCCTCACGGAGGCCCGATGACTACCCCCGCCCGGCGGCTGCCTCCCCAGACAGCTCGGGACGGACGGAACGTGTCCTTCTACCGCGAGTGCCGTCGGAGGCACTGACCCAGCCGCCCTCGTCCCCTCTTTGGTGATGCCTTTGGCCGCACCTAGTTTGAAGCTTTTACATCGTTAAATCTGACATTTTTTTAAATGGCTACTAGGTATATCTTTCTTGCTTGTAAAGGCCAGCCCTAAGTTTGTTTAAAAAACAACACCTCGTTTTTACCTCTAATATTTTTATACTTTTCTCATTTAGATCTTCAACCCACAAAGAGGTCATCTTTGCATGCGGAGAGGTTCGACGTCTACTTTTATTTGGTTCCGTGCGTGCGGCAATATAACGTGTTCGATAGCCCGCCCCAAGTTTCCCTTTGCGCACCTGTCGCCCCCTATCCTGCACTGCCGGGCACTATCCACTGCATTGCACCCTCTTCCCCAGCGAAAGACGGGGCCTGACCCCTGGGAATGGGACAGAAGCAGCCGAGGGCTGCGGGAGCAGAGACAAAGGGACAGGTCCGGGGCAGTGAGCTGGGATGGGACCGCGTGCCTCGCACCCGCCGCGTGGCCCTTGAGAACCGCGTTCCCCAAGCTCGGCTGCAGGGATGCCCAGGTGACTTGGACCAGAAGCCCCGGCCGGTGCCCGGGTGCTCTCGGTGAGCGGCCTCTGGGTTGGGCCTCCGCCCTATGCAGCAGCCGGGGTGCAGGCAGGCCCTCGGCCCCAGGAGCCACTCTCCTGATTCAGATGAGGGCCCGGCGAAGGGGCCTCCCTCAGAGGGAGGGCTGGCTACGCAGCGTGGGGGGCCCCGTGGGAAGTACAAACCCAGGGCCCCCTGTTAACAATTAAGAGTTCCAAGGTGGTGAGAGCAGAGACTTGAACCAAGTACGGAGCTGTCCCTGCTCGTGGGGACGGAGGGGCCGGGGAACAGGGGCCTGACCCCAGCGGAGGTGCCCCCGTCCTCCCGGCACCAGAGCCCCGGTCCCAACTGCAGGGGTTCCTGGTGTCCCCACCCCCAGCCACTCCTAAAGCCCTGGACTCTGTCCCCAAATTAGGGGTTCCACTTAAACTGTAGTTAGAAACTCAGCTCCACAGAGAACCCACCCCCAGCACAACCAGGTCACCACTCAAGGGTGTGACCTGCGGGTGTGGACGCAGCCCCCGGGACCCCCACAAAGGGAGCAGGAGGCGGGCTCGGGGCTCCATGCCCTGGAGTCAGACCGACCAGGGCCCACGTTCAGCTCCTGTGCTCGGCGTCTGGGCCATCGGGGCCTCAGCCGGGACACCGCGTCCGCATCAGGGACAAACGCGCACGGCAGAGGTGAGCGCACGGGCCCCCGGAGGACCCCGGCTCGGCCGGCTGCCGGCTGCCTGGCCTACAGCTCCCGGCCCTGAAAATCCGTGTGCCTCAGTTTCCTCAGAGGGAACGGGGCACATCAGCAGCACATTCCTCACTGCGCTATTTTATGGACTAAGTGAGCGGCTCAGAGCCCTGCTCGAACCCGGCAAGAGGCGTCCGGGCACCTGTTTGCGGGTTAGGTACAACAGAGTCCGTGACCGTGTGGGGTTGGAGCGGGAGGCTCTGGGTTCGAGGCTTTGCTCCACTCTTCCCGCCAAGGAGCCTTGGGAAGCCCTGTGGCTGCAGAGCTCCGGTGTCTCCGGCCTCACGGTGGGGCCACTGGCGGGGCCTGGGTTGTTGCGGGAGCCACGGCACCTCCGGGCCCCAGTGCTGACACGCGGGACGCGAGGGCGGCTGTGGTCCTCACGACTGCGGTTCGGGTCATCAGAGCCCCTGGCACTGCTGGTGACCCAGGAAAGGGCGGGGCCCGTCCAGCGTGCGGAGTGTCGACCCCGCGGCGTGTGGCCAGCGTCTTGCGGATGACTAAGCACCCGGAGCTGAGGCGGCACCTGCCCTCCAGAGGCCCACGTTCCCCCGCCCTCCTGTCTCCTGTGGCCTGTGGCAGACTCCTGGTGCGGGGAGGGAGGTGGGTGGGGGACAGAGGGCAGACAGAGGGTGGGGTCAGAGGTGGTGCGGGAGGGAGGGGGGGGATGGACAGAGGGAGGGCGAGCTCAGGGGTCATGTGGGGGAGGGAGGAGGGTGCAGGGCAGAGGGAGGGTGAGGTCAGGGGTGGTGCAGGGAGGGAGGAGGGTGGCAGGACAGAGGGAGGGCAGAGGGAGGGCAAGGTCAGAGGTGCTGTGGGAGGGAGGAGGGGGATGGACAGAGGGAGGGCGAGGTCAGGGGTCATGGAGGGAGGAGGGTGCAGGGCAGAGGGAGGGTGAGGTCAGAGGTGCTGCGGGAGGGAGGAGGGGGACGGACAGAGGGCGGGCGAGGTCAGAGGTGGCCCGGGGAAGGCCTCCCGGCACCGCATGGCCAGCCGGGCTCCTGGCTGCGCCCCACCGGCTGGGCTCTGGGGACACAGAGACCTGGGGGGACTTTGGCTTCTTCACCCGGAAACCCGTTCAAGACCGAATTAGGCAGAGTGCGTGGACACTGTCGCTGAACGGCAGCGACAGCTGCTGCTTCTACGGTACCCTCCCCTGGCCGCGGTGAGCCGTCGTCACGGAGATGGCGGGGTCCTCCACACAAATCCAAACCCAGCAAGTTCACCTGGAGGTCGCAGGGGTGCGGGCTGCAGAGGCGGGAGGGGCCTCCGGTCTCAGCTGCTTGGACCCCACGCCCAGGACGAAGGGAATTTCCTGAATCTGGCTTTGCTGCCCCCATTCCGTTCACGAAACACCAGATTCCTCCTGCATCCATAAAGATGAAGACATTCCTCCACAGGGACTTAATCTGGGGGCTGCGTGCCTGGCCCCTGAGAAAACCCAGGCTTCCTCTCCCTCTCTGGTCTAACCCGGCAGCTTTGGGGGCCGCAGACAGGCCCGTATTCCCCTTAATGCCCTGGAATTGCTTACTCACTCCGAAATCCGCTGCCTCAGGGGTTTCCTGCCACAAGTAAGCCTTCCTTTCAGGGGCAATCAGGCAGTAGCCCAGAGCAGAAAGGCGGAGTGGGGGTCACCTGCTCGCCCAGCTGGGTCTCTGCAGACAGCTCACGCACGCACGGGGCCCCTCCCGTCCCTGCCCCCGGGCACGGAGGCCGAGGGGAGGCACCCAGGCCCGGGGACGGCCGCGCGGGGACAGGAGGGACGCGCGTCTTCCCCTCGAGAGGGAGGACACGTGGGCTGGAACCAGATCTCTTGAATCGCCACCCGGGGTCCTCCCCACCTTTGGCCGAGGTCGCCTTCCAGACCTGCCGTGAGATGTTCGTTGTGCCGTCGCTGGCACAGTCTGGGCGCGGAAGGTGGACACGTGCAGGGCCGTGTTCCAGAGCGTGGGACTTGTCCACAGAAGCCCTCTGCTCCTCCCGCCCCCCCCCCCCCCCCCCCCCCCCGGGAGGCGGTTCACCAGCTGGAATCTCTAAAGGCTGTTTAGGGTCGGGAGGGGTTGGCCCTGCGAGCTTGTCAGGTCCGGGGGCTTTCGCTCAGCAAGCACGTGTCGTGAGCTGGAGGAGGGACCTGGGCCTCGGACCCGGCAAAGGTGGACTCAGCCCCCACCCTTCCGCTGCCCGGCCGTGGCAGGTCACTGGGCGGGTCCCTGCTCTGGATCAGTGTCCCCAGATGCCCAATGTGACTGGCCCTAAAACCTGCCTCTCAGGAGGTTTGGGGGCATCGACTGGTGTCTCATAGGTGAACAGGTGCAACCCCCCTGGGCCCGCCCCCGCCGCGCACCTGGGGTCAGGGGTGGGTGAGCGGGAGTCGGACAGGCCCGGGGTTCAAGTCCCGACCCGCCGCCCTATTGTGCGATCGGGGCCTGTCACCTAACCTCTTCGGACCCCAGTATCCCCGACCATAAACTGGAGGCGACTGGTAGCGGTCCCTAGCTGACTGTCGGAATGATAATTAAGTGATTTAATACAAAAGCAAATTGAAAAGTTACTAACGTTTAAAGGTGAAGGTCTCTGCACAGAGATTTCCCGGTAAGACCTAAACAAAAGTGAGCTGTACTTTTAATCATTAGCGTTCCTCACTCCGAGGGAAAACACAAGGTATTTTTCTATCTTGCCTTACGTCTGTCTTTGGGCCGATCCAAAAAGCAAAACCAAATTGGGAGCATGCCCACCGCCCACAGACAGAGCCAGGCAGGGCTGTGAAAACAGACCAAACCTTTGGAGAACCGTCTGCTCTGTTTCGGCTGTCGTCCTGAGGCCATAAGCCAGGCGACCGCCGGCTACTTCCAGCGTCCCAGGACCCCGCGGGGGACGGGCAGCTCTCAGTCTCCTGGTGCTCGGCCATCAAACCGTCCAGCCCGCCCCTCACCGGCCTCTCTCCGTCCAGAGGAGGTGACGGAGGCCCCGCTGACCCTCTGTGCCTCCCGGCACCCACGGCCTGTTCACCTCGAGGCCTCCTGAGCGGCTTTCCTCGAGCCGGGACCCAGGGAGGAGACCTACAGGGGCCGGGTCACCTAGAGCCGGAGGGGCTGGAGGAGACGTTTGCCCCGGGCTGTGCCAGGTTCTACGCTACTGAGGAGGAAAGGCGCATAAAAGGGTTAAAGGCGTATGTAGAGTCTGGGCGGGGGGTGAGGGCTCAGCCGGGCACAGCGTGCCCTCCCTGCAGGGACTAGGACAAATCTCTGAGCCCCTGGTATCGCTATCGGGCGGCCAGGGCGGACAGCACCGGGTCGGAGCCGGGAGGCCTGCACGTGACCGCCACACCACGGGCCTCGGTTCACGTCCTGCTGGTGCGTTCCCAAGCGACTCAGGCCCAGGCCGACGGCCTGCCAGAGACTCTGACGTAGCCGGGGCCCGTGAGGTGGTTCAAAACGCCCGGCTCTTTCCGGCGTGCAGCTAAGCCTGAGAGCCACTGTTAGGAGGTCACATGCTAATCCAACTTTCAAACTCTATTTCCTCTTTAAGGAAAATCATGATACTTAATCATAGCCCCCAAAAAAAGAAAAAGATAAAGGTGCTGGTTACCTGTTGGGCTGGGACACGAACCCTCGTGTGCTAATCTGGATACACGTCCCTCCGAGTAGAGGCGTTTGTGCTTCTCGGAACGTGAATCCGCGGTTTTGTCTTGCTTTCCACGTGTGTGTGTGTGTGTCCCTCGGTCCCCACCATTTGCCAGTTCAACGGAAACGCACGGAATTTGCTTTAATATAAGCCATTATGAATTTAAAGGGTCGCACTGAATCAGCAACATGCTAGGCAACCGTTTTTAGTGGGGCAGAAAGAAAAGAAGTTTGGTTATTGCCCTGACACGTGCCGCGTTCACATTCGGTCCCTAGGCACGGAGTCTGACATCTGCCGGCCGCTGGGAATGTCTGGGGGGGTGGGGGGGGACCTTCAGTGGGATCACATGGAAATTCCTGCTCTCGCTTTGTTTGCTCCAAGATTGCCTCAACTCCCAAACCCGTGTGGTCTCTTCCCTCACCTCCCAGCAGATACTAGAGACAGGCACCCACAGGAGTTCTCATCACGCAGGGACCCCGGCCCCAGCGGCACAGGGCACGTCTGGAAGAAGCAAAGGGGGGCACTCACTGAGCACAAAACGCAAAAGCTGCCCTGGCATCCTCGGCGGGCAGCGCGGACCGGGTCCCGGGGCCGCCGGGGTCCGGGCGCCTCCAGAGCGGGTGACCCTCGCGGCTCCGCAGGCTGTGACAACCACCTACCCTTATCAGTTCTCCGTCCAACACTTAGAGTCACAAAGCTGGCTGGAGAAGTGACAAGGGGATGTGACTGGCGGGCAGAGAGGGTGACGAAGTCTCCAGGACGACTGAGAGCGGCGGCTGACTTCCCGGCGGCCCCTCCCGCACCCGGCCTGGGGGGGGGGGGGGCGGTGCTCCGCCTGCGTTTCTGCCTCCCCCGGACATCTGGCTGGACGTTCACGTTCCTGCACACAGAGACTGAGACATGCTATGCAAAGTAGTAGATTCCTCGCATTTTTTAAAAGGCAGATTAAATTTTGAACCTAGTTTAAATATTGAAATTAATAAATAAACCAAAGTGAGCAAAGTCTACCCAAAAGCTCCTTACGGGTCTGGGGCAGGCCCCGCGCGCGCTCGACTCCTGGGGGACTCTGTCTGTCCGCCACACCCACATGCCATTCATAAAGCCCCTGGCGGAGTCCCCGCCCCCGGCCGCGATTGGTCCTCCAGAGGTGCGGGCCCCAGGCCAGGGCCCACCCGCCCAGATCTGCCGGGCTGGACTGGACCTGTGCACCGGGATGGGAAGATGGGGCCTTGACCGACCGGTCGGGGTGCGGTTCGGGTCTAGCGGGGAGCCGTCCCTGCCCCACCACGTCAGATTCCTCCCTCTTGACTGTTGACCGTCCACACTGACCCGTGCAGAGGTTTTGGAAACCAAAACCCAGCGACACGGCTTCCGTTGCGGAGACCTGAACACTGTTCTCTGCCTCAGGGCAAACCCAAAGAGCGCGCGAGCTCAGGGACGGATGCCTGTGGAGTGCGGCGCTGTGTAAAGACGCCCGCTTTGCTCACCGGCTGCTGGGTCACCTCCTCGTTGTCTAATCTGGAGCAAACTGCTGAATCTCTCCGAGCCTCTGATCCCTGAAACAGACAGCACCGCCTAACTCCCAGGCCCCTCTGAGAATAAAGTGAGGAAAGGACTAGAAAGCACTCTACTGGTACCGAGGGCCCAGTCCAGGGCACACAGCCTTTAGCAGATCTCACAAACTCTCTGAATCCCAGCTGCTGCTTCTGCAAAGGGGGGTCTTAACAGCTACCTCACGGTGCGGCCGTGCAGATTAAACAGGTGAACGGTGTAAGGCTACGTGGCCTGGACTTAAGTCCTGACTGTGCCATTCACTGGCTCTATGTCAGTCCCCCGGCCTCTGAGAGCCTCCCTTCCGCATCCGCACGAAGGCCGCAGCGATCCCCACTCTCCTACCTCACGGGGCTGGGGTCAAGGTGACCCGAGGTGAGCTACAGAAGGCCACAGGCACAGAGAACTGAAGAGACGGGCAGCTGAGGTCATTAACAGGATAACACAAGCACGGACAGTGACCTTGACCTTGACCTTGCCACCAGGTGGCAGCTATTCCTGCTCATGTTCCCAAAGAAGCTGCACCAGTCCTCTTGGAGGGACTCCCCGGGGTCCAGCCCTACAGACCAGCTCCTGTCCCACCTGCACCCCATAGAGGGGGCACCGATGACCCACAGGGCTCCGGAAACCAGCTCCTTATTCGGCAAGAGCGGTTGATAACAGCTGCAGCCCTCCCGCTCTGTCAACGGTCCGGGGCTCAGAAAAACGGTGCAATCAGGGCTCCAGCCGGTGGGACGACGGCACCAGTCCCAGGATCAAGGAGGTGAGCGCTCAATGCTCAAGGAGTCCAGGTGTGTGGGAGGGAGGAGCACCTTGATCTGAGGTGGTCTGAGCTCCCTGACCCTGACCTGACGTAGGTCAGCGTCCCGCAGACCACCCTCTTGGGGAAGCTGGTCTGTACGGTGACCACATGCCTGTTCTTACTTGGCCCAACCTTCTTGCTTTACCCGTGGGAAAGCACAGCCCAGGTTGCAACTCAGCCACAGTCCCAAGGTTCCAGCCCTCTGGTCCTTGACCCTGGACCACAACACGCCTACGATGCAGACCAGAAAGCAGGTGTCTTCCAACGGGAGCTAGGAGGCCCAAGAGGCGGAGGAGGGGGACACTGTAGCTGGCCAACCGCTGACCTGCGGGGCCCAGTCACCTCCTCCCGAGGGCCCAAACCGTCCTTGGACAATTGTCCAGGACAGCCCCGGATGGCCGTGTGCACTGAGGCTGGAGGCACACCGTCAGGCCGGTCACGGCACGCTGGACATCGGCTCCTTTAGTGTGGGTCCCACCAGGGAAGCACCAGGGAAGTCACATGACACGGCGACAAGGATCAAGGAGGTCTGCAAAGAGGAGGGTGTCGGGGACCATCAGGGCAGGTGAGGGGGGTGAGGGGGTAAGAGCTTGAAGCCATCCCATGGCAGTGGAGACGGTGCCCTTTTCTTTAATTTAAACAACACGTTCTCCAAACAACTACATCCGGGTAGCACCCACGGGCCCGATGCTGAGCTCAGGGTTCCTCACACATCATGCACACTCCTGAGCACGTGTACTCGGGTGGGCTCGCCCCTCCTGGGCGCAGCGAGGGTCATGAGAAGCAGTCAGGGACACAGAGTGAGATGAGCTCCGTTCTCCATCCCAAGGCCCCTCGCAGACAGCAAGGCCGGCGAGCGGAGAAGGGGACCCCCGTCCCGCGGCAACGCTTTCCAACTTACGAGGTCCCGGCTGCGGCAGAAGGAGAAACACCAGGCGTGTGCGCCCCCAGACTCACTCCTACCCTCCGGCCCCGGCTGCCCCGCCCGGTAGGGACTGAAACATCAGGGGCCCTCTCTGGGGGCCCGGGGGGGGGGCCACCTGCTCACGGCTGGACCACGTGCTCGAACCCAGGCCGTCCCCTCGGCTCACTCGCTCTGTGGCCCCAGAGCTGCATCGCCCTCCAGACTCTCCTGTTTGCTTTTGCTGTGTCTTCAAGGCTTTTTACCAAAACATGTTCTAAAGCCACCAACGGGCCTGTCCCTGCAGCTCTGAATACGTCCTTCTAACGGCCACTTCGTGTATTTATTAGCGGACTTGGGTGTGCCCACCTCTGATTCAGTACATTTTCTTAGCGATCGGTTCGACTCTCTACAGAAGAAAACCCATTCAGAAACGTTAGGTAACGTGTCCGACGTTTCACAGCTGGTCAGAATTACACCCCAGATGTCGGCCCTATTTCATTTCTCCTGCACCACCGGGCCTCTCCGAGGGCACAAGCGAGCGGGTCAACACCTCTCACGAAGACGCCAGGTCGTGCGTGACTCTTGAAGCAATTTCCTGCTCGTTAGCTGGGAGGCGGGGGGACGGTCACGGCCAAGGAGGCTCGAAGGGGGAGCAGAGTGAGTCCTGAGAAGCTGAACCACGCCCGGCCCATCTTTCGTGAACGCCCGTCCAAACGGCTCCCCCGCGGACCCGACCCGGGCTTTCGGCCAGGCCTCTCTGGCCTTGCGGGGCCCCCGCGGGTTACGAAACCCCCATCTTTCCGGTTCTCCGGCCGGACGGTCTGTCACATCCACTTTGCATCGCACGTAATCCCTTCCTGCCGACTGACTGGTTCCGCCACAGCCTGTCTGTGAGCAAGTTCCTCGCGGGCAGCGCTGACGGCGACCCCCAGCCAGCCAAGCGCCCGCACAGACGCACACGCCCCCTGGCTGGGTGTCCGACGGGCGGTGGAAGGGACCGAATCAGGACAGGTGGGGAGGGAGAGGGACACCGGCCAGCCCCTGCCCAGACTCGGCTGCCCTGCCCGCCATGCTCCGGGGCCGTGACCCCTGTGTCCTCCCAGCCTCCATCCGGTTGGGCTCACTTCACCCAGTTTAATGAGCTCAGGAATGTGCTCAGCTGAGACACCGGCTGTTTGCTTTGGCCCCAGAAACGTGCCCCGGGCTCTGCTCATCTGCTTCGGGACGGCCCGGCCCAGGCCTCAGAGAACAGCAGTGGCAGCGGGCAGGCGACGCCCAGAACGGGCTCCGTGCCTGCATTTGCTGGATGGGGCGGCGCGGCGGACGCGATCCGGGCCTGGCCCGCAGCGACCTCGCGGAGCCGCCCCTGGGAGCGGCCTCACCGCTGCACCCAGCAGGTCAAGAACCAGCCGCGGCCCTGCCCGAACCCCGCTCCTCTCTGCTCCTCTGACGCCCACCTGGAAGCACCGTGTGAGCCGAGCTGACGCCCCGGAGCCGCGGCCGCGGGGAGTGGGGGGCAGGCGCGCTGAGCGGCCCCGCTGATGTGGTCGGACAGATGAACAGGGGCTCGGAAACGGAGCCAGGGCCCCCAAACCAAACTGGTTAGGATTTCGTCCTCACTCAGGGCTTGGGTGTGTAAGAAAAGACAGGAGGTAACTGGTATTGAAGTGGCCCCGGGAGGCTGGGAGGTGAGCACGCCCCCCGACGGTCAGAGGGGGCGCCCTGCTCCGCCCGGGCTCAGCCCCGAGTGCGCCCCTCTCTCTCCCGGCCTCGTTTCCTCACACCCCGCTGCAGTTACTGTTGGCCCTGTGTCCCCTTGAGGACGGGGCCCTCTCTGAGGGCCCTGAGTGGCGAGTGAGGGACGTGGGAACCCTCCAGAGCCGGCACGAATATCTGGAGGCATACACGAGAGAGCTCCTGTGCACGTGAGCAAGCAGGACACCAGAGCCGTGCCCCACGCAGCACGGCAGTGGGGACGCCATCAGGGTCCTGCGTGTGCCCCCGGCTGCGCGTGGCTGCTGTGCTGGCCGGAGGGAGCTCCTGGGCCTGTGCAGACTGCGAGCCAGACGTGAGGGGGAAGCTGCCCCCCGCCGCCCCGCCGTCAGGGTAAGGCTCTGGGATACGCTCCCTCGGGGGCGTCTAGTGGGATCCACCTGTCCACACCCTCTCTACTGGTCTCCTTCTCTTCTCTGTGTTCCCCAGTCAGCCTTCTAGATAAATCACTTGTAATCAACCTTGTCTAAGAGCACCCTTTCGGGGGCACCCAGGTAGCTCGACTTTGGCTCAGGTCATGATCTCTCAGTTCATGAGTTCAAGCCCCGCACCAGGCTGTCAACCCAGTGCTTGGAGCCCGCTTTGGATCCTCTGTTCCCTTCTCTCTCCACCTCACCCCTACTCATGATGTGAGCGCTCTCGTACAAACACTCTCCCTCTCTCTCTCAAAAATAAATAAACATTAAAAAAAAAATTTTTAAAGAGTGTCTTTTAGGAAGCTCCCAGCCTAAGACCATCTCCTGTCATTGTAAACCCCTTTTGCCAAGAATACAATCTGTGATCCCAAGCCTCCATTTCTATCTGGAACCAAGAGGAGGATAAGGAATTCTAAATTCTTTCAGAAGGAATTCTAGAATCAAGGGATCTTAGAGTAAGACCTTCAGGAATAGGGGTCACACGTCATCAAGTTTTACAGCTGTGGGGTCTCTAGGGGTCGGCCAGGCTCAGCCCCTGGCTTCCCCAGTGGGGCGTCTAAAGCCGTCACAGGAGAATGTTGCCCGGAGCTCTGCCCTCTGGACGCTCGCGCTCGGGGCTGGACCCTCTGTGCCACGTGGCTCTCAAGGGGCTTAACCAACTGGCAGGTCCCTCCCAAGGCCACGGGCTGAGTTCACAGCCAAAGAAAGACATGTTCCGACATTTCAAGTCTCCCACAGACCTCGCAGAAACTTAGAAGTACCCAGCCCTTTCTCAGCCCGTGTGTCTAGATGGCGAAGAAAACACAACTCGAAGAGGAATTATCTACACAGTTTAGGCCTAGCAGACATTTTTTTCTGGTGATAATCATTCAAATAACGGCCTGATCTCCAGGGGCTCCTGGGGGGGCTCAGTCAGCTGAGCCTCTGACTTCGACTCAAGTCATGATCTCACGGTTCATGGGTTCAAGCCCCACATCGGGCTCTGTGCTGACAGCGTGGAGCCTGGAGCCTGCTTCGGATTCTCTCTCTCTCTCTCTCTCTCTCTCTCTCTCTGCCCCTCCCCTGCTCATGGTCTCTCTCTCTGTCAAAAATAAAACATTAACTAATAATAACAATAATAGCCACATCTCCAGACCTCTTTGTGGTCTTGGTCAAGGAGGCGCAGGACTTCTTAGCGGAGAACAGAGGTTCTCGACGTCCAGTCCTTAGGAAGGGAAGACAGAGCTCGAAACGATCCGGTTCACACAGCCGTACATCTTCTAATTCTGCAGTCGGCACCTGGCTCTTCGCAGGCTCTGGCCTTGGGGCGCGCACTTCCTCCTACAGAGGCCCGCGGTTCGCGGAGCCCCCGGCCCTCTCCCCCGGCTCAGCTGCGATTACGAGGTGAGGGCAATGACCCCCGCCGCTAGTGCCTCACGGCCCTCGGGTATGGCGTGTGCTGCCCCCTAGTGGTCGGAGCACCACCACCCACCGGCAGCTCCCAGCGGCCCCTGACGGACAGTATCCGACAAGGACGGATATGGGACTCGTGTGCGCCATGTGGGGTCAGGGGGCAGGACTGCACCTGCAGGAGGTCAAGAATTAATGGTTCTTCATCCCGGAAGGTGCCCATCCTGAAACAGGAAGTGAGCGTCCATGGCGGGCTGAACCGCGGGCTCCAGACGACCCGTCCGAGTCCAAACCCTTGGTATCTGCGGGGGTGACCTTAATTGGAAATAGGGTCTGAACCTAGCGACCGGGCCCATATCAGAGTAAGACGAGGAAGGTTAGAGATCCAGAGACGCAGGGGGGAAAGCCTGAATGAAGACAGAGGCCAAGGTTGGAAGGAAGCAGGTATAGGCCCCAGGGGCGTCCGGGGCGTCCAGCAGCCAGCAGAGGAGCAGGGAGCAGACTCCCTCACGGCCTCCAGAAGGAGCCAGCTGGCTCACCCCTGACTTTGAACCTCTGGCCTTCAGAGCCGTGGGAGTAGACGTCCGTGCTTTACGCCACCTGGTCTGTGGTCGCTTGTCACAGCCCTCAGGAGACTAACACGGGCCCCGGAGACCGCTCTGGGGGGAGAGAGGACTGCCACGTGGCCGTGGGGACGGGATGGTAAGCTGAGGGGCCCCTGCTGAGTGCCCGCGGGAGGGGCCGGACTGCGAGGTCCCCCCAAAAGGACCCTAAACACGCATCGTTGTGACCTCCCCACGGGGCTGTGCCCGTCATTCTCGACTCTCAGTGAAGCTTAATTAAAGACGGGGCTGGGGTCTGCCGTGCTGTAGAAACATGAGGGGCAGTCGGGGCGCCCGGGGGGCTCAGTCGGTCGGGCGTCCGACTTTGGCTCAGGTCGTGATCTCGCGGTTCGTGAGTTCGAGCCCCGCGTCGGGCTGTGTGCTGGCAGCTCGGAGCCTGGAGCCTGCTTCGGATTCTGGGTCTCCCTCTCTCTCTCTCTGCCCCTCCCCTACTCACGCTCCATCTCTCTCTATCCAAAAATGAATAACGTAAAAGAAAAGAGAAAAAAAAAAAAAGAAACATGAGAGGCGGGCCTGCGAGCCAAGGGGGGACAGAGTCCTTCTCCCCGGAGACCAGGGCAGTGGAGCACCTGTCACGGGCCCCAGAGGCAGCAAGGAGCAGAGGAAGGAGGGGCCAGGGTGCATGGCCTTGACCTAGCTGCCCTCTGAGCGTGCCAGCGACTGCAGCCCAAGGACCTGCAGGAACGGGGCCTCCGGACCCCTTGGTTGGGGGGGGTTATTTCTGCATCAAAGACAGCACAGGTTTGTTCTATTCTAGGGCGGTTGAGAGGAACGTGACCCGGTTCCACAATCACAGGCCCGAGACATCTGAGGCAGGTGAATACGCCTGCGGAGTTTCCCCGACGCGCCAAGAAGTTAGCACCCCCAAAATAGCGGTGCGAGCAGAGAGGGCACAGCCCAGCTCTGGGGCGGCCACGACCTCCTTGCCTCCTCCACCCCCCTCTCTCTCCAGCCCCCACCTCCCTCCCTGTCTCGCCTCCACCCTTCCTCCTCCTCTGTCAGGTCATGCCCGCTGTCGGAACTTCCCAGCGGCCCCGACGAAGCCAGCTTCCTGCGGGGGGCCCTCCCGGGTCCGTCCCGCCTCTCCACGTCATACAGCCACTGGTGCCAGCCTGCCACGCACCGTGGCCAGTGCTGCCCATCAGAGACCCTCAGAGGGCATCTACTATGGGGGGACGTGCTGTGGAAGGAGAGCCACCCTTGTTTTTTGAAAAGGAGGTCATTCGTTTATTCATTCATTCATTCACTCAACCAACCACCCTGGCCAGTGCACTGAGCACCTGTGGGCACCAGCCCGGAGCCGCCGGGGTGGGGGGTGGGGGGTGGGGGCATACAGTGTCATAGATGCCACAGTGTGAGTGTGCCCAGGAAGGTGCAGGGGCACAGAGGGAGGGAGTCAACACTTTCGGAGCAGGGACAATTGTCTAGGAGAGGGTGACCGGACAACTCACTGCCCCACCCAGGCGATGACACTTGGGAGGGTGGTGAGTTCCCTGGGCGACAGGTGCAAACCAGAAGTGTCCCAGGCGAGGGGGGCATCCGGTCACCCTCACTCCGAAGAGTGCTTAGGGGTCCCCATCCTGAAGATAAGAGTCCTGATCCCAGACAGTGAATAGCACAGAGATTCCAGAAAGTTTTGTGTATTTGGGGAGATGTGCTGACGGGGACGGGGGTGGTGGGACACAGGACTGCAAACGTCCGTTCAGACTCAGTCATTAAAGGCTGTCAGACGCCAAGCCAACAGTTCTGCCCTTACCCCTCCAGAGTTAGTGTAGTGCTGGAAAAATCATTAGTGTCACATCTACAGGACAAAAACAGGGTATAAAAGAAAGGGACAAAAAAGGAGGGGAGTGTATACAATCATATCGGCAAAGGGGACTTTATAAAATCCAGCATCCCCTATTACAAAAAAAGTATTCTGTGAACTGAAATAAGAATATTTTCCTAATATAATAATGATTTCTATCCCAAAACCCCGACGTTAAACGTAATAAACATCGCAGTTTGAATTGTGAATGGAAAATAGCCTGCACACAGTTTATACAAACATGAGCATATAGACACACACATGGCTGTGCACATGTATCTATATTTTATATATTTGAGAATACATTTAATACGACACGTGTGATACCTACAAGAACACAGTGGTAACAAACACCGGGACTCACAGAAGATTTTAATGATTAGAATTACAGAGCATTTTCTTGAGGCAGAGATAAAATTATAAAGATGTCCAATCCTGGGGCGCCTGGGTGGCTCCGTCGGTGAAGCGTCCGACTTCGGCTCAGGTTGTGACCTCACGGTTCGTGGGTTCGAGCCCCACATTGCGTTCTGTGCTGACCGCTCAGAGCCTGGAGCCTGTTTCGAATTCTGTGTCTCCAACTCTCTCTCTCTGCCCCTCCCCTGCTCATGCTCTCTCGCTCTCTCTCTCTCTCTCTCTCAAAAATAAACATCAAAAAAAATCTTAGGGTCACATGAGTAGCTCAGTCGGTTAAGCGTCTGACTTCGGCTCGGGTCATGATCTCACAGTTTGTGAGTTTGAGCCCCGCGTCGGGCTCTGTGCCGACAGCTCAGAGCCCGGAATCTGCTTCGGATTCTGTGTCTCCCTCTCTCCCTGCCCCTCCCGTTTGCACTCTGTCTCCCTCTCACTCAAAATAAACATTAAAAATTTTTTTTTAACAAACAAAATAAAGATGCCCAATCCCAGGAAAAATCATAATCAAATTCTGTAACAGTTTTTCACTTGCAATTTTGGGGGAAATAAACGCATGGGGGAGAAAAACAAGGCAGCTGTGAAAAGTGGGGAGAGGGACTTGGCCTGAAGAGTGTCCCCGCCAGGCAGTGGCCCTGACCCGAGGACGGCACAACACCACAAGTTGGTGGCAGGTCCTGAGATGACAGGCCGGACACGTAAGCGACCACAGTAAAAACACCCAGTTTCGTGAAACTTCAGCGGAACGTGAGGAAGCCAGTAAGTTACCACGCGGCACGCAGCTCTGGGCCCCTGAGGGGGTGAGGGGGGCCTGAACTCCAAGGGGCTGCTTGTCAACACCCCAGCCCCCTGCCCGGCCCCCAGCTTCCCTGCCACAGGGGTGGGGGGTGGGCTGCCTGACCAGCTCTGTGGGGGCCGCGGGGGAATGACACAGGCCACTTCTGGCCCCAAACACAGAAGAGCCTGGCGTGACTTTGGGGCGCCGTCCCCTGCAGCCAAGGAGGCCCTGTGCCAACATGGAGCCCTCTCAGAAGGAGGCACCGCTGCTCGCCTCCCGCGTGGGGCAGCGTGGCCGAAAGCCACGGGCAGCGTGGCCAAAAGCCCTCTGCTGTGATCTGGGACAAATTAGCCGCCGCAGCACTACCCGGCCTCTCCGGACGGACACGACCGGCCACCTCGATGTCGACGCTTCAAAGCAGTGGTTCTCGGACCACGTGGATCACCTGGGGGCTTTGGAAAAGGCCCGTTCCCAGGCCACCCTCCCCCAAGAGCTCCCGATCTCCCAGCTGAAAACCGATGCTTTTCGTTAAGAAGCTAGCTGCTCTGTGAGTCAAGTTCCCGCGCGGCTCGCGGCTGGGTCGGCCTCTGCCACGCACACTCGGTTATTTCCACACGCGGCTTCACGCTGCCCCGGGCTTGTGGATTCTCGAGAAGCTGTGTGAGTGTAGATTTGGTGACAGGCATTCTGAGGCTGAGCGGGGGAAGACACCATCCATGCCCCGTGTGAGAGGCACCTCTACCAACAGGCAAGCGGGGCCTGGTGGGAGGAGACTCGGCCTGGAACACTCAGCCAGGGTTCTGCACAGAAAGCTCCTCGAAGGGAGCCCTCTGGGCTTCCGGAAGCGGCTGCACCTGTTCTGCCGTGTTCTCAGTCCTCTCCCTGTTGCAGGGAGCGAGCGTTCCCGGGCCCCGGATTCCAGGGAGTCAGAGTCACCAGGCTCTCACGGAGGCGCTGGCAGGGCCCCACCGCCCGGGGCGGGCTGAGACAGGCGGGGAGCGCTGCGCTGGGACGTTGCCCCGAGTGCTTCAGAATGTCCCATCAGCACGTACAGACTGGTTTCTGCACCACCTGGGAAACGAGAAGTCCCCGCCATAAGAAATACGTCCCCTCTCCTGCTTCCCACCCCAGGCATGCTGTGGCCTGAGGGACATCTGTGGATACACAGGCCTATGGAGAGGGACAGAGGCCAGCAGGAAACAGCAGAAGCCGAGACCCAAACCGGCCCAACACACCCTCCCTGGGAACGTCCAGGGAGGCACAAAAGAGCAAAGCAACCTCTAACGAGGGCGGAAGCCCACACACCCGGCGGACGGGGCCCAAAGCGGTGGCCATGTGGGGCGTGGTTGTGCACATAACCCCTGGGCTCTCCCAATAGTGTGAGAAACGCAGCCACTCACTCACAGGTTCGGGAAGGAGGACTCGGGTCGGGATGACTTGGGTCAGGAAGCCTCGGGAAGGAGGACTCGGGTCAGGAGGACTCAGGTCGTGAGGACTCGGGTCGGGAGGACTCCAGTAGGGAGCACTCGGGTCGGGAGGACTCGGGTCGGGAGCACTCGAGTCGGGAGCACTCGGGTCGGGAGGACTCGGGTCGGGAGCACTCGGGTTGAGAGGACTCGGGTTGGGAGGACTCAGGAGGACTCGGGGAGGAGGACTCAGGTCGGGAGGACTCAGGTCGGGAAGACTCGGGGCCTGCAGGGCCAGCTGTGGGCCCCAGAGTTGAGTGTCACAGTGGCTGGTGGAGCCCTGAGCCCCCAGGGGCTCTGTCCAGGGGGTGGCCGTGGACTTCCTGGACCAGATGATGCTCGTGTGATGGTGGAAGAGCGTGGAACCGTGGGGTCGGGAGGAGGTGAGATGGTGGCAGCTCTGGGTGGGACCCGAGCTAGGAGGCGGGGACTCGGGCAGTAGCGCCTGGGCGTGCAGCTGGGGTCCTGCCCAGTTCCGGGCAGACCCTATTTCCAGAGAGCAAACCAGGGACCGAGGCAGGCCCCTTCTTGCAACGATGCACGAAAACGCAGATGCGGGGGCGAGGCTGGGTCTGGCTCTGAGTTCCAGAAGGACCCGGGTCGCCCCTCGTCTCCAAGAGTGGCCGCCGGACCTTGGACATAGGGAGGACGTCCCATCGGCTGGTACCCTGGGGTGGGCTCGCCTCCCCAGGGAAGCTGCAGGAGTCCAGGTGTGCTCGTGGGATGCGGAAGATCCACAGGGAGTGAGCGGTGGGTCTGGCAGGGGGAACGCGTCCCACCACCTCTGTCTGGAGACTCACTTCCCACGGCCCCACCCTCCGCTCTCTCCCGGCACAGGGCTGCCCCGCACACCTGCGAACACCGCATCGGCACCTGCCGCCGTTCCTTCCCCTGCGGCCTTGGCCCCCTGCAGCCTCTGCCTGCCGGCCCGTGCTGCTCGTGGCCACGTGTGGGGCCACGCGGAGCGCGCTTGGTTCCCGGAAGACGGTGGCCCCGCTGGGCGCAGTGGGGCTGTGTGAGGAGGCCTCATCCAGAGCGGCTCTCACACTGCAGAGTTCACGGCCACCATGCGCCCGCCCACCGCGCCTAAAGCCCCTACTATCCCGCCCTTTGTAGGAAAGGTCCGCTGACCCCCTGAGAGGCGAGGCAGGCTTGAATTGGTCTTTCTCCCAGAATAATAAAATTGCCATCAAACTTTAGAGTGAATGTCCCTACTCACACAAAGAAATCTAGTCAGAGTTGTGTGAAAATAGATAAGAGAACGGAAACACCTGGTTATCGTGGTGTAATCACTTCAAGGGCTACTAGACCTAGTTAACCACTACACTTAGTTAAGTACATACCTAGTTAACTACTACACCTAGTTAACTACGACAACTAGTTACTATACATAGTTAATCACTACCCCTAGTTAACCTCTATATCTAGTTGACTACATACCTACTTAACTACTATACCTAGTTCAGTACATACCTAACTACTATACCTAGTTAACTACTACACCTAGTTAAGTACTACACCTACGTAACCACTACCCCTAGTTAACCACTATATCTAGTTGACTACATACCAAGTAACTACTATACCTAGTTAAGTACATACCTAGTTAACTACTACACCTAGTTAACTACGACAACTAGTTACTATACATAGTTAACCACTACACCTAGTTAACCACTACACCTA
>NW_024412416.1:923500-931859 GCF_014898765.1 Herpailurus yagouaroundi | reverse complement strand
GTTACTATACATAGTTAACCACTACACCTAGTTAACCACTACACCTATTTAACTACTATATCTAGTTATCTACATACCTAGTTAACTACTACACCTAGTTAACTACAAGTAGTTAACTACTACACCTAGTTAACTACAAGTAGTTAACTACTACACCTAGTTAACTACAAGTAGTTAACTACTACACCTAGTTAACTACAAGTAGTTAACTACTACACCCAGTTACTATACCTAGTTAACTACTATACCTAATTAAATACCATACCTAGTTAACTACTATCTAAGTTAACTACTGTACCTAGTTAACTACGATACCTAGTTGTGCATACTTACTTAATTGTGAAAACTTACTTAAACTCCCTGGCACCAGTGCCTCCTGGGACGGTGTGTCTCTGGTCTCTGGACGACACCCGGCCCTCCGCCGGCCCGCAGCACGGGGACAGCAGGACGGGGCGACGCCAAGAGCCCGTCCAGCTGGGGCACCAAGGCCACCCAGCATGCCTCCTTCCCCCCATCTCGGGCTGGAACGACGGAGAAAGGTCCCGCGCCTTCCGCTTCTCCGTCTGCCGAGAACCCGTGACCCCTCCCTTCGGAACACACTGTCACAGGATGCGTGCACTCCCCGCGTTCCCACACAGTGACCTCCTCGTGCTTCTGGAACGCAGACACCGTGTGCGCCCTCCACATGGGCACGCGGGCGCGTGAGATCAGGAGGCTGGGGTAGGAATCAGGCTCCCTTCCCTCCCGGTTCGCAGACGTGCGTGTTGTTAGGGTTCTCACCAGAGGTGGCTCCAAGCCTCACAGCAGGAAGGGGAGGTGACACCTGGAAGGAGGAGGCCTCTGTCCCTGACCCGGGGCGTGGGAGCCTGGAGGAGGAGACCCACACGGATTTGTTCCAAGTCTTCATCCCCCGATGGTTCCTCCTCCCTGTCATCGTGTGAGAACAGCTGGACCCCAAATGACTGGAAGGCAAGACCACGGTTTTCCTGGCCCGCGGCCGGGCTCGGCACTCCGCACCCAAAGTGACAGGGGCACAATAGCAGAGACCCAGATCCTCGCACCGAGGCGGCTGTCGGGCCATCCAGTGAGGGACGAGGGATGTGGGCGAAGGAAGTAAATCAGAAGCCAAGAGGAACTTCCAAGAAGGAAAGGATGTCACCGGAAAGAGGTCATGACAGACCCGGTCTCTTCCCTTTATTTTATCCGTCTGGGATTTGCCACAGGGGAGCACGCACCGTGACAACCCTGTGAGCACGTTGGGGTGACGTATGATTACGCTTCCGGGAGGCTGGAAACCAGCTTACCAAATCTAACCCAAGACTCTGGAATGCAGGTGGCTGTCACCCGGCAGGAGGTGAGAGACGGGCCGCCACGAAGGTGTGGAAGCCGCACGCCCTGCGGAGCCGGGCGCCGTGCTGACCAGGCGGCATGATGCCGTCAGGATCCGAGACCCCTCCAGAGGGCAGCACGGCCTCGGGAGGAAGTGCACGGGCCCTAACTGAGTCCACGGGATCAAACCCACCCTCACAGCTGGTTATCGGTGCCCAACCGTCACTCAGGGGAGTATCTCCCTCGTTACATCCGCGCAGGGACAGGCAGTCTCTGACCGGCTCACGGCGTCTGCAGGAACGGGGAGAGGAAACAGGGAGGCCCTGCTGTAGACAGGAGCCGAGGGCGTCCGCGTGACCCTGGTCCCCCCTGCCTGACATCTGACAGTCTCCCGGATGCCCAGGAAACCCCAGGTGCAGAAGGCTGCCTGGGGGACAGGTGAGTGGGGCACCTCCACCGTCTGGGCTGGGAGCCCCAATGGGGCCGCAGGTAGGGCCGGCCACGACCTGCCCTCTCTCTGGGCAGGCAGGGGCGGCCCGCGGGCCCTGGAGGGAGCAGAGGAAAGGTGCGGACACAGCAGAGCAGGGTGTGGTCTGGGGAGCGTCCAGGTCAGATGCTGGCTCACCATCACCCGCCCCTGGGAAATGAGACATCCAAACGGCAGAGTCAGTGGGCAATTTCGGGCCGACGGGTTGACGAGGCGGCCAGCCAGGAGCTGGGGCGGCGCCTGAGATGCTCACGGAGCCAGGACTGGGTGGGCTCATCGCGGTAAAATGCTCAGCACGGAGCCGGCCCCCGGGGCAGAGCCAGCTGGTGCCTTCCTCCTCGCCCTCCTCCGTCCCCCACTCGGTGCCCTGCGCGAGGGGGACACTTGGGGGTGGGTAGGCCTTGGGGGTGAGCCCAAGGAGGGGGCCAGACGGAGGACTAGTTGTTCGGTCCTGCCGTGGTCGGCCCCCCCCCCCTTGGAAGGGGCCGCGGAGGTCCCCTCAGGGGCCGGCAAGCCCAGATGGAGGCCTCAGCTGGCGGAGGTCTGCAGAGTCCCCGGCGCAGCCACCAAGCTCAGAGCACGGGGAGCTGAGCCGCATTCCCTCCGTCACCGGCGTGTACCTGGGCGGCTGCTTTTCATTTGTCTTTGGCTTCCCCACATCACTGGGAGACCGGATGCATGTGCCAAGCGTGGGCCCTCCGGGTTGTCTGAACGTGAGCACACTCCAGAGAGGAAGCTCCTAGAATTCAGGAGCCCTGGATGCCCTTGCGGTTCATCCAGAGCAGGCCCCTCAGAGAGCGGGGCGGAGACCTTCGCCCCCACACACACAAGTTTCGTGAAATTTCGGGGAATTCACAAAATCCCCGGCCACGGATCCCTGGACCGCGCATGAAGAGCCTTGGCCCAGCCCCTCAGCGTTGCAGGAGGAGATGCTGAGGGGATGCAGAGGGGAAGGGAGCTGGCCGAGATCACACAGGGCTAGTTAGCGGCAGGCCGGCGGGAAGGGCGGGTGGGCGGCGCTAGCGGCCATAGCCCCTCCTCTCCACTAGGTGGCGCCTGTGCCATGTGTTACTGGTGTCCCGGCCCGAGCGCCTCCAAACAGGGTGATCCAACTACCTGCCCTCCTGTTACAGACGGGGAAACTGAGGCCGAGAGAAAGCGAAAGGCTCCTTGAGTTTCCTGAGCAGTTATCTTCCTCCTGTATGATAGTTCCCCTTCCAAATCCGTTTCCACACTGGAATGTTGGGTGTCATGGCAGCTCCTTGGGGACGGGACGTTGGGGGGGGGGGGGGGGCCAGGGCTGACCCCAGACCTGCACGCTAAGTGATCGAGGCGTGGGTCCCTGCGCCCCTCGCCTCATGCTGCCACCCGACCAGCCCCTTTTTACCTGTCTACATACTGGGCTTCCACTGGGCTTTGCTCATCCGAACAAGGGATTCTGTGGCGAAAACAGTTTGAGGACCCATGTCCCAGGTGGGCTCCGGGGGTGCCCTGGCCCAGGAACCCCACAGCTCCGCGCCAGGAACACGTGGGCGTTTCCAAACTGGCAAAGGCACGTGGCCCTCTGATCACATGGACATCCTGGGAGGCAGCCAGCCAGCAGGAGCAGGCTTCCCGACTTCAGCAAACCAGCTACACGCGTTACCTGAGCACCTGCTCTGTACCAGCGTTGGCTGAACACCTACCCGGTATCGGCCCTGTTAGCTGAGCACCCGCTCTGTCCCGGCCCTGTTTGCTGAGCACCTGCCTGGCATCAGTCCTGTTAGCTGAGCACCTGCTCTGATGCTGTGTTTGCTGAGCATAATCTCACGTCTGCTATTTCATCAGCTTCTCCCAGCATTCAGCACTGTCTGCAAGGATAATCTTCGCATTACGGAGGGGAACACAGAGGCTCAAATCATGTTCGAGAGAGAAACATGAGCCAGATGTTCCCCGGGATGAAATTATTCTGGACTCCCAGTCTCTCCAGAGGAGCCCTAGAAATGGAAGACAGAATTGCAGGCTCATACCCGTGGCCCCTTCGCTGCCCCTGCCCTCGGGGACACCTCTCCATCCCCCCCCCCCCAAACACACACACAGGCTCAGTCCTTTCCTCCCTGGCCATCCCTAGCCTTTCTCTTCCTGGCACCAGCCGGACTCCGACAGATGAGGACCCCAGACGCCTGCTGCCGGGATCGGACAGCGTGCAGCCAAACCCCCCTCCCCTGCTCCCCAACGCCCGCGGGCCCACCACCGAGCGTGTTGATACTTGGGGCTGAAGACTCCCCCCGTGGAAAAACTGGAAGCCCTGGGAAGGCACACGGTGTAATCAAAAGTGAGGCATTTGAACCCCACAGTGAAGGAGTATCCAGTCTTTTCCAGAGAGCAAGGAGAGAAAAGAGAAATCCTATGCTCCGGGCACCTGGGGCGGCCAACGCCCCTCCCCTCCCCTCCCTTGCCTACTGGCAGTGCTCTCACCCCCGGACTGTCGCATTTCCAGGTGTCTGCTCGGGCCAGGCCGGGTGCTGGGTGCAGCTAGCCAGATCTGCGAGATGCTCTCGTCCCCTCCGGGAAGGCGGGAACGAAAGCACAGCACCAGTGGGGGGCGTGGGGGGCGATTGGGGCAGGTGCCCCGCGGTCCTGAGGGAGGCAGAGCATTCCCTCTACAGGGGAGTCCGCCAGGTTCTCTAAACAGGGAGATGGGCCTGGCGCTCGGAAGGTTGAGGGCGTGCTCCCGGCAGGGGGAGCGGGAAACTTCTGCAAGTGAAAGAACGCAAAGCCAAGATTGAGGACAAAATCTAACAGTGATTCGGAATGAGGAGAGAAGCCACAACAAATCCAGTATTTCAGAGCCCGGAGACATTACCAAGTTCAGGAAAGTCAGAAAAAGAACATCATATTTTGATTAACAGAATGCCTGGCTTCTACCTGAAATACTCGCCTCCTGTATTTTTTGTACGCATAACCTTTGACGGCCTCTGCATGTGACAATGAGCCGGTGGGCGGTGCGATTGGCCTTTTTTGGGGGTTTTTTTTGGTTTTTTTTGGTAGAGAGAATAAAAAGATGAATCGGTCTTTCCTCCAGCCGGATGGATCAGAAAAAAGTGTTGTCGTGATAATGTCACAACCTATTATTGGTGAAGTCAAGTACATTTTTAGGATGGTTACCGATTTTGGAAAACCACTGTCAAGGACCTTTCACATGTGAACTGTAAGATTTCAAGGCACTTCAAAGGGGTTGTTTTTTTTGGGGGGGGGTGGGGGAGAGGGTTGCAAGGATTTGTCTTAAATGCTCCTTAAACTGATGGTGCCGTTGACTTTGTGACCAAAGCGTTTGGCGGGCAGCACGCTATACGTTTTACGCTGTCTTCGTCGATGCTCGTATTTGTTCCAAATTAGCAGGAAGTTTCAGTCTTTTCCAAGCAGGGTGACAGGACGGCTCCCTTCGCGGTCGAACCTTCCGAGAACCGCTGTCCGCACTGAAAATGCAGTTGTTGTTCTCAGTGAATCAGGGAGCTCACTCCTCAGCACGGATCACTTGCTGTCCATTTCGCTGCCCGCTTTTGAAGCTTTTGCCCCGTATCCCGCTTGTCTTTACTTGAACAGCCCCTCCCCTCTCTAGCGAACGGCCTCAGAAGGATTCCCTCGTACCGTCCGAGTCAGGAGTCTGTGGTTTCTCATTCGTTCTGTGGAAAACATTCCAACACGTCCCTCCAAGCTACAGTTACGATGGTGGATTTGAGCTTAGAGACTTTTCAAGTAACCTTTGCGTGTTGTGTCAGTGTTTGAGTTCGTCCTCCAACTCGACATGTAGGTGTATGTTCCTTAAAACACCGCGAGAACACGCTGCGCGGCTTGCCCCAGGCATCTTGGGGCTCCAGCGAGGCGGGCATGAGTTGGGGGGAGCCGTGGCGGGGTCTGCGGGAGCCGCCCCTGTGCGGGAGGGGCTTCGAGTAAGACCCCCACGGCCCCTCGCTGTCGTGACCCAAAAGCGCAGGCCAGGGGTCGTACCACAGTGGGACGTGTCAGGGGCATCTCCAATTACACGGACGCGAGTGTCAGTGTGACGGGAGGGCCTCCGGGCAGGAAGAGCCAGGGGGCTTAGACAAGTGCGGGCAGGATATCTTACTTTGCAAATTTCTAAATGACTTATTGTCACATAAACACATTGCCAGGGCCCCTTGCGGGGCCTTGGACGGGACTGTGCCGGACAGGCCCGAAGGCTGACATTCTTTAGCTTCCTGTAAATCCATTTGGGGTATGAGAAAGCAAAGAGAATTCCAGGTGGCAGCACAAGCAAAGACAAGGTAGCCAGTCATTCAAATCTGCCTAACTGGTAATACATCCAGTGCAGCTCGGGAGTCAGCAGGCTGGGGAGAGAGATGCAGGTCAGATCACCAAAGGTCTGTGCTCCGCCTGAGGAGGTTAGACCACGCCCAGCTCAGGTGGCTAACATGGTGGTCCCACGTTATACACACTTCCCCTCCATTCTTAAGGGGCTTTTTCCCGTCTTTTCCTTCCTTTGCAACATCCTTGTAACATTTTTTTAAAGTTCTGACCAAATCCAAGATGGGAAGCATGGGAGCAGGGCCTGAGGAGAGCTGCCCTTTGAGGGCAGGATTTGAGAAGTGTGCAGAGTCCGGCGCCCTCCCCAGTGACCTCTGCTCGCCCTCTCCGTAGGTGTGGGGAGTGTCCCCCGCTTGGACATGCGGTTCCCGACAGCGACACTGGAAGCCCAGAAGCAGAGAGCAAGTCTGCGCACAGAGCAAGGCCTTGCCCCACCGGGGCGGGCGCTCTGGGCTCCGCCAGCCACTTGTGCCACCTTGGGCTCGTCCTGATTCAAACCCCACCCCTGAGAGGCAGCCAGGCGGTCACTGTTATGCCTTGTCCCCTCACTGAGGGAACCGAGGCCCGCGGGGGTCGGACGAGTCACTGGGGACAGACTTACAGGGCCCAGCGGCCAGGACTCAGTCTCGGGGCCCGAGAGCGGCCCATCCTAGCAGTTGTCACAGGACAGCCTGTCTTGGGAGCCATGTCACAGGTGATCTGAACCCAGACTCTCCGAGGACGGCTGTGTGCCGCGGGCCGAAGAGCGGTCGTCCTTCCAACCCCGACCCTGACCCACCGGGGCTCGGCCCCAGGACTCTGCCACACGCCCCAGGCCCTAAATATGCGCGGGAGGCCCTCACCTGCTACCGTCACATGATGGTCAGTGTTACAGACAACGGGTGGTGAAGAGAGAGGTCAAATCATTGACACTGAGACCGCTTGGCCCCTGTATTCCCAGTGAGGTTCTGGGGTCTCCAGCGGGGCCCCTGTGCTGTCCCCAGCCTGAGAGCCACCACCTCCCAGAGGCCCAGCGGGGAACGGGTGCTGGGAGGCCCGCGGTCCTCTGGGAAGCACACACCCAGCTCCGCCTGCTCCCTCACGTAGGCTCCGCTGTCACAGGACCCATGCCGGAAGCTTCTATCCCCCCACGGTGAGAGGGGCAGGAGGAGGGGTGCTGGTGACTGACTTCTGGTAATTGATGATTAATTTCCCACGAGGGGTCAGCCGGGGGACCGTCTGCAGCTTGCGGGTCTGGATGGGGAACTGATGGGGTTCAGACCACAGGGCAGGTGGTCAGAGTCAGCCTTGAACAAGGCCGGTGGATCGGGGTGCTGGGCGGAGTCCCGGCTGCCCTGATTTCTGACCCATCTGAGTCCAGAGAGCGTGGGCTCCGCCCCCAGTCGAGGGCTTCTTCTCGAGCTGTGATGGACCCCTGCTCAGTGGGCCCGGGGTGGCCCAGAGACGGTATCGTCTCTCCAGCACCTGCTTTCCACCCCTCCGCTCAGCTAGACCCCGCACCAGCGGAGCAGGTGGCCCGGTGACCCGAGGAGCCCCTGACAACACCAGCACAGGGAGGGAGCGCGTATGCCGGTCCAAAGCAGCCTTCCAGGGCCAGGCTTCCGAGGCTTTTGCCTCTTACAAGCTGTGAATTCAGTCCTGGTGAAGCTGTCTGGGCCTCAGCTTCTTCCCTGGGACAACCGGGTACTCAAGGGTGTAGGAAAAAGGCACAGCTAAGGTCTGCAGGGCGCAGGGAAAGCGTCCCATGTCACAATCCGTATTACAGCCGGTTGTTGGGGTCAGAGCTATAGCAAACCTCCACCTGCCATGAGACCGCCCCCCAGCTGCCAGGGGGCTGCTCAGGTCCCCGGGTTCATTGACCCCTGTATCCCCTCCCCCTGCGCTCTCTCCACTAACTGGCAAGCGCCTAATAGGAGGTGATGGGACAGAGACACCAGTCCTCCCGTCTCCAGTCTTCCTTTGCCACCCCAACAGTGAACCCCGGGAAGCATGACAGGCAATCTGTGTCCAGGTAATAGTCACTGAGCATTTAAACATGGGGATCTACACCGTGACCACGCACCATAACCAGAGGGCTTTGCACGGCAGGAACAAGGTCTCAGTCTAGAGGTTGGAGGTCTGGGATCAAGGTGGAACGCATGCGCCCCTTGAGGCTCCGAAAACACTCCCTCCTCCCGGCCCCCCACTCCTTCCTCCCACCCCCCACTCCTTCCTCCC